>NC_092413.1:54064598-54380017 GCF_040894005.1 Engystomops pustulosus
ACTGTAACTGAAAATAGCGTCCAAAACGCTATTTTTTTGCCTTCATTCCATACATAAATATTTGAAAAAATATGTTCATATAGGTCCCAAACATAAATGAGTTAAAACAGTCCATAACAGTATAAAGTATAAAAAAGTTTTTGGTTTCAGAATTTGGCAAAATGGCTATTTTTTTTGTAAAGCACACACATATAATAGCACACAAAATAGTGCACACGGGAAAATGCAACAAATGCATTTTTTTTTGTCAATTTCACTGCACTTGGAATGTATGTTATGGCTTTTGGAATGGGAGAGTAAAAAAAAGAAACACAAAAATGAAAAAGGAAGTCCTGTAAGGGGTAAATTTAACCCCTTATCACCAACGCTTGTTTTCATGTGTTATGATTATTGGTTAACTTTGGAATGGTTTAACATTTTCAGACACGTGACACATTGTACTTCATGTTACTTGTAAAATTTAAGTGATACGTTTTGCGTTTCATACTGAAAAATAAAGAAAGTTTGGCGAAAGTTCGGAAAATTCTTTGTTTCTAATGTTTGAAATGTTCTGCTTTCCAGGCAGATAGTTAAACTACCCAAAAAGCTTGATAACTATCACTTGTGGAATGTCTGCTTTATGCTACCATGTTTTTTGTTGCATCCTCTCATTTTTCTAGGATCTTATGAGGCTCAGAACTTAAGGTGCGATTTTTCTCATTTTCATCAAAATCGCCGAAACTCACATTTTAAGGCACAACTTAGCTTTAAAGGGACTTTGAAAAGCCTAAATAATAGTAAAACCCTATAATTTACCCCACTATAGAAACTACACACCGCTATGTATGTAAAACAACTTCTATTAAGTCTATTAACCCTTTAAGTGTTTCGGATAATGTAAAAAAATAGAAGTGCAATTTTTTGGGGTAAAATACATTCATTTAGGCCAAAAATTACACTTTCATAATGAAATAAATGATAAACTGCTCTGCAAATTTGATGCCCAAATTGTCCCCAGTGTACCCTGCCCTATTTGTGTTGGTAAACTTTTGTATGGGCGCAGGGCCAGGCATAGAATGAAAGCAACGCCATTCAGAGCAGATTTGTATTGTAACATTGTGCAAGCTATAAAATTTGTATTTTATATTTGTAATGCGAACATTTGAGGGCTTATTATTTGCAGGATCAGATACACTGTATAGATAATTCATTTTGGGCATCTAGAGCTTATTCACAAGATTTTATTAACTATTACAAGGTAGACACAAACAAAATCATCAATTTTTAGTTTGTGTTTCTAGCACTTTCTTTGCCTTCTCGCCGTAACGTAAAAATATTATTTTATCTTTATTCACTGCTGCTCTACGATTGCGGTGATATCTCATAGCTACCATTCAGGTGACCCCCCAATGATATCATAGGGGTGAGGATCGGGAGCCAAGATGGCTGCAGACAAGCCTCACCCACATTTAAATGTTATGGTCGGTTTTGATTGCTGGTGTTAAAGTTAAGTGTCTTCTGTTAAATACTGAGCTCTCTCTATTTTACAGCCAACCCCTCTCATCTTCTCCTCCTAATGTCTCATACTTCTTCTCGGCATGTCATGTTACCAGTGTGACATCATCTAAGGTCATATTACATTATGTCTACCCCATGTATGTATCTGATTACATGAAATTACAGCAACCTCCATGGATTTCTACTCCTACCCATTCTCCATGGAATTCTACATCTCTACATTCTTCATGAAGGCATGCTGTGATTTCATGTGATCGAATACATACAAAGGGTAAGGGTAGACATTGCAGAAGTAACAGGACCTGTGATGACTTCCTCCTGGTCACATGACTTTAAGTGCCCAATGATGCAACAGAGCGCTCTTTCAATCTTCCATACAGCAGAATATCATAATACTTAGACTTGTCAATCAGGAACGATGAGACAGGGCATTGCAAGTTTAATTTGCTCTTTAATGGACACTTACTCATAGATCAAGGCACTATGACTGGTAATCTTCTTATATGTGTTATCCATGGCCTCCTTCCTTCTAAAATCAAGTTTAAAAAATTATGATAATGGTTTATGAGCACTTGGGGGCTGGGTGAGCCATGTTCTCATCATTGTAACAGCCTATGCATGTGCAGCATGAAGGTGCTCGGGTAACACCTCCAAGCCCTTCAGGCTTATTAGCATAATTTTAAAAGTTGATTTTAGAAGGAAGGAGGCCATGGATAACAAAAATTAGGAGATTACCACAGTCATGGTGCCTAAATCTATGAGTAAGTGTCCCTGATTTATAATGGTAAATTGTGATGGTTGCAATAAATGTAATTTTTTACATTTCTAATCCAACACAGTTTCAGATCTTTCTTTCAAGTCTAGCACATTAAAATATATATATATCTGCAAATTATTTTGTTTTCCCAAATATAACATTTCTGTAATCTCTCTGTAATATTTATTTTGGATCAGGATTTACACTAATCATTTCGGAAACAGTTCTGCTGAGAACCAGTGCACAGTGGCAGAAGATTTGCCAACAAACGCATGCATTACGGTAAATTGTGAAAATACCTTTATGTCAAAAAGCTACAGCAAATTCCAGGCTAAATTAGTCATTTAAAATGCATTACATCCTTATGCATTACAGCTCATGGGCATAAAACCATAGAATTCATATTGTATCCCTCTGAGTCTCATTTTAATACAGAAGCAGTGATTCTGCCTAATTGAAGATTTTGTGTGTAAGAGTGGGTTACTGTGACATTGGAGGTTAAATACATGCTGTTGCATACCTTAATTTGTCTATGTGGCTTACTAAAGCAGATGTCTCTACGAAACGTCCCTTCTTGTAATTAACTTTACAGTATAGAAATGAGGAAGCCACACATTTCGCATAAAAATCACAGTATTTGATCTTTTAAGAATTCTGTCTTTAGGTTGTAATAGTGCCTCATTTTAATGTTTTCCAATTACAGAGCATAATGCAGAAGAAAATGTGCATTAAACAGCATAAATGAAGATACATGGAGGATGGTAAATTAACTTTTCAATGTAATAATCCCTAATAGCAGTCATGACTTTCGCAGTATTGCCCTTTTTGTTGTTTCCATTTATTATCAGAACAAAGAAGGATAAGTTTACACACATGGATACATAGAAATTCATATATAATATATATGATAAATAAATATAAAGAGCTTATACTCACCCAGGGACGTAACTGCAGTGGTAGCAGCCATAGCAGCTGCTATAGAGCTTAGAGTGTCAGGGCGCCCTGGCATCCAAACTGGGGCACTAAAGAATGGAGGCTGTGCAACATTACATACATATTATGCTATGAGAGAAAGGACATGACTAGGGATCTCTCATCTCTAATTCCTGCCATGTTCTTTCCCCATGTGGTCTGCATTGTGGCCAGTGGCATAACTAGGAGAGACAGGGCCACCTAGCAGGCTACTGTATTGGGCCCCCTTCCCACTTAAAAAATATACATATTAGTATACTCACAAATGCGAGTTACAATCACATATAAATACACTCATGTGCACACACAGCATATACACACACATACAGTGCCATATGCAACATACTCACATACAGTGTATACAGACACCATATACACATCACAGATACTGCATATATACATCACAGTATATGTTATATACATATTATGCTGGACAATGTGCCATTGTTCATTCTTTAGGTCAGATGATGGGGCCCCCTGACACTGCGGGCTCCATAGCAGCTGCTATGGCGGCCACCAATGTAGTTACGCCCCTGATTGCCGCCCTGCTTCTCCTAGTTATACCCTGTACTCAACTCTCTCACCGCTCCTGTAAAGCTGCACTCCAGCTACAGCATTTGGTCTCTGTATACAAACAGGGCTGGTAGTGACCAGCAGTGCTGCGGCTTAACAAGAGGAGGGAGATAGGTGAATACAAGTTTCTTATTATTTGTATAGCCCCTTGCCATATATAAAAAATGTATATACCCATTTAAAGCTGGATAGCCTCACACTGAAGGTTCCATCAGCAATCAGATTTTTCAGGATACAGCATCATTCTTTCCACAAAACTACAGAAACCAACATGAACAGTATAGGCTCAGTGAGTTGCATGCAACAAGGACAACAACTTAATGGAGATTGTATGCTCTTCCCAGGGCTTTTTCTACCAAATTCCCATTTAGTATGTAATAAGCCCCTCTAGGAACAATCAATGATGACCAAGTGTATGTATGTACATATAAACAACAACAGTTTATATTGGCGTGACTGATGCTAAAGACATAAGTAAAGTTTCTAAATGTGTGGGAATGAGTCCAGTTTTGCATATGCTTAGCCTTATGGCTATGTTGTCTACTAAATGATGATGGATGTGTGAACCAAGTTTTAAAATCTTTTTTGTTTCTGACAGATGTAGAAGGTGGACTTGTCCTAGAGTGCAGGAGCTATCAGTAGTGGATTATAACTTAGGCAGTATATATGGGCGGTAGCCCAGAGCCAAGCCTACTAAGGGGCCTACGTCCTATCAAACCACCCACCAAATTTGACACTGAGAAGGACCTTCACTTATGAAATCCTCTTACATCTGTTCATGCTCTCAAAATACATATACATAAGAGCCATTTCAGGACATTTGAAGTTTTAATGCAGCCCTAGGGGCTATTGAGTACTGTATAGATTTAATAGATAGAAACCTTTATTCACCCCAAGGGGTAAATCAAAGTGCTTCAGCATATAAAACATTTCATAACGGCTTAAAGGTAAAAATACTTACAATAATACGATAAACTACAATTTACACATTAACAAATTTAAAAGAATTTCCATATTTACTTTTTGTCATTTTTTAGAACAAATATGTGCTATTTTTCTAGCGTACAGAGATATTGCTACCGGAATAAAGGATTTTTCATAACTTGAGTTTTTTCATAAATTGAGTTTTCAATTGCACACACTGATTGATGTCCTTCCAGAGACAACTCTTCTTTCCATGAGCAGGAGTTGCATATGTTCATCCCATGAGCTGAGGGGGTGGCCAGGCAGAGAGGATTTTTATATATGTAAAAAAAAAGGTGATTGCAGAGACGCCCTGCCCTCGGACCAGGAGTGGTTTGGGGAGGTTGCCAGCTGTTGATAGAGTTGTTGACCGGATGTGCCTGTCTCCAATTGTTCCAAACAATACTTAAGTCCGGCTACTATTAAAAACACTGCCACGATAATGCTCTCCTGTTGCATCACTCATTTCCTAGTGGTGCAGGCTCTGACAGGAGAAGCCCCATCACCAATCCTGGGCTTCTGCAGAGATTAGGGGCTGGCTGATTTCTACATGTCTTGCTACCCATCCCTGCCCAGGGCCGTGCTCTTAATTGTAGTCAGCAACTCAGCAGTCGGGTCAATGGCAGGAGATTGTGTAGCGGGAAATTATTCACTTCTTTATTGGAAAATGTGAATATGTAGCAACAAGTGGATATTTAATCCATATAATCTACAAGTTCTGGTCCTGAAAGGGAGCATTTCAAAATTGCTACCATTCTGGCTGGTGGAGATGTAGAACTAGAAAATAGACGTAGACGTAGAAAATCTTATGGCAATGGTGGTCCCACAATATGTCATTCCCGGTCACCACTACTTTTTTTTCGACAGGCCATCCCTATCCAACATCAACAGGTTGTATAGAAAATAAGACGTGTACTGCACAATGCCATTAGTTGCAAGGTACATATATCACAACTGACATGTGGACAAGTAAAGGGGACAGGGAAGCTACATCTCCTTAACAGCCACTGGGGCAGTGTAATGGCAGTTGGGCCCATGGCAGGAAGAGCATTGGCTCACATTCTGCCACCAGCCAGGATTGCCGGACATCACTCCTTCACTTCCTTCTCTCCTGCTTCCTGGAAGAAACCTAACACACATAAAAAGAGAGGCTAACCGACAAGGAACCCATCTAAAAAGGTGCCTAAGCTGCAGTTCAGAAGTTCAAGCCTAGTGGAAATTTTTACTGAGAATTTAAACTGATCCATTAAGCTATTTTTAATGGACTGAAAAATAAAAGCAAAAAATAATGGATTAGAGGAACCATCAGAATTAAAAACTTGGTCAAAGGAAGGGTAACAAACATTATAGTACATTCTGAACAACGACAGTGATTCAGTATATTGAAAAAGGGATTTATTTTTGTCCCTTGTAAAATTAGAAGACAAGCACTAATTCTGACTGTGAAAAAGGTTACTTATCTCTGACACTGAAATACAGTAATACATTAGTTAAATGCTTTTTAAAAAGGGCATTTATTCTGGATAATACAGTTAGTTATAAGTAAGCTTGGATCAAGATCTGGAAAAATGTAATTAGTCATGAATCACGATTAGTGATACGCAAATTATCTACATGATCTGCCATAGATCAGGCTAATTTGCAGGTCAGCAAAAAAATCTCATTACCCTATAGATCAAATAAAATGTGCTGCACTGTATAAATCATTGGAATTTACTGCAGATCCTTGAATAAGCTGACCTAGAAATTGCTATTGCAAGGACTCATTTATCTACTGATAAAATATGTTTTTACATGGAAATTATGTCAACAAAGACTGTTGCTATATACCAAGTGCCCTTTATGTACTCCATTTGTAATTGATTTGTTTTATTCGGTTTATGATTTGATAATCTGTCTATGTGGAGATACAACATTGTGTCTGAGCACTGAGTAAGTTAAGCACCTTACTTTTTTATTAATACATTTTGGAGTGCTGCCATTTTTTATATCAGTTCAGGGATGGAAATGTTTTGAGTCCTGGAATTTTATACTCAAGTCTCTTTTTAATCTCGCCAGACATAAATTTTGCAACAACCATGCCTAGCCTTGAGCGCAAAGAATTAATATAACTATATAGTGCCTAAATAATACACCATAAAACACCAAAGAATGCTATCATACCATGACCAATATTATATCCATTCCATGACCAAGATTGAATCTTACCACCTAATTGTTACAATAACTAAAAATATCTGTTTGTCCTAATAGATCATAACCACTGTACAGTATAATGTCTAGTGTTAGCACCGAAATTACTGAATGACGGCCTCCATATTTTGTATTGCAGGTCAACAATACCCTAAAAAGTGTATTATTTACATGTAGCCTGGATGACCACTGTGCTTTCATAGAGCCAGAATGAGGGGATGTATAGATTTTTTTCACACAGTTTCCCTTAGGAGTGTAATCATTTTTATTGTGGCAGTTCCAATCATGATATTACCACAAATATTTTAGATTTATATTCTGTTGGGGTAAATGGATAAAGACTTAAATAGCTGCAATCAACTTTGGTAAGGATTCTATTGTATTAAAAGGATTTTTAGCAAAATGGAGACATTTTTTATTAAATGGTCTTTAAATTTTGTCATTGTGATCTGGGACATTATATTACAATCTTTTCATCTCTTCTATAATGCATGGTTATACTCAGAATATTAATGCATTTTAGACTGTCAGTGTAAATAGATATAAAGGGGAGAATTTATCATATATAATATAGGCCACGACCCCCTGGATACAAAGGAGCCGTCTTGATGTGTCTGGGTGAGACTATACCAGGTCCAACCTGGCGTAGTTTTGCATGAAAACCTGCAAATGAATGTTTGCAGGATTTTAGAGAATGCCATTATTTAGAGAAATTGCAATTATTTTAGTGCTTCTATGTCGGAAAACCAGTGTAGAAGCAGGGGCGTAACTACAGTGGTCGCAGTGCCAAGGTACCCCGGTACCAGAGTAAAGGGTGTGTATTGCATGTGTATATGCAATAAGTGTGTGTGCTGTGTATACACTGTATGTGTGTGTAGATGCTGGATGTCTGTATATTGTATTGTATGTATATGTGTATACATACATGTGGTAGACATGTAAAAGGGGGGAAAAGGACCTGCATATATAGGACTAGTAAGACAACCAGTTTTGTTAAACAAGACAACTCTTTTACATGAAATACATGCTGTACTGCGTTATGGCAGCACATAGTTGAAGGCAGCAATAGTCTATAGATTTGTTTTTTAGATATTGGGGCTTATTTACTAAGGGTCCCGCAGATCGCACTTTCGTCGGATTTTTGAAATTTTTGGGATTTGCGCCGCTGTGACAGGTATTTAAATGGGGATTGTGTGGCGCCCGATCGCAATCACGGCGACTATCATGCAACAGAAATGGGGGAGCGGGTGGACCGTCAGACGCTCAGACGGATTCAGACTAAGTGTGGGATTTAACTTTAAAATTGTGTCACAAGACATGCACATCCATACACCAGGAACAAGAAGGTGAACTCCAGCGGACCTTAGCGGGGAAGCGACAGATGCAGGAAATCGGACACACAATCTTTACGAAACGCGGCAAAGTTCTTTCTCGTCGGACAAGCACAGCGGGGATCACGCAGGACCGGGTAAGTAAATGTGCCCCATTATGTGTGACCTGTGCAGAGAACCTGGACGTCAAGGGGAATTGATAAGCAGTGGCCATCTCCTATTGTGAATGGTGGTAACAGAGAAATTACTGTATATTTCATTGTAATCCCGCCTATCAGATCAGCGCTGAAAAAGGTTTTGAAAAAAAGTGTACATTATACAAACCGGGAATATCAGCCGATTTTTATGCTTAGTGATCTGTGTGAAATCAGCAGGATGATAAGATTTATAATTATATTTAAATATGAAAAAAAGAATGAAAAATAAAAAAGATTTGATAAAAGTTTAACATAAAGACATGATTTATTAAAAACACATTCTCTTTGAACATCATATGTTAATAATGAATTTTTATGATCAGATATAGTAGCGGCAAAGTGTTAATATGCCTAATGAGTAGCTAAGTGGAGCTTTAACAATTTGATAGAAGAGGAACTTCATATATCTTTAGATAAAAACAAATACTTTGGTTTATTTGTTATAGCTGCTTCAAAATCACAGGCTTTACTTAGATATACTATTGTGTAATTTGCCAAATGAGGGAACATCAAATAATGCAGAAATAATCGTGAAGTTTTACAGGAAGAACAGATGTTGCATAGTTAACTGATACACAGAGTATGTTTTTTTATCCTTAGAAGCCAAGACAAGCCTCTTGGCATGACTTGCATAAAGAGGAATTTTGGTTTCAATAGAATACTTGTCACCTCTCCAAATACAAAAAGGGAACTCCCAATTTTTCATTGAACCCTTTGCTCCTCAGTGTATTTCCCCAGATACTACAAATCTTAGCCCTGCATACTTTAACAGGGCTGTAATGTGTGGCATACAGCTTTTCCTCTACTTTTCCTTATATCTTTATTGATGCATTAATATTAACCTTTAAACATCTTATGCTTCACAATTCTTTTGAACAGAAATATCAAGGAGTGCTATAGCTCATGATCTATATAAGTTGGAAATGTATGTATGTAATTCATTTTCTGTGAAAATTTTGCAGTTTTGACAATTAGCTTTCAAAGTGCTCTGTATTATTGAAAATCAATTTGAGATACTGCATATAGACATCTAGCAGTTACTTTAGAAATGTATGACTTTCATATTATCTGAATGAGGCTTTCCAGATACAGACACCTTTAGTGCACTTACTTTCCCATAGCGTTTTATGAACTTCTTAAGTATGTAAGCCAGGAAAGCTCTCCGCATTCAAGTTAAATACTACCATAGATGTAGGGTGGCAGGCAAAGGCATCCTTTTTGCCTCTGTTTGCTCCGTATACATTTGCTATGCAGTCTCTGGAAGTATTCTGGCGTAGAATGCAAATAAATACATGTGAAGACTGCTTGCACAAGTATTTATGGAGTTTTTCTGCCGGTATTGGGTCGCGGCTACACTGTGCATGCCACAACACAAAACTGTGCTCATAAATGGCCGTTCTGCTGCATATTCGCACCGCACACAACATTTATGTTGGAAATCTGACATATTTGTGGCACACGCCCATTAAACTGAGTGCACCAGAAAAAAAAACTGCTAGCACTTGAAGGAAGAAGAGAAGCAGGCAGGGTCAACATAATTTACCTGTCCCCACAATAAATTAAGCTACACAATGATAATAGACACAATGATACAACTATATACTGTATATAATGTATAGATGTTATCAGAATATGTAATGCAATGTGATTAAACACATTTTGAGTGCATCCACATGATTGAATACATTTATTGTGCGGTGTCATATTATTGTAGGGGTTCAGCGCACTGGTGTATTTCCAAACTGATTCCAATTCCAGTCTTTATTTTCAGGTATATTTACAGGCCCAATCACAGCATCACTTCTAGCTCTGGTCAGAGAGACCTCCCATGGTGCCGCTAGGGTTTATAAAGCCCTGGTCCAGGTGCGGGCTAACGAGCTGCATTAAGGCTGCCCCAGAACCTGGATTAATCATCAATGGCCTTCCCTTTACCAAGCATATTCCTAGCTGGAATATACATGCCCTTGGTTAACTTTTCTAGCCACTGCCTTACAATATATATATTGCATGTTATCACTACTTTGCTTGAGAAAGGCTCAAGGTTTTTGGAGCTGAATCGTCGCACTTGGGTAAAATAAAGTACCTTTTTACCCCAACATTTTTCTATTGGTGCGCTGCCTCATTTTTTGGACTTATTATATAAGGGCTTCTCATGACTTCTTTAAAGGGGACCTACCACCACGATTCTACCTATAAAGGTAGAACGGTGGTAGGTGGATGAATGGGACGTAAGGATAGCCCTTTTTGGGCTAATCCTTACGTCCCGGCTATCCTTTTGTAATCAGTTTATCCTTTTAATCAGTTGATATGCTAATTTATTTAAGCGGCTACTGGGGCGTGGAGTAGCCGGACATGAGACTACTAGTCGAGGCTACTCCACGCCCCAGTAGCCTTGTTCCTCCGCCTACCAGGTAATCTTCGGCACGCAGCTCCTCGTAGCTGCGCGCCCTCGTGCGAATATCACATGCGTTCTGCGCATGTGCAGGACGCAGGCCTACGGGTGCGCGGCCGTAGCTCCGAGGCCGGCGCTACTGCGCATGCGCAGACTCCGGGTGCTCGGACGAGGGCGCGCAGCTACGAGGTGCTGCGCGCCGAAGATTACATGGTAGGCGGAGGAACAAGGCTACTGGGGCGTGGAGTAGCCGCGACTAGTAGCCTCATGTCCGGCTACTCCACGCCCCAGTCGCCGCTTAAATAAATTAGCATATCAACTGATTAAAGTTTACAAAAGGATAGCCAGGACGTAAGGATTAGCCCAAAAAGGGCTATCCTTACGTCCCATTCATCCACCTACCACCCGTTCTACCTTTATAGGTAGAATCGTGATGGTAGGTCCCCTTTAAGTGTGCACCCAACTTTATCATTATTATTTTATCTTTGTGCTGCTGCTATTTTTTAATGACTTGATTGCAGCAAGCACAAGTTTTTATTTATAATGGTGGTCATTTACTAAGGGCCTGAATCACAATTTTTCGTCAGGTTTCGTGAATAGTTCCGATTTGCGAGGTCTTTCCCTGAATTGCCCCGGGTTTTTGGCGCACACGATCGGATTGCAGAGCATCAGCGCTGGCATGCATGCGACGGAAATTGAGGGCATGGCCGTCAGAAAACCCGCCGGATTTGGGAAGAAAAATTGTTGCTTGACACGCGCTAACCTACACCAGGATTAGGATAGTGAACTCCGGCAGACTTCAGCGCAGCAGCAACACCTGGTGGACATCGGGCACACTACCTCAGTGAATCGCCTGGAAGACCCGAATCCTCGACTGAGAACGCGCCGCTAGTTCGCGACAGGACCAGGTAAGTAAATGTGCCCCAATGTTTCTTATTTTCTAACTTTTTTCAAGCCATTTCGGT
The DNA here is from genome assembly GCF_040894005.1 of Engystomops pustulosus. NCBI lineage: Eukaryota > Metazoa > Chordata > Amphibia > Anura > Leptodactylidae > Engystomops > Engystomops pustulosus. Next base: position 54,076,439 of record NC_092413.1, read on the forward strand.
TACTGGTGATGTCAGTGGTATTCTTTCATTTGAGTTTCAGTGCTAAACTAAGTGGCATTCTTGGTGGTCTGGATGGAGAACTCCATCTCTCTCCGATTTGAAGAGGAAGTGCAAGGGACTAACTAGGACGGACTTACTAGCGTGGGGGACTAACTAGGAGAACAATGATTCTACATCTCCATTTGACCTATCAAGGAGAATATCACAGGAATAGGAGAATTGCCCCGGGATTTTGGCGCACGTGATTGGATTTTGGCTCATCGGCGCCGACTTTCACACGACAGAAATCGGAGGGCGTGGCCGTCAGACAACCCAAAGGATTTGGAAAAACTGCGGAATTTATAAAAAAGTTTGTGTCGCAAGACACGCACTTACATGCAACGGGACAAAGCAGGTGAACTCTAGCGGACCTCGGTGTAGCAGTGACACCTGGTGGATATCAGGCGCACGGACCTTAGTGAATCCCGGCAGACCCGAATCAGCATCGGACAATGCGCCGCGGGATCGTGACTAGACCTGGTAAGTAAATGAGACCCATAGATGATAAATGATCTCAGAACAGGAGTTTGATAAATTATTCATGAGTATTAATAATAATAATGTACAGAAGGTAAAGTTAGAAGATGTAAAGAAAATGAATTGGTAAAGAGATTTAGGGGACTATATATTATTGGCAGGACTCTGACATATGTGGTAGAGACCAAGGTGGTGTAAATAGAAGGAAGAAAAAAAACGCAAAAATCTCATGATACTTTGTTGGAGTTCTATTTAAGTGGAAAAATCGGGTCACTGGCAAGAGACGCATCAGACAAAAGAAGAACCAACCCATGGTGTTGAGAGGAACATTTGTGAGAAAAAGAGTATAGTGGTAAATAATAATTAGCAATAATTGACGACATACCCACATGGCCTCATACATAGGCTGATGTCATCTCACACATTAGTATCAGTCAGTGACATAGACATCGGTGGTATCTAGTACCTTACAGTTAATGATCTGCTCTATTGGGCGCCACCAACTTGCCAAGGTTCGTCACTCCCCATGATGTTTTCAGGGAGCGGCGATCCGTCGCCATGACATGATCTGCTCTATCAGGAACTTCATTCATTCTTCTACAACTGACCACACAGTCTCCCACAATTAACCCCTTACCGACATGTGACGTAATACTATGTCACTTGGCGGGTTCCCGCCCATCGCCGGCAGTGGCTTAAAAAAGATGGCGGCGCATGGGCGCCACCAACTTGCCAAGGTTCGTCGCTCCCCATGATGTTATCAGGGAGCGTCGATCCGTCGCCATGACAGCCTCGGGTCTTCCGAAGACCCGTGGCTGCTTCGTGTTAATCCTTTCATTACAATGTGCTATCAGCACATTGCAATGAATGAGGAGCAAGATCCCCATATACTGCCATATTGTAGTAAGGCAGTATATGGTAGGGTCGATCAGACAACCTAGGGTTAAAGTACCCTAGGGAGTCTGAAAAATAGTAGAAAAAAAAAAAAAAAAAAAAGGTTTAAAAAAAATTATAATAAAAAAAACATTAAAATTCAAATTACCACCCTTTCCCTAGAAGTGATATAAATATTAAGAAACCTTTAATGCTCAAAAATGATTAGGTATCGATGCGTCCGAAAATGTCCAAAATATAATAACCGTTTTTCACTGCGTTAAACCCCATAACAGAAAATAGCGCCCAAAGTCGAAAATGGCACTTTTTTGCCATTTAAAAAAATATAAAAAATTCTATAAAAAGTGATCAAAAGGTCGTAAAGTCCCAAAAATGATCACATTGTAAACATGATCAAAAAAAGTCGCAAAAAACAATACCTCCCAAAGCTTTGTTCAAAGCTTTGTAAATGTATGAAAACATTATAAAACCTATACAAATTTGGTATTCCCGTAATCATACCAACCCAAAGAATAAAGTAGACATGTAATTTGGGGCGTACAGTGAAATCCGTAAAATCCAAGTCCTCAAGAATACAATGCAAATGCGTTTTTTTCACCAATTTCACTGCATTTGGATTTTTTTTTTAAATGTTTGTTCTTAAAAAAAAAAAAATTGAAAAAAAAATTTATTTATATTAAATTGACATGAATAAACTAACAATCATCATTTGGTGATTGTTAGTAATAATGCCCCACACGTTTCTGCATGCCTTCATGTAACTGCCTCAATATAAAGAGTCCCTCCATTTCAATGGGTTTTCTCACAAATCAAGTTAGGCCTTATCCAGGATAGCTGGCAATCTCAATTAGACCCTTAGAAATGAATGGAGCAGTATGAACATGTGCGACCGTCCACTCCATTCATCTCAGGGAGCAATGAGGGCCTGAAGGAGGTACCTCGGACCCCCTGGCACCATATCGTGATCTGTGGGGGTCTCATCACTTGATTGGTGGGGAAACCCCTTAAATGAAAATATGGCAGATCCAGTTTAGTTCCCTAGCCAGTTTAGATCCCCTAGGTATAATTATGTACATATTCCTTCTCAAGTCTAATTAGATATTTTGCCTTCATATGCAGTTAGATACAGCTTCCACAGTCTAATTATAGGCAGTGAAGCACAGTGGCTCAGTGGTTAGCACTGCAGACTTGCAGCACTGGGTTCTTGGGTTCAAGTCTCCTCCAGCACAATATCTGCAAAGAGTTTGTACGTTCTCTCCGTGTTTGTGTGGGTTTCCTCTGGTTTCTTCCCACACTCTAAAATATACTGTTAGGTTGATTAGATTGTGAGCCCCGTGGGTAAGGGGACTGATCTGACAAGCTCTCTGTAGCGCTGCGGAAACTGTGTGTGCTATAGAAATATAGCAATTATTATTATTAGGTCTCATATACAGTGCACCTCTCTACAAATTAGATACATACAGCCCCCAAATAAAGATTCCCCCATTGAAAGTTTACACAGGAGCCCTTATAAACTGATCCCCCCTACCAAGTTTAATTAAAACTTTGCCTTCTATACTTGCATCCTATTTATAGACCCCAAGTCTGTACTGTGGTATCATTAACGTAACCCCTTCAGGAAGTAGCTTCATATCGTTCCTAACTTTTGAACACTTTTACTTTTCAAAGTGATTTTGAGATTTTTTCTTCGTCACATGATCTGTAGTTCTAAGTTTTTCAGTTCTTTATAAGTAAAATTAAAAAATGATGAATTTTTGGAAACACTTACCATTTTCAAAACTTGAAGTTATCTTGTTTTCAGGCAGATAGTTTTTACCACCTAAATTAGTTGCTAAATAACATTTCCCAAATGTCTGCTTTACATTTTCATAATCTTAAAAAGAGAAAACCCATCTTAAAATTTGTTATGCAATTTCTCCCAAATACAGAGAAACCCCACATGTGGATGTTACTTGTTGTACAGTAGGGACATACAGCGAGCCACAGAAGGGAAGGATGCATTAACAAGTTTTGTCTTATAGAATTTATTGCTTTTTAGTTGACTTTTTAGTGCACTTTTTTGAGCTGTACAATATTTATTTTTCCTTTAATGGAAACCTACCATTGATTTGATGCATTATGAAGCAAACATACCTTGAGAATGCTGTAGCTACACTGATGCTGGATCATATCTTGGTTATCCCCTGTGCTGAGTGGTTTTGCTGTAAAAACAATTATACCATTCAGAACCTTGGGAAAGCTGGGACAGACTGTCTTACACATTACATGGGAGCTTGGAATTAAAATGGCTGCTAAATAAAGCATGACTAGTCAAGCACTAATCAACCTGAGTTGAATGACCCATACACAGCAGCTGGGGGATGATGCAGCAATTGATTATTCTGTCTGGCAGGAAGGGAACTGCAGGAGGTGATGATGCAATCAGAGAGAAACTCTCCTGCTATGAGAAGCGGCAAAGCAAGCGGCAGAGCAGATATAGAAGCCACAGAGCTTCATTATCATAATGTTATGTCTGTTTTATCAGCAAAACCACTCAGCACAGGAATTAACCAGTGTAGCTACAGCATTCTCAAGGTATGTTTGCTTCATACTGCATCAAATCAAATGGTAGGTTTCCTTTAATATTGGCAACTAAAGGCTTATTATTTGCAGAATAAGACGCATTTATCAGTGGTACTATTTTGGGGTGGCTATGCCCTATTGCTGAAAATGTATCAACCTTTTTATGTGTGTGTGGGGGTTGTAGAAAAAACATCAACTCTGTAGTTGAGTTTTGACTTTTTTTTGGTGTTCACCATATACCCTAAAGTAACATTTATTCAACGGTCAGTACAATTACAGCGATACCAAACTTCTATATTTTTGCTTACGTGTTACTAATTATTTTCAATAAAACCTCTTATGGGGAAAGAAATCTATAATTTTGCATCACCATTTTCCAAGAAGCAGAATTCTATTTAAAATTTTTGGTCTATATAACTGGATGAGAGTTTGTTATTTGTGGGACATGTTTTGCTTTACAGTTTTATAGCTAACTCAAGCCACGACATCACAACGAAATGCATTTATCCAAAACTTCTTTATATATCTTCTTCAATCATATTTACCACATAAAGTACACTGCATATGCCTTCATAAAAGTGACAAAGTTCATAGCCATAATTTGGAAATTTATCAAAGGTTTTTTACTTATCTTCTGGCGGTCCACACGGCTTTTGACACATGGGCTAATACCTATCTAATGGCAAACACTTGCGATGTTTCGGAGGCCAGCCCTCCTTCTGACTTTCCTGTCATCATTAAGCTCTATTTCTCTCAATGTATTTATAGCACAAAGCTCCTGTTGTGCTCATAGAACATAGATTTGGTGTTACAACACAATTCTAATTGAAAGGATTCCAGATAGATACTTGCATCCTACCAGATAAATGTAGGTATTTGGCTACTTGAACACACATGGAAATGTTGACATGTTTTATTTTTGTGTTTTATATTTTTTAAGTGATTAGGATGCCTTTACCACATAATACTTGTCTCTGCGTTAGGCAAATTTACTACCCTGAACCCCACTCCTATGAGCTGTCCTCAGCATGTAAGTATAGTGCCTGTAAACCATTTACTGCCCCACATTTGGTGCTTGTGAATTGTTCTTCAGCTGCCAAAATTGTACTTGACACTTTTATATATTTTAATGTTTTTTTTGTGTATTTTCCCCCCAGAATATCTTGTATATTTGTCAATTGGCAAATCAAAAATGTATTTTATTGTAATAAAATAAACTAGATGTTAAAAATGCCTTAAAATGACAAGATGCTGCCCTAACTCCTTGAGGTCCTCCTCAGGGATCAGAGGGTCTAATTAGTTTTTCTCTCTCCATAGATAGATGGACACAAAAAGGTCCATAGGGGTACTGCTTTGAATAACTCTAAATGAGTTTGAGTGCCAGCCAATTCAGTCAAGCTCCTGTCTGTTCTGTGTTCCCTTCCTCTTCCAATGTTTCTGAGACATCATGTGCCACAGACTTCCTCAATTAATGCCCTGAGTGACGGGGTTGAAGCTGTCTGTCAAACCAAAGGTTAGTACTGTATGTGTGACTGTAAGTGTAAGTTTGAAAGTAAATGTCTATGTGTTAGTGCAAACTGCAATGAATATACTGTATGACTGTGCAGGGCCGATTCTAGCATATTTGCTGCCTGAGGCGAATATTAAAATGCTGCCCCCCCCCCGCTCCCTGTTAAGTAAATCCTTAAACTTTACAACCCTACAGACAGCTCCCTGACACTGTGTGACTGACTACAGGATCTGAGAGGCATTCGTGGAATCTAGTACCTTATAGATGACAATCTCTTCCATCAGTAGAACTTTATTCCGGGTTCTCCAATCCATGACGTATCAAAGGTGAATTCACGGCCGGATATCTTCAGCTCCGTGCAGCATCTCCACCTGGCGTCCCTAAAAATACCACAGTCACTTACAGTATGAAGTCTCCTGGATAACAACACTGCGCTCCTAAATAATATATACCCCTCACAACACAACTGACCGCACTCTCCCCACATATAACACATCCCTTCAATATCCCTGCTCTCATATATTTAAAGGCCTCGTTATTCACCACCCAATTAAATTATATACAGCTCCCATATACAGATCCCCAACAGCTTAAATAAAATCTTGCCCCACATATACATCCCCCCAGCTTAGTAATATACTGTATCCCATATACATCCCCCCAGCTTAGTAATATACTGTACCCCATATAAATCCCCCCAGCTTAGTAATATACTGTACCCCATATACAGTCCCCTCCCAGCTTAGTAATATACTGTATCCCATATACATCCCCCCAGCTTAGTAATATACTGTACCCCATATACATCCCCCCAGCTTAGTAATATACTGTACCCCATATACAGCCCCCCAGCTTAGTAATATACTGTATCTCATATACAGCCCCCCAGCTTAGTAATATACTGTATCCCATATACAGCTCCCCAGCTTAGTAATATACTGTATCCCATATACAGCCCCAGCTTAGTAATATACTGTACCCCATATACATCCCCCCAGCTTAGTAATATACTGTATCCCATATACAGCCCCAGCTTAGTAATATACTGTATCCCATATACAGCCCCCCAGCTTAGTAATATACTGTATCCCATATACATCCCCCCAGCTTAGTAATATACTGTACCCCATATACATCCCCCCAGCTTAGTAATATACTGTACCCCATATACAGCCCCCCAGCTTAGTAATATACTGTATCTCATATACAGCCCCCCAGCTTAGTAATATACTGTATCCCATATACATCCCCCCAGCTTAGTAATATACTGTAACCCATATACAGCCCCAGCTTAGTAATATACTGTACCCCATATACAGCCCCCCAGCTTAGTAATATACTGTATCTCATATACAGCCCCCCAGCTTAGTAATATACTGTATCCCATATACAGCTCCCCAGCTTAGTGATATACTGTATCCCATATACAGCCCCCCAGCTTAGTAATATACTGTATCCCATATACAGCCCCCAGCTTAGTGATATACTGTACTCCATATACAGCCCCAGCTTAGTAATATACTGTATCCCATATACAGCCCCAGCTTAGTAATATACTGTATCCCATATACATCCCCCCAGCTTAGTAATATACTGTACCCCATATACAGTCCCCCCCAGCTTAGTAATATACTGTATCCCATGTACATCCCCCCAGCTTAGTAATATACTGTACCCCATATACATCCCCCCAGCTTAGTAATATACTGTACCCCATATACAGTCCCCTCCCAGCTTAGTAATATACTGTACCCCATATACATCCCCCCAGCTTAGTAATATACTGTATCCCATATACATCCCCCCAGCTTAGTAATATACTGTATCCCATATACAGCCCCCCAGCTTAGTAATATACTGTATCCCATATACATCCCCCCAGCTTAGTAATATACTGTATCCCATATACAGCCCCAAGCTTAGCAATATACTGTATCCCATATACATCCCCCCAGCTTAGTAATATACTGTATCCCATATACAGCCCCCCAGCTTAGTAATATACTGTATCCCATATACATCCCCCCAGCTTAGTAATATACTGTACCCCATATACAGCCCCCAGCTTAGTGATATACTGTACTCCATATACAGTCCCCTCCCAGCTTAGTAATATACTGTATCCCATATACAGCCCCCAGCTTAGTGATATACTGTACTCCATATACAGCCCCAGCTTAGTAATATACTGTATCCCATATACAGCCCCCAGCTTAGTGATATATAATATATAGCATCCCCCCCCCCAGTATAAAATAATTATGGCCCCATATAATATATATAGCATCCCCCCAGTATAAAATAATTATAGCCCCAAATCCCCAAATAAAATATAGCATCCCCTCCCCCTAGTATAAAATAATTATGGCCCCAAATAATATATATAGCATCGCCCCCCTAGTATCAAATAATTATGGCCCCAAATAATACATATAGCATCCCCCCCCTAGTATAAAATAATTATGGCCCCAAATAATATATATAGCATCCCCCCCCCCTAGTATAAAATAATTATGGCCCCAAATAATATATATAGCATCCCCCCAGTATAAAATAATGATAGCCCCAAATCCCTAAATAAAATATAGCATCCCCTCCCCCTAGTATAAAATAATTATGGCCCCAAATAATACATATAGCACCCCCCCCTAGTATAAAATAATTATGGCCCCAAATAATATATATAGCATCCCCCCCCCTAGTATAAAATAATTATGGCCCCAAATAATATATATAGCATCCCCCCCCTAGTATAAAATAATTATGGCCCCAAATAATATATATAGCATACCCCCCCCCCTAGTATAAAATAATTATGGCCCCAAATAATACATATAGCATTCCCCCCCCCCAGTATAAGATAAGTATGGCCCCAAATAATACATATAGCATCCCCCCCCTAGTATAAGATAAGTATGGCCCCAAATAATACATATAGCACCCCCCCTTAGTATAAAATAATTATGGCCCCATATGATATCTATAGCGTCCCCCCCTCCCCCAGTATTAAACGTTTTCTAGCCCTATATAGTACCCCCCCTCCCAGTATAACATGAAACCTCCCCACATTTAATTAAAGTACATGAAAAATAATAAAATCATACTCACCTGCCGGCAGCTGCTCCCTCGGCGCGGCTCCGGTATTCACGCAGCCTTCACTCCGGTCTTCCTGTGTGCCGCGGCTCCGCACAGTGACACAGGCGCATGACGTCATGACGCCTGTGTCACAGCTTAGGACGGAGCGCGCAGCTGCCGGAAAGGCGCTGCGTCGCTCCGCATATAAATCGCGCCTGTGTCTTAAAGAGACAGGCGCGATTTATTTAGCTGGTGGGCGATTCGGGCGTTAATGGACGCCAGAATCGCCCACTTTAGAGCGGCAAATTTCGCCGCCCTTTACAGGGACCCGCATTCTGCCGCCTGAGGCGAGATTTTCATCTCGCCTCATGGCAGATGCGGCCCTGTGACTGTGTGTATATTTGTACAGTATAAGCTGTATGGGTGTTTATGCTGTGTGTGTATGTAAGGGGGGAGGGCATGCAGAATTCTTGAGGCCACTGCTGGACATTCACCGAGCGGTGGCTGCTGCTGGACATTTACTGAGTGGAAGCTGCTGCTGGATATTTACTGAGCGGAGGCTGCTGGTGGACATTTACTGAGTGGAGGCTGCTGCTGGACATTTACTGAGCGGAGGCTGCTGGAAGTGTATTTTCATATGTAATATGTGGGACATGGGTGGCAGCGTGATTTTAGGTATAACATTCTCATATTTCCTCAAGGATGATCCTGCATTTTATATTTACTTATGTATTTAATAAAGATATTTTAGCATAATTTCTTTCCAGTTGGCTTGGTTCTTTTGGTAGGTGTAAACATACAAACATTGTAGAGAAGAATCTCCATTTTGTCTTGAACTCCAGACCAATCTGCTGCCAGCAAAGAGATAATTAAAGTAATTAATAACTCTAGAATATAACAAAATAAGTAAAAATACACGACATACCATGCTTTTAAAACATTTTTGTCATGAGCAAGTACTGAACTACATATGCTTTGATACTGAGCTTTTATTCATTGTCCTTGTGTGTTCAACATTGCGAGAAATACAATGCAGCTGCTTATTCCAGATACAAACACTATGGTAATAACAGACTAAAATAAATACAGCTGAGATGAAGTTAGTAGACATTCACTTTAAATACACGATCCCTCGAATACAGGGTGTGCATCTTTGACACGGCTTGTTAACTTATCCGTAGTCATTATGCCCCAAACTATTTTTTTCTGTTATTGCTGCGAGCTATAAACATATGGAATCCATGTAGCATATGGGCACGGGGAAAGCAGCGACGAGCAATTAGTACATGAGTGATATAATTGTCTCAAGGATGTGTTTATTATCAACTTGTTTACCAAAAAATAAAACACCAGAAACCAACTGAAGGCGTTTGCTGTGTGCTTCATTTCATTTGTTAGCTGCTGGGAACAAGAATTTGACCACTGTTTTTGTAAACAGAAGGAAATGAAGCAGCTCTGCATAAGTGCGAAGCGGAGATACATAGAAACAAACCATCAAAGATATATTATTGCAGTAGCTGTTACTATTAAATTTTTTAGAGCTATCACTACGGACGTAATGGGCTGAAGAGAACAACCTTAGGTTGGAGGAGAAGGTAGGGGTTATCAATATATGATGGTCTCCACTTTATCTTGGCTAAGGGCTTGAATAATTGAGCTGATGTGTGCTGATTAGAGATGAGCGAGCACTAAAATGCTCGGGTACTCGTTATTCGAGACGAACTTTTCCCGATGCTCGAGCGCTCATCTCGAATAACGAGCCCCATTGAAGTCAATGGGAGACTCGAGCATTTTTCAAGGGGACCAAGGCTCTGCACAGGGAAGCTTGGCCAAACACCTGGGAACCTCAGAAAAGGATGGAAACACCACGGAAATGGACAGGAAACAGCAGGGGCAGCATGCATGGATGCCTCTGAGGCTGCTTAATCGCACCATTATGCCAAAATTATGGGCAACAGCATGGCCATGACAGAGTGACAGAATGAAGCTAGATAGCATCTAAAACATCCAATAATTGACCCTGACACTATAGGGGACGGCATGCAGAGGCAGCGGCAGCAGGCTAGAGAGTGTCATGGCGACATACCCTAAATGGACTCAGGCTTCAAACCAATGGGTGGCAGAGAGGAACCAAAGCAGGTGAGCAAGAAGCGCTCAAATAATATCGGTACATGATAAAAGTTTGCCAGTATATTTTGTGGATTACACAGCAGGGTGGCGACAAAGTTAACATGGAAGCCATGAAAACAACCCAAAATTCTGCCTGACACAGCTCGTTTGATAAGGGGACCATGTATGGAGGCAGTGAACTAGTAGTAGATTAAAGGTGCTGCAGTTAAAACTATGTTAGTTGGATCTTGGCATGGAGCTGGCGCTCCGCTGCCAGGCGAGCTTTTGCCAATCCAAGCCCCTGTCTCTAGGCTACTCCCCAAACAGCACTTCTAAGAACCTTTTGTATAAGATCAAGTGTAGTAGCGTTCTTATAAGTTTAAGATATGGCGGGTGAGGGGAATGTAAACAGATGCGCAAGAAGCGCTGAAATAATATCGGTAAATGATAAAAGTTTGCCAGTATATTTTGTGGATTACACAGCAGGGTGGCGACAAAGTTAACAAGTTTGTTGTGGAAGCCATGAAAACAACCCAAAATTCTGCCTGACACAGCTCGTTTGATAAGGGGACCATGTATGCTTACAGTTCATGCCAGTCGCTGCACTGGCTGCCAGTTTCCATTCGAATAGTTTAAAATAATAACCCTCATCCATAAAGCTCTGTATAATGCTGCACCCCCCTACCTCTCCTCTCTTATCTCAGTCTATCGCCCAACCCGTGCTCTTAGATCCGCCAGTGATCTTAGATTAACCTCTACCCTAGTGCGGACCTCCCACTCGCGTCTCCAAGACTTCTCTAGAGCTGCACCAATTCTATGGAATGCTCTGCCCTGGACTATCAGACTAATACCTAACCTCCAAAGTTTCAAACGTGCTCTTAAAACCCATTTCTTTAGGCAAGCCTATAACACTCATTAACTGCATGAAGTTTTAACTCTTCTACTAACCCGTCCTGTGTCGTCCTCCCATCTGTTATCCAGCAACCAACAGGCACCAGACTTCTCTACAGTCCCATTCACCCTGGACCTGGTATATAAGATGACGGCTGAGTGGTTCAAGCGACAGCAATTCCATTTATTATATTTTGTTCTATTCCCTAAGAAGAATGGCTTGACCATTAAATATTCTTTTACCTCGTGTTACCCCATCATCTTCATAAACCGTAAGCTCTGGCGAGCAGGACCTCACTCCTGTTGTTCCATACAAATGTTGTGCTCTGTTACATTACATTTGTATTTGTTTCCTATGATTTGTAAAGCGCTACGGAATATGATGGCGCTATATAAATAAAGATTATTATTATTATTATGGAGGCAGTGAACTAGTAGTAGATTAAAGGTGCTGCAGTTAAAACTATGTTAGTTGGATCTTGGGATGGAGCTGGCTTTCGCCAATCCAAGCCCCTGTCTCTAGGCTACTCCCCAAACAGCACTTCTAAGAACCTTTTGTATAAGATCAAGTGTAGTAGCGTTCTTATAAGTTTGGGATATGGCGGGTGAGGGGAATGTAAACAGATGCGCAAGAAGCGCTGAAATAATATTGGTAAATGATAAAAGTTTATTAGTATATTTTGTGGATAACACAGCTGGGTGGCGACAAAGTTAACAACTTTGATGTGGAATCTATGAAAACAACCCAAATTTCTGCCTGACACACCTCGTTTGATAAAGGGACGATGTATGGAGGCAGCTATATGGACGACTTTTGGAGGTAGCAATGGAGACAACGTGTGGAGGCTGCTATGGAGACAATTTAATTTGGATAGTGCCTGTATGTGGCAGTCCCAAAAATTTTTCAAACCAGAGGAGCAGGTAGGTGGCCCTCCAGAAAAATTGAATAGATTGAGTGCCTGTATGTGGCAGTCCCAAAAAGTTTTCAAACCAGAGGAGCAGGTAGGTGGCCCTCCAGAAAAATAGAATAGATTGAGTGCCTGTATGTGGCAGTCCCAAAAAGTTTTCAAACCAGAGGAGCAGGTAGGTGGCCCTCCAGAAAAATTGAATAGATTGAGTGCCTGTATGTGGCAGTCCCAAAAAGTTTTCAAACCAGAGGAGCAGGTAGGTGGCCCTCCAGAAAAATTGAATAGATTGAGTGCCTGTATGTGGCAGTCCCAAAAAGTTTTCAAACCAGAGGAGCAGGTAGGTGGCCCTCCAGAAAAATAGAATAGATTGAGTGCCTGTATGTGGCAGTCCCAAAAAGTTTTCAAACCAGAGGAGCAGGAAGGTGGCCCTCCAGAAAAATGGAATCGATTGAGTGCCTGTATGTGGCAGTCCCAAAAAGTTTTCAAACCAGAGGAGCAGGTAGGTGGCCCTCCAGAAAAATAGAATAGATTGAGTGCCTGTATGTGGCACTCCCAAAAATTGTTTAAAACAGAGGAACGGGTCGGTGGCCCTCCAGAAAAATTGAATAGATTGAGTGCCTGTATGTGGCACTCCCAAAAATTGTTTAAAACAGAGGACCGGGTCGGTGGCCCTCCAGAAAAATTAAATGCATAAAGTACTATAGCAAGAGCCAGTGGGCCCTGTCAAAAAATAGCCAGTTTCCTCTGCTTTACTGTACAAAGAGGAGGAGAAGGAGGAAAATGAGGAGGAGGAGGAGTGGATCAATTATTCAGGTTGAGCTTCCTTCACCTGGTGGAGATTGGAAATTATGAGAAATCCAGGCTTTATTCATCTTAATAAGCGTCAGCCTGTCAGCGCTGTCAGTCGACAGGCGTGTACGCTTATCGGTGATGATGCCACCAGCTGCACTGAAAACCCGCTCGGACAAGACGCTAGCGGCAGGGCAGGCAAGAACCTCCAAGGCGTACAGCGCCAGTTCGTGCGACATGTCCAGCTTTGAAACCCAGTAGTTGTAGGGAGCTGTGTGATCATTTAGGACGATGGTATGGTCAGCTACGTACTCCCTCACCATCTTTCTGTAAAGATCAGCCCTACTCTGCCGAGACTGGGGACAGGTGACAGTGTCTTGCTGGGGTGACATAAAGCTGGCAAAAGCCTTGTAAAGCGTACCCTTGCCAGTGCTGGACAAGCTGCCTGCTCGCCTACTCTCCCTCGCTACTTGTCCCGCAGAACTACGCACTCTGCCGCTAGCGCTGTCAGAAGGGAAATACTGTTTCAGCTTGTGCACCAGGGCCTGCTGGTATTCATGCATTCTCACACTCCTTTCCTCTGCAGGGATGAGAGTGGGAAGATTTTGCTTGTACCGTGGGTCCAGGAGAGTGAACACCCAGTAATCGGTGCTGGAATAAATTCTTTGAACGCGAGGGTCACGGGATAGGCAGCCTAGCATGAAATCTGCCATATGCGCCAGAGTACCAACGCGTAAGAATTCACTCCCCTCACTGGCCTGACTGTCCATTTCCTCCTCCTCCAACTCCTCCAACTCCTCTTCTTCTGCCCATACACGCTGAACAGTAAAGGACTCAACAATGGTCCCCTCTTGTGTCTCGCCAACATTCTCCTCCTCTTCCTCCTCATCCTCCTCCACCTCCACCTCCTCCGATATGCGCTGAGAAACAGACCTAAGGGTGCTTTGGCTATCAACAAGGGAATCTTCTTCCCCCGTCTCTTGTGACGAGCGCAAAGCTTCCGACTTCATGCTGATCAGAGAGTTTTTCAACAGGCCAAGCAGCGGGATGGTGAGGCTGATGATGGCGGCATCGCCACTGACCATCTGTGTTGACTCCTCAAAGTTACTCAGCACCTGACAGATATCAGACATCCACGTCCACTCCTCATTGTAGACTTGAGGAAGCTGACTGACCTGACTACCAGTTCTGGTGGAAGTTGACATCTGGCAGTCTACAATGGCTCGGCGCTGCTGGTAAACTCTGGATAACATGGTCAGTGTTGAATTCCACCTCGTGGGCACGTCGCACAACAGTCGGTGAGCGGGCAGTTGGAGGCGGAGCTGTGCTGCCCTGAGAGTGGCAGCATCTGTGCTGGACTTCCTGAAATGCGCACAGATGCGGCGCACTTTCGTGAGCAAATCTGACAGATTGGGGTATGTCTTGAGGAAACGCTGAACTATCAGATTTAACACATGGGCCAGGCATGGCACATGTGTCAGTCTGCCGAGTTGCAGAGCCGCCACCAGGTTACGGCCGTTGTCACACACAACCATGCCTGGCTTCAGGTTCAGCGGTGCCAGCCACAGATCAGTCTGCGCCGTGATGCCCTGTAATAGCTCTTGGGCGGTGTGCCTTTTATCGCCTAGGCTCAGCAGTTTGAGCTGTCGCTTAGCGACCGAGGTAGGCCCCGCAATCCTCGGCGTCGGCAGTATATGACCAGCCCCAGGGTCAGACTCGGTCCCAGCCTCCACCAAGTTAACCCAATGTGCCGTCAGCGATATATAGTGGCCCTGCCCGGCAGCACTCGTCCACGTGTCCGTGGTCAGGTGGACCTTGTCAGAAACGGCGTTGGTCAGGGCACGGGTGATGTTGTCTGACACGTGCTGGTGCAGGGCTGGGACGGCACACCGGGAAAAGTAGTGGCGGCTGGGGACCGAATACCGAGGGGCGGCCGCCGCCATGAGGTTGCGAAAGGCCTCGGTCTCTACTAGCCTATAGGGCAGCATCTCCAGGCTAAGCAATCTGGAGATGTGGACATTAAGGTCTTGGGCGTGCGGGTGGGTTGCACTATATTTGCGTTTCCGCTCCAGCGTCTGGGGTATGGAGAGCTGAACGCTGGTGGATGCTGTGGAGGATCGTGGAGGCGACGATGGGGTTTTTGTGGCAGGGTCCTGGGCAGGGGGCTGACTATCAGCTGACACAGGGGAAGGAGCAGTGGTGTGCACGGCCGGAGGTGAACGGGCTTGTTGCCACTGAGTGGGGTGTTTAGCATTCATATGCCTGCGCATACTGGTGGTAGTTAAGCTAGTAGTGGTGGAACCCCTGCTGATCCTGGTTTGGCAAATGTTGCACACCACAGTCCGTCGGTCATCCGGTGTTTCCTTAAAGAACTTCCAGACTTCTGAAAATCTAGCCCTCGCCGCAAGAGCCCTCGCCACGGGAGCTTCACTAGTTGACACATTTGGCGCTGATGCACCAGCTCTGGCCCTGCCTCTCCGTCTGGCCCCACCACTGCCTCTTCCAACCTGTTCTGGTCGAGGACTCTCCTCCGTCTCAGAAGCACTGTGTTCACCCGGCCTATCAACCCAGCTTGGGTCTGTCACCTCATCATCCTCCGATCCCTCAGTCTGCTCCCCCCTCGGACTTCCTGCCCTGACAACAACTTCCCCACTGTCTGACAACCGTGTCTCCTCATCGTCGGACACCTCTTTACACACTTCCACTACGTCAAGAAGGTCATCATCACCCACAGACTGTGACTGGTGGAAAACCTGGGCATCGGAAAATTGCTCAGCAGCAACCGGACAAGTGGTTTGTGACTGTGGGAAGGGTCCAGAAAACAGTTCCTCAGAGTATGCCGGTTCAAATGCCAAATTTTCCTGGGAGGGGGCAGACTGGGGGGGAGGAGGCTGAGGTGCAGGAGCTGGAGGAGTGGCGATTTCGGTGACATGGGTGGACTGCGTGGAAGACTGACTGGTGGACAAATTGCTCGAAGCATTGTCGGCAATCCACGACATCACCTGTTCGCACTGTTCTGGCCTCAACAGTGCTCTACCACGAGTCCCAGTAACTTCAGACATGAACCTAGGGAGTGTAGCTCTGCGGCGTTCCCCTGCTCCCTCATAAGCAGGTAGTGTCTCACCCCGGCCAGGACCACGGCCTCTGACCCCTGCAGTAGTTGGACGCCCACGTCCCCGCCCTCGTCCTCTACCCCTAGCCCTCGGGTTAAACATTTTTAAAATGAGAGTTATAACTTTAATTTTTTTTTAACTTTTTTTTGTGTTTTTTGTTTTTTTTTGTGTTTTTGAGTTTTTAAAACCAAACGATGCTATCCTATTGCTATGGCTATTTTCTAGCCAAGTATGAAAGCACACTACTATGCCAGATGAGATGACGCAGAATTATGAAACAAAATAAACGTAAAATAAAAAAGGAAAAATGGCAGACTGTGCCTAATTGAAATCCAACCCCTACTAAATTTTCCCACTTCGGTCTTTGCAATGGATATGTGCGTCACTAAGCGCAAAACACACCGGTCGCAAGTCTCACTACAAATTGCTCACAATTGGCTAGTAGATGCACTGCAGCAAGTACAGCCACCAGCAGATCAACCAGAAATCAAATATATATAACGCTACTGTAGGCGTAAGTAAGCCGTTTAGATTCTCCTATGGCTATTTTCTAGCCAAGTATGAAAGCACACTACTATGCCAGATGAGATGACGCAGAGTTATGAAACAAAATAAACGTAAAATAAAAAAGGAAAAATGGCAGACTGTGCCTAATTGAAATCCAACCCCTACTAAATTTTCCCACTTCGGTCTTTGCAATGGATATGTGCGTCACTAAGCGCAAAACACACCGGTCGCAAGTCTCACTACAAATTGCTCACAATTGGCTAGTAGATGCACTGCAGCAAGTACAGCCACCAGCAGATCAACCAGAAATCAAATATATATAACGCTACTGTAGGCGTAAGTAAGCCGTTTAGATTCTCCTATGGCTATTTTCTAGCCAAGTATGAAAGCACACTACTATGCCAGATGAGATGACGCAGAGTTATGAAACAAAATAAACGTAAAATAAAAAAGGAAAAATGGCAGACTGTGCCTAATTGAAATCCAACCCCTACTAAATTTTCCCACTTCGGTCTTTGCAATGGATATGTGCGTCACTAAGCGCAAAACACACCGGTCGCAAGTCTCACTACAAATTGCTCACAATTGGCTAGTAGATGCACTGCAGCAAGTACAGCCACCAGCAGATCAACCAGAAATCAAATATATATAACGCTACTGTAGGCGTAAGTAAGCCGTTTAGATTCTCCTATGGCTATTTTCTAGCCAAGTATGAAAGCACACTACTATGCCAGATGAGATGACGCAGAGTTATGAAACAAAATAAACGTAAAATAAAAAAGGAAAAATGGCAGACTGTGCCTAATTGAAATCCAACCCCTACTAAATTTTCCCACTTCGGTCTTTGCAATGGATATGTGCGTCACTAAGCGCAAAACACACCGGTCGCAAGTCTCACTACAAATTGCTCACAATTGGCTAGTAGATGCACTGCAGCAAGTACAGCCACCAGCAGATCAACCAGAAATCAAATATATATAACGCTACTGTAGGCGTAAGTAAGCCGTTTAGATTCTCCTATGGCTATTTTCTAGCCAAGTATGAAAGCACACTACTATGCCAGATGAGATGATGCAGAGTTATGAAACAAAATAAACGTAAAATAAAAAAGGAAAAATGGCAGACTGTGCCTAATTGAAATCCAACCCCTACTAAATTTTCCCACTTCGGTCTTTGCAATGGATATGTGCGTCACTAAGCGCAAAACACAGCGGTCGCAAGTCTCACTACAAATTGCTCACAATTTGCTAGTAGATGCACTGCAGCAAGTACAGCCACCAGCAGATCAACCAGAAATCAAATATATATAACGCTACTGTAGGCGTAAGTAAGCCGTTTAGATTCTCCTATGGCTATTTTCTAGCCAAGTATGAAAGCACACTACTATGCCAGATGAGATGACACTGAGTTATTAAAAAAATAAACGTAAAATAAAAAGTAAATGGCAGACTGTGCCTAATTGAAATCAAACCCCTAATAAATTTTCCCACTTTGGTGTTTGAGGTGGATATGTGTGTCACTAAGAGCTAAACACAACGGTAGCAAGTCCCCCTGCAAATTCCTCACAATATGGTACTAGCTGCAAATAAAAAAAAAAAAGTAGAACGTTATTGTAGCCCTAAGAAGGGCTGTTGGGTTCTTGGAGAATCACTCCTGCCTAACAGTAAGCTAATAGAACACCCTAACGCTTTCCCTGACCAGCAGCAGCTCTCTCCCTAGCGGCATCCAGACACAGAATGATCCGAGCAGCGCGGGCAGCGGCTAGTCTATCCCAGGGTCACCTGATCTGGCCAGCCAACCACTGCTATCGACGTGTAAGGGTACCACGTCATGCTGGGTGGAGTGCAGAGTCTCCTGGCTTGTGATTGGCTCTGTTTCTGGCCGCCAAAAAGCAAAACGGCGGGAGCTGCCATTTTCTCGAGCGGGCGAAGTATTCGTCCGAGCAACGAGCAGTTTCGAGTACGCTAATGCTCGACCGAGCATCAAGCTCGGACGAGCATGTTCGCTCATCTCTAGTGCTGATCCATCATAGGGCACAAAGATCGACTTTTATTTAATTTGCCTTTTCACACAAGCTGGTGCAAACAAAATAAGAAAAAAAATTATCAGTACTGAGATTGTTCCTCTCCGAATCAGTTTTATTAGACAGCTGCACAGGAGTATGTTCGGTCTTTGAACCATGGACCAGCCACTGGCCGGATTTCAAGGACTCTGCAGAGGACGGAACTCCTTTGTCCTGTTACCTTCATTACAGATGTCAACATGGCACTGATGAACATTAGTAAGCTTGAAACCATACTGCATGGTTGAGAGTTAATGCCCACTATGGCATGTTATGCACACTGGGTAATGGTAGACTTTCTACCATTTTCTAAGGTAGAACCAATGCTGTGCAGGTGTTAGGCAGGTGTGCATGTTGCAAAATAAAAATCCTTCTACAAATAGTGTGAATGCAGTGATTTATTTTCTACTTTTTCAAGTCAAAACATCATCATTTTTCTAGGTAAGCTTACATTCAGTGTTTGAAGGAACTTAGCATAGAGGTTCCTCTAAACATCTAGGAGAACTAACCACAGATCTCCTAGGGATGTAGGTTTAATAAAATCCTTTTAATTGTTATGTAATCCTAGAGAGACTGATTATATATATTCTTCTTTGTTAACACCATAAAACACCATACTAATCGAAATTACAGATAAGTACAATGAAGATCTGTGAGATTTGTGCCAAATGCTTATGTGTACTTCAGTGATGTAGAATAACCCACCCAATTTACAGTATTAAATTAAATTGATTGTGGTTTCTAGTGAATAGAGCGCAGAACACCTTTGTAAACTTTGCCAAGTGAAGTTCTAATAAACTTTGAGGAAACATGAAAAAGCATTTGAAAACATGAACTTCAAAAAAACATTCCTAATATAATACTTGTTGCTGTATTATTTGCCATGTTGACACAACTAGCTATGAAAATACTACACTACAATTTAATCTCCTGGTATAGGACTCCAAAGAGCAACTACTGTATTTTACTTTGTCTTTGATGAAATGGACTATACTAATAGTATGAAATATTAAACATAATTGTGTGAAAATATTTTATGCAACACAGTATAAAAAAAACCTGATTTATTTTACAGTGTCCAGATTTCAGAATAAAATTGTCTTACAAGATTTATCACTGAGCTGTTAAAATTCAAGAAGTACCTTGTAACAGAGAGATGTTAGAATACACGGAAAGTCCTAAATACATTCACAATGCATGCAAAAAAACCTCGAGTTCCAGTCATCTAATAGTGTGAAATACACAGACATTTTCTAGACCATTGAGATTCTGTAATTGTATTTATTGATTATTTTCAGGTCTGTGTTTTCTGTCATATTCAATATGAATGTGGCTCCTCACATTGTGGACACCTTATAATGTATTATCCAAATGTGTGGATGCATTTCTATTCAGACATACTGTATGTTATGTATTGGCAAAATCTATATTTATTCGGTCTCAATGTAATTAGTACCGTAAATTGATGGTCATGTAAATTTCATGATGCTGTTATTGGAATAGTGAGTAATCTGAAATAATATCTTTCATGGTGTATATCTACTAACTGTTTATTACCAAGAGTGGGGGATCAAACTGTAGTCCTCTCAATGATCTCCATAATTGTGGAATGCGGGCATACGCTTGAACAACCTTATGAATGAACTATATTCATCCAGGGTTAAGTTTATCCCTTGTCATTGCCAATGATAAAGTGCATGCCCACCTTTATCAGGCAGAATTACAGAGGAGTTCCATTCATAAATCCTCATTTGCAACATGAACAGATTTTATTTATATGGGGATAGGGGGGATTTTTTCTGCTTACCATGCCTAATTTAATTGTGTATTACTAGATTGTTGCCACCAAGTTTTAGATTGGGCATGTTTTCTGCTATCTGATCACCCAGACCGATTAGTACTATGCCTCTGAAAAGGCAACTGATGGCGACTTTGGGGCACAAGATTCTGTAACAGATTTTGTATTGATATGTTCTACATAACCCCAAATTCATTCACTAGACCCCTGAAGAAGCAAGGCAGCGAGGATAGACATCTTCTGGTTTTCTCCATCCAATCCCCCTACATCACAACCACTTTTATGATTCAGGACAACATTAAAACAAATAAAACGACATTCACACAGCCGTTGGGGGACATATTTATGGCCAACGTATATACATCATATATACATCCCCAATAGGTCAGCAATGAGGGCACAGCGCTCTACAGAGCAGTACGGTGCATCACACGTGCGCCATACATCGCTATAGAGAGGGGCGGGGGTTAGCAGAATGTGCATAAAAGACGCTATCTCCTCTAGTCCAGTTGAGGTATTTTTCTCAGACTTTTATATGGCCTACCGTTTTCTTTGGCTTACTCTCTTTTCAAAGTTCCTTGCCACAATTCTGTGTCTAAGATCCTTGGGCAGTTCCTTAGACCTCATTATTCTAATGCTCTGACATGCACTGTGAGCTGTGAGGTCTTATACAGACAGGTGTGTGCATTTCCTGATGAAGTCCTAACAGTTTAAACACAGCTGGACTCCAATGAAGGAGTAGAACCATCTCAAGGAGAATCAGATGGAAATGGACAGCATGTGAATTAAACAATGTTTTAGTTTTTCTTGGTTAATAAATTAGCAAAACCATCTACACATCAGTTCATTCTCTCGCAAGATAAGGTGCAGAGTGTACATAAATGAGCAAAAAAAGAACAGTTTTGATGCAATGAAACGAAGAGTGAAAATTTTAAAGGGGTCTGAATACTTTCTGTATCCATTGAAGATATATACACACACGCTCTATATTCTGAATTTTTTGAGAGGCATAGCTAAATAATTAAATTAGGCACATCTTTTTCCAGCACAAACGGGAATACGACTTGTGCACATAGCTCCTTTCTTACATGCAGTTTCTCGCTGTGGTGTTAATTCCCAGTTCCCTACACTCTACTCAACAGATGAAAACACATCGAAATGGTGCTGTTCTTTGGAGTAGATGTACTGGTTTTAATCCTGCGTCAAGTCATAGCCCTCAGTGGAATAGCAATGGCTATAAGTCACCACATTCTTGCAAGGCGGCCGTAATTGGAAAAGTTGCCATAAGGAGAACATGAACTTCCCTACCCTAGTCAAAAGCTGCTCACTTTTTTTTGTCTTTTTTTGTTGTCTACAAAAAAACAGCACTGTTTACAGTTCGCAATATGTCTCTTTTGGTACTGGTTTGGCTTTTATCCTGCATCAGGTCATTCAGCTTTTTGTAAATGTCATACTTTATGTTAAGGGGGCCATAAAAGGTAGTTCAAAGGCAAAGTTTATTTATATCAACCTAGAAAATGTATTTGCATATTCCCCAGAATCCCCCAGTGGAGTATGAATGGCTATAAGTCTCTGCATGCCTGCAAAGCAGGCTTAACCCTTTCACGACCCATGACATAATAGCACATCACGGGTCAGCTGCAGGTGCATGGAGAGGGCTCATGGGCTGTGCCCTCTCAATAGCCTGTAAGTCTTCGCTAAATATTTCCGCCAGCGGCTTAAAAAAAGATGATGGCACCCATGCGTAACCATCTTGTTGGAGATTGTCACTCCCCGTGATGTCATCGGGGAGCGGCAATCCATTGCCATGACAGCCTCTGTCTTCCGAAGACCCGGGGCTGTCTCGTTTCAAACCACTGATTACAATCACATTGTAATGAATGAGGAGGAAAATCACCATACACTGCCATACAGCAGTATGGCAATATATGGTAGGATCAATCGGACAACCTAGGGTTAAAGTACCTTAGAGAGTCTGAAATATAGATACCACCCACAGCTCTGTACATGGAAATATAAAAGCTACTAGCACCAGAAGATGGCAAAATAAAAAAAAATTCTACATGAGTTTGTAATTTTTGTAAATGTATGAAAACATTATAAAACATATATAAGCCCACAAGAAAATGCCGCAAATGCGTTTTTTTAATTGCATTTTGAATTTTTTCCTGCTTACCAGTACATGGCATGGAAGAATAAACACCATCAATATGAAGTGCAATTAGTTACACAGAAAACATGCCCTCACAGCGCTCTTTATGTGTAAGAAAAAAAATTAGATTTTTGATTGTGGGGAGTGAAAAATAAAAATGAAAAAAACAAAAAAGGGTGAGGTCCTTAAAGGGTTAATTGGCAAAGTCTCCATAAGGAGAGTTCTTATTTTTCCACCCCATTTGGTTCTTCCTCAGTTTTGTTTTAAATCCAAATATCATTGTGAAAGTCCTTGGTCAAGAATAAAAGGAACCTTCAGATTACACACCTCACATTAACCAGTCATACTGAATGCAGTGCTGACTTTTCCTTTCAATGTACATCTGATTTTGGAAAAGGCATTAACATCTTCCTCTGAAAGCCCTTCTAGAATACAAATGATACTATTTTATTAATTGAAACTGGCAAAAAATAATATCTGTATTAAAATAGTTCAGACAAACTAAATTGAAAGCTTAAAATAAATTATTTAAAGAGTCATGATGAAGCAATCGGCTTGGTGCAAGTCTCATTTGTTAAGTGAACTAAGACTAACAGCAGCCTGACATTATACTACTATGTTCTTTATAATATGCTGCCATGGAAATAATTATTTGGCTGGTAACAGTGACACTGAAGGTAATCCTATTTTATAATATCAAAAGTATGTGACATGCTGTATTTTTTTCTGTGTTAAGTGGTGTTTTGTATGGATAATTTTATGAATATCAAATAGATTCTTTTGAATGTCCATTCAGCCCTTACGTAATATCAATCTTCTATTTAATATTTGCTTTATTTTAATTTATATAGAGTGCAAAATATGTATTTACTAAATTTCCAGATGCCATGTAATAATTTTGCAGTGTAGTTGCAAAATATAAATCTTTATTCTATCACCCATAATTTTTTTTCTCATGGGATGGAAACCTTGGGTGGAAGATATAAGAGCAAACCTTGAATAATCAGGCGTTAAAGTAGAGAAAGATAGACAAAGCATCAGCCTGTAAGGTGATGATGTAATAATTACATGTCAGAATCCCTACCTACAGCCATATTAACCTTAGCCACTGAACTGTTGAATCAGGATTTAGACAGACTGGAGGTCTACTGGATGGTAAGGATTCTGTTCTGCAAAAAGGCATGAAACTGTATACCTACCGTATATCTCCCTATTTTACATATAATCACTTAAACCCTCTATTATACAGTGAGGAGGGGGTGTCTGGGTGTGCCAAATATTTTGGTCTACCAACAAGCAGTCATAACTTAATAGCTAAAAGAGTGCTTGAACCCATTGGCAGACCATAAATTGGTACAGAATTAAAACATTTACACCTCCCTATATTCAACTAGATTATTTATGGAAGCTCTGTATCTAAAAGATATGCAACATGATGTACTACTCCAAACCTTGTGATTGGCTCCGGAAACCTAGACAAAATGTATGGCCTTTTTGAATATTAAAAAAGATATCTCTACAGGACCTGGAATCCTGATCCCAAACTTGAGGACTTGACAGAGCACTTTGAGATGAAGATCAAGATAAAGTATAGTCTACAAAATGGTTCCCTGGCCAAAAAAGTCATTCAAGCAGATGTTTTCAAAAATCATACTAGAGTCTGAGATCAGTCCCATTCAAGTGCTTCGTACAAAGTGTAGTGATTGAGTAAGGTGAAAGTATTCAGAAGCTGGTACTTTTATGGTTTCTGTGAGAGATATGGGCTTGTCCCACGACTTTAAATGCCACAGTTGAAATTTGCCTTTTGCTGACCATCATCTTAAAACATCTTGCCATAGTAATAGAGCCTTCCCAGTTAGATTGTAGCTTGAACTGAAACCCAAGTAAATGCTAGAGCTTTAGCGAGTGAGATGAGAAGGGGTATGACACATTTCATGTTCCGGCAGTATACCTACAAGCCAGAACAGGCTCGGCAATGCATAAGGATTAGAGATGGGCGAATTTGTTAAAGTTCGGTTCGTCCCTACTCGCCAAATTTATTGAAAAAATTTGATTTGACCCACATCTAATAACAACGAATCACGTTAAATACAGGTATTTCCTGGCGGCAGAGAGCCTGTAGGTTGTTGTGCCATGCTTAAATATGCATAGGGAGCATGGTTTGGTCTTCAAACAATGCTGTGTTTTAGTATGACATGCACATGACAGCCGCTGCTCTTAGAATCGCTTCACTCTTCACTTCCATGTGCACTTACATGCAAACTTACAGGCCAACTTCACCAAATAAGCGAAGCAGGAACGCAGCCTGACAAGGTAACGTCTGTGCCAGTTCGAAAGGACCGAGCTGAGGGCCAAGATCCCACTATCAAAGAGTGCACTCTTTTAACACTGACATCAGATGATTCCATAGATTACGACAGAATCTGTTCAGTTAAATGCGGATACATGTAGAAACACCCCTAAAGAGTGGAGAGGGTGTCGGCAGTAGTTTTGCATTGACGTCATTGATCATTTTGCCCTTCTTTTCACTCGCAGTGTCCTCATTCAATCGGTCAATAATCCATCAGTATTGTGAAAGCCAAAAACAAACAGGAGTTGATCCAGAATATGATCCAGAGATGAGCAGCAAATGGGATACTTGCATGTCCTGTGTGTTCTGTATCCATTCCTGCTTTTGGCTATAAATCCTGAAGCTTTTCATCCTTCTGGCAGATGAAATGAAGGGGAAAACCAAACAGTGGCAACGTCATAGAGTGGTAGAGGGTGAAAACAGCATTATGGGTGTTCCAGGTAGACTTCGGTCAGCAGCATGAGTAGGCTGCAGTGTGGCACAATGACAAATTATGGAGGTGGCGGAAACATGGTAGGCCACAAAGTGGCACAATGATAAGAGTGTGGAGGTGGCGGCAGCAGCATGAGCAGCAGCAACAGGAGGCCACAGGTGGCAGCAACATGGTGGCAGCAACATGGAAAGCCACAGAGTGGTCCAATGACGGAGTGAGCAGGTTGTGGCGGCAGCAGAAGCAGCAGCAGGAGCCCAAAGGTGGCAGCAACATGATGGTAGCAACATAGAAAGCCACAGAGTGGCACAATAATACAGTGTGAAGGTAGCATCAACAGGAGCCCACAGGTGGCAGCAACATGGTGGCAGCAACATGGAAAGCCAAAGTGTAGTCCAATGACAGAGTGTGGAGGTGGCGGCAGCAGCAGGAGCCCACAGGTGGAAGCAACATGGTGGCAGCAACAGGGAAAGCCACAGAGTGGCACAATGATATAGTGTGGAGGTGGCATCAGCAGCAGCCCGCAGGGGGGCACAATGATATAGTGTGGAGGTAACATCAGCAGCAGCAGAAGCCCACAAAACCCACAGCAGAGGAGGCCACATTGTGGCACAACGATGATGTAAATTTTAATTTGTAGATTGGAGACGCCACATTCATTATACATTACAGTTTTCCTGAAAAAATCAGGCCTTTGACAAAAAAGAATTCCAAAGGCAGCAGCATAAGGTCAGAAGTGTGGAGGTGGAGGTGGAGCCTGCAGAGTGGCACAATAATATAGTATGAAGGTGGCATCAGCAGCAGCAGGAGCCCGCAGAGTGGTACAATGATATTGTGTGTTGGTGGATTCAGTAGCAGCAGAAGCAGGAGCCTGCAGGGTGTCACAATGATATAGTGTGGAGGTGGCGTCAGCAGCAGCATGCAGGGTGGCACAATGATATAGTGTGGAGGTGGCGGACAATTCCAGTCCCTGGTAAAGATGGTAGGAGGCAGATGGTGCAACTGGCAGCAGATGTGTGGCATCAGGCGGGTGGCAGCATCAGAATAGTGGCTGAGGCAGGTAGATAGAACCCAGACTCATTTCTAAACGTTTGGAGGAGGCGTCATGGCTGATCTAATCTGATGCATTAGGCATTGGTGAGTTGAAATCCTGGCCGATCCAAGCCTGATTCATCTTGATAAAGGTCAGTTCCCCTTGGGGTAACTATGGCCCCACACTGAACAGCCGCTCTGATGCCACACTACTGGCCGGGCAGGACAGCTTCTCTACTGCAAACTCCGCAAGTTGCCGCCATGCATCAAGTTTGGCTGTATAGTAGTCAATGGGATCCTCTACCTGAGGTGCTAAAGTGCTGTCCAAGTAGGCCACCACCTGGTACCCTCCTCACTAGGTGGGTGAAGGAAGTTGCTCAATAAGGAATTCAGACTTAAGCTGTTGCTGATGGAGCTGTAGATGACTGCCAGGAATCCCCCGGTCAGACTTGACAGAGGATGGACAATGTCGCACACAGGCAGCGGCCAATTGTGTGCACAGTATTTTTCCATAGTATGCCAGTTTTTTCTCCCTCTCAGCAGCTGGAAAAAAATCACCCATTTTTGCCCGGTAGCGAGGGTCCAAGATGGTGGAGAGCCAAAAGTCATTCCTTTGTGACTATTCGGCAGTCACTAGTTAGGCAAAACAGCATGCTTTGGGCCATCTGTGCAAGTGAATCAGAGGGACTCCCGGCCTCCATTCCCACAGTATATTGCCGCAGTGCTTCTGGGTCATCTGCCTCGTCTTCTACCTCCTCCGGATGCTCCTGCTTCTCCTCTCTTTCACTTCCACTCACCTGAGTGGAAACCCACTGATTTCAACAGACTTTGCTTATGCTCCAATGTCCTCCACCTCATCCTCCTCCAGTTCAGCCCCCACGGACTCATGTGGCCATGAGATATAGTCTCCACTTCTCCGGTGCCCTGACCAGACAGATTTTGCAGCATGGAGTTTCAGGACATGAAGCATTGGAATGACGTTATTCATCCCGCAATCCTGGCGACTGACAAATAACGTGGCCTCTTCAAAGGATTTGAGCAAACGGCAGGTTCACGCATGAGCTGCCAGTGACCGACATCAAAGTTACACAGGGGAGTACTACAGTCCACTTGCATCATCAAAAAATCATTAATGGCTTTTCTCTGTTCATACAGGCGAGCTAACATATGGACGCTGGAATTCCAACGGGTGGAAACATCGCATATCAGACTATGTTGGGGTAGGCTGTTCTGACGCTACAACTCGAGGAGGGTGTGCTTGGCTTTGTAAGAATGGTTGAAGTGCATGCACAGTGTCCTGGCCATTTTTAGAATGTCTTGCAGATGGATGTAAGACTTCAGGAACTTGTTGACTACCAGACTGAACATGTGCGCTATGCAGGGCGCATGGACCATCTCTCCTCGGTGCAGCGCGGACACCATGTTCCCCCCATTGTCCGTCACCATGGTTCCAATTTTTAGTTGTTGCGGAGAAAGCCACACATTGATTTCTTCTTACATGACGCAGAGCAGTTCCTCCCCTGTGCCCAGGCAAACCAGGTGTAGAACTGCGTGACACCGCTGTGCCCTGCACATGTGGTATGATGGAGCAGCACTTGTGGAGGCTGAGGTGGTGGTGGTGGTGAAGGAGGAGAAGGAGGCGGACACTGGTACAGGAGCAGCAGTTTGACAACGTGGAGTAGAAAGCACTATCTCTTGTGAAAGTTGTTGGTGTGGGTGGGCGGGAAGCACATTCACCCAGCGCGCTGTAAAGGACATGTACTGCCCCTGACCATAGTTACAGCTCCACACGTCTGCGCTGCTGTGTACCTTGGAAGAAACTGATAAGCTCAAGGACTGGCCCACCTTCTGTTGTACATATTGGTGAAGGGCTGGCACAGCCTTTTTGGAAAAAAATTGCGGCTTGGAACTCTCCACCTCAGTTCGGCACAAGCCATTAGTTCTCTGAAGGGTGCAGAGTCCATGACTTGGAAAGGGAGAGGCTGCAGTACCAACAACTTCGACAAGAGCACGGTCAGCTTCTGCACTTTAGGATGGCTGGATGCATAGAGTTGTCTTTTTGTAATCGCCTCACTCAACGACTGCTGGCGCCATGCGTAGCGAGGAGCAGGAGCATCTGGAATGGGAGATGATGTCAAAGACAAACAGCTCCCTTCGGCAGAGGTGCTGGAGCCTTGACTTGCTGAAACAGCATGTGTGCCAGTAGGTGCTGCTGCTATTGCTGTGCCTGCAGGATGGACCACATCTGACACCTATTTTTCCCAGGCCATTGGATGGTGACGCTGCATGTGTTTACGCAGGGCCTTGGTGCCAATGTTAGCTCCCTGGCCACGTTTCACTTTCTGCCTGCAGATACATATACCTACGCTCGGCACCTCTGGTGTCTTTACAAAAAACTGCCACATCGCCGAGGTGGTAGTTTTACCGCCAACACTCTGCACTGAGCGACTACTACTGCCACTGCCTCACTGAGCCCCTGTGCCACTGCTTACTCGGACCTGCGAGTTGGGATTTGTACCCCGCGGACGTTTGGTTCCAGTCCTCACACTGCTGCCACCCTGCTGACTCACAGCCATAGTAGCAACTTGCTGCCTGCTCCACTGCCTGACGTGCAAGCTGACACTCTCTTTGCCTGACGATGATGAATCCACAGCTACACCCAGCTCCCAAGTGCGATCAGCTACATCATCGTCAATTTGCGTTTCCCGGTCACTGCTACTCTCCTCACCGGTGTCAGTATTCACAGCCTTCCTACTGCAGGAAGCAGTGGAAGTCTGCACCACCTCTTCACTGCCAAGCAGCTGCTGACTGTCCTCAAACACTTTGTCCTCGCTGAATAGTGTTGCTGAGCCCAGACCACCTAGTAGCTCTTTGGCTGCGGGAAAAGAAAAAAAAGACAGAGGCTGGTTGAGGACAGGTTAGGGCCGCTGACCTGCTCCTGGGCTTTGCCAACTAATTGTTGTATCTGAGGCACCCACGGACTCTTGGCTGGGGTTGTCAGATGTTATATTTGAGGAATTGGATGACCTAGTCAACCATTCAGCAACCTTTGGGTTGTTGATCAACACTCTGCCGCTAGATGACAACGGCAGTTTTGGCCTCACAGAGTCACCCCTGCTGCGACGTCCCCTTACTGTGCTTCCACCTCTGCCTGCTCCACCTGCCACCTTTCTGTCTGACATAATGATTCATAAAATACATGGATTTCACACGTAAATCTGGCTATAAACTATAGCCCCAAAAAGGTATGGCAATGTGTGTTATACAGATACCCCACAACTGACACCCAGTGAGAGGTCCACAAATCACTACAGCAGCTGCATAAACAAATAGCTACTGCAGATGCATGAATGTCAAACAGATTTCTTCCTATTCGAACTGCTATTTGGGGTATAGAGATCCCCCTTAAAGAACAACCAAGGATTGGTCCACCAATTGCTACTGCAGATGCATGAAAGTCAAACAGATTTCTTCCTATTCGATTATGTCACTAAGTAGCAGCAGCTAGACGCTACATGAAGTGTGAAGTGCCGAGATTGAAAATGGCTGGGTTTTATAGGGCTGTGTGACATCACATAAGCCTGCCGGTCGCTGATTGGCTTACAGGTCTGCAGATGTCATTGGAGGTTTTCCTTTCTCCTTCCCAGAATTCTCTTCCCCATGTAACACGTTGTTCTCGCACCCATTTACCTGAATAAAGAGGGGAAAAAATCAACTTAGTTCCCACAAATCAGCATAAACTTCGGCTTTGTGATGAATCGAATTCGGATGTATTAGTTGGGATTCTAGAGAGATCCATCTAGGTGCATTCTTAGACATATAGATCGTAGCGGCACTTATTATCAGGAGTGAACCTAGTCTCTCTGCTACCTGAGTCTGCTTCCACGGCCAGTCAAACAGTTAGTTATTATGCTTAGTGCAAACAATTAATTGAACCTCCCCGCGGATCCCCAGAAGGAGGGGTTCTTGTAAATTGAAAGAGCAGCTGTTTGAGCTTTGCTATAGACAATGAACAGAGTGCACATGTCCTTCCTGCCATTCAATTCATTTGTGGTACTACGGACCCCCCCGCTCTCGTGGTCCGTGACCCCCACTTATCAGAAAGTTATCCCCTATTGTGTGGGGAGTTCATTTTAAAGACCAGTCTTAATATTCTTATCTTAAGCGTCTGTATCTACAAAACCTCTTAGTAGATATGGGTCTACTTTGCATGTATGTTGGAGCACTCTGCTCAGGGACATATTTCTACACATACATTACTGACACATGCGCTAGACATACATTACTTACACATTGGGGCAAATTTATCAAGTGTCGGAAAGTCAGAATATTTCGAGTTGCCCATGGCAACCAATCAAAGCTCACCTTTAAAATAGTCATGAGCACTGGTAAAATGAAAGCTGAGCTGTGATTGGTTGCCATGGGCAAATGGAAATATTCTGACACTTGATAAATCTGCCCCATTGTGTCTCCAACACCAGGATAACAGTGCAAGCTGCAGCAGTAGGAGGGAGCACAGGACAAGGCAGACACTCAGAGCACTTCCTGCTCTTCTCTATTTCTTGTCCCTTGGCTCCCCTCACCTCATTTCTGTCTACTTCTGCAAGTCCTGGTCTGTGTGCGAGGAGCTGCTTCCTCCGCTCATGAACTTGGAACAGAACCATGGGAGCCACTGACAACACTGTCCTGGTACACAGAGGCAAGAACTTGTGGGTGGGGCCTCCTTAATGAGCGGTGGAAGCGTAGTACCCAGACTATACTGAGCTGTGCAGCAGTGTTTGCTTTGATTGCAGTGCTGCACGCACAGCACAGTTGTCAATCATTCCAGGGCTCTACAGTAATTTTGCTACTTAGCCTGCCACCCCCTTCTCCTGCTGACGCCTAGCCACGGCATGGCTCAGGCTGCTTTTTAGCGACATCACAGGCCTGCAGGATGCTGCCCCTATTGTCCACCATGGGAGGGAGTGATACCATTTTGAGGGTATGCAACCTGTCTAGCAAGGATAGAGAAGGTTTGGACTTGGTGAGATCTGTTAGTAGTTACTGTAATAATAGGTTATATAACAGAACCGTGTTGATTAATATGTAATATAATGCTGCTGGATCTGGAAATGGAAGTTGGCTACTAGAGGCACCTGAGTCCTTGTAGGGGTAGGTAGGAACAGGGCCTCTGAGTTTAAGTGCATAATTGTCCTGTGCTGGTTCTATATTTTTGACTTAAGAATTGCAAGAATGAATGTCTCACCCTGTCCCAAAATGGGATTCCTATATGTGGGGCTAATCGCTTTACCTAGTAACATGAGATGGCCCATTTGCTATATCTTAAAGTGGTTGTCCACTTTCAGCAGCCAATAGTATCACATGGTTCTCATTACTCTCTGTGATAATAACAACTTGTGCACCTGTGTGTCCATCACAAGACCATAGACAGATCAACTGGAAGTAAACATAGAAGCTTTCTATTGCAGAACATCAAGCAAGATCTGGAAAATGAGGAATTGATGCAGAAAGTACATTGGAAATGTGTATAACTTTTCCTTACACAAGCCATTTAACTGCCCTTAAGCAGTGCTTAGCAAGCACCTGGAAATCTCTGAAAAAAGTGAATATCTGGTTTGTGATAGGGTAAATACTTTCCGGCATTGAACAGATAATGGCCACAGACTGAACACATTTAGGTATTGTAAAAATCTGAAGAAAACTCTGGGAAAAAGGTCTACCATATATACTCGAGTATAAGCCGACCCGAGTATAGGCCTAATTTTACCACCAAAAACTGGGAAAACCTATTGACTTGAGTATAACCCGAGGGTGTAGTATACAGCCAGCCCCCTGTAGTATACAGTCAGCCCCCTGTAGTATACATCCAGCCAGCCCCCTGTAGTATGCAGCCAGCCCTCTGTAGTATACAGCCAGCCCTCTGTAGTATACAGCCAGTCCCCTGTAGTATACAGCCAGCTCCATGGAGTATACAGCCAGCCAGCTCCCTTTATTATACAGCCAGTCCCATATACTATACAGCCAGCCAGCCCCCTGTATGCCAAGCACATAAAAAAAACAATACTCACCCTCCAGCGATACTCACTCACCCCCGATGCTTGCCGCAGCTCCTCTTCTTTCTTCTCTTTGCTGTAATAGCTGGCAGAGTCGCGCCCATGTGATCTCCCGGCCGGAGCACACTATGATGCGGCGGTGTTGTCGCTGTTGACGTCATCAGATTGCATGGACGCGACTCTGCCGGCTAGAGAAGAAAGAGTAGAAAGAGTAGAAAGAGAAAAGGAGCTGCGCCTAGTTTAAGGTTTTTTTTAAAATTGACCCGTGTATAAGCCGAGGTAAGGTTTTTCAGCACATTTTTTGTGCTGAAAAACAAGTCTTATACACGAGTATATACAGTATTTTATGTTCTTTTGATGTTTTAGATAAATAATGCGCTTTGTTCCTCAGACCCTGTGTAATTTTTTAGACTTACTCTTTTGGTAATTTTCTTTTCCGTTTTGTCAGAACTGGATGAAACTTTTCAGTTTTTTTGCTGTTGACAAAAATAAGTATGAATACTGTACATTTTGAGAAAAAAACAACTTATACAATAAAAAAAATAGACACAAGCATTTCCCCCACTGCCCTGGCACTGAATATTTTGCGGCTCTGCAGTTTCACTGTTTCTCATAGTCATCAGAAAGACCTAGTCAAAATTTTCAGAATTTCAAAAGACTTTCGTTTTAACCTAATGAGGTAATATATAAAATCCCCAGTTTATATGTTATCACCTTGCTGTTAGAGAACAGGGAGAACACTTTTGCTTTTATTATTACATCCTGACACCAGGCAATAAACAGCCAACTGCTGTTTAGTCATTTTAAGCAATCTCTTAATATAGTGGGCGATAAGGGATATTGCTTCCTTATCCACATTCTCTACATGTCTCACTGTTTATACTCGGTATAGTCAAGTGTAACAGATGTTTCAGTCGTATAACCAACATCTGGCTACAAGGAATTCACTGGTGTCATTTAAATTAGCCTTTCCATTTTATTATGAGGAGTAAACCCTTTTTTAGGCATCAAACCTTGTGGGAATTCTGCAGGTACTCTTGGATAACTGTGCATCTATAAAATTGTTCAGCTCTACAAAGTCGGTGAAAATGACTGTATCTATTGTCTCTTTTTCTCTAAACAAGTGTCTGTGAATAAATGTTTATCAGGCTTGTATAGATACATTGCTAATTTCTTAATTATCTGAGCAAATGTCTTCAAACAGTTTCTATAGCATTTGAATTGTAATATTTGGATTTCTAGGTTATGTTCAGCTACTCCTGAATATGCTGCTCCTGAATAAAGGAATAGATAAAAGGCAGTGATTTGGAGCAAGCAAGTAAAGATAGATTAATAATTGTTTAGAGGAGATGCTAGATCATGCCCCACCTAAGCATCAAGGGCAAATGCACAGGGAATAATAGAGGAGATAACCTATATAATAACTAATATATTATCACCTATACAATTTAATATGGCTGTTCTATAATCAGATGTTTGCTTAGGTAAATGGGTCTCCCACAAAGACAATATATTTAAATAAACTCAGGATAACAAAATAACATATTCTCTAATTCACTGTAACAAAACAAAATACAGCATTTCACAGAAATAATTACAACCTGTTTCTATCAGTCCTGGTGTTTACAATTTTGGTTGTCCTTAAGACTTCTGACTATGGTTGAAAACTTCTCATGAATAGCTTTTCTTGTCTGCACACTGCAGTGATCTCTGCCTCCTACCCCTCCTCTTGCTACAGACAGATGAGGTATTTAAGTAGAGCTGACTTTTATTGATTAGGTGAGCTGCAGAGCTGAGAGAGTCGTTGTTTTTTATATCCATCTCAAGGATCTCTCATCTCTTTTTTTCTATGTGTCAGATGCTAATAAAATGCTCAGAAGCTAAATAAAAGTGTAGATAAACCCTGTACTATGACAATCTAAGAACATTGTCAGCACACAGCATCTCATAACAACGAGGAATCATGAAATGCCCATTAGTCAAGAGGGTGATAGGCCCAAAAACAGCAATAAAACTGACCTTATTGCAAAATAAGGGGTTACAAATGATCTTTATTGTGTAAACATCACTAAGTGATTAAAATGTGAGAATTTGCTATCATGGGAAAACCCTTTTAAGTGCTTTCATAAAAATGCAGTATATATAGCAAGTAAATAAATAAATATGATAGTTAACTTAGTAACTTAATATAACACAGCTCTTTGTAATGGTGGGGAGATAATTTTTGTATATAGTGACACATTTTTGAGGAATAATACTGTAAATGTTGTAAGGTGGTTAATAGAGATAAAAAAAAAAATTACTGTTGGTTTATTCAGTGCATTAATTGGAGTGCTGGATGCCATCCAAAATATTAATGAAAGAAACCAAAAGAGGGGATGCTAAATAGCAGACAGCACTACACAGACATAGATAAACTACATTGCCATATAAGAATTACTGTGCCTGGGGCATCCACATCTACACAAGGATTGGGAATTTACGGAATTCTCACAAGAAAACTCCAGCAATATATGAAATTATAACCATTAATTAATACCTACAAGACTTTCGAAACACAGACAGGCAATGAATGTCATTGTAATAAATGCAGTATCTAAGAATCCTTTGTGGAATAAGAGAGTTACAGGTTCTTGTAGCATACTTGTAAAGTACATTGGATATTGTGTAATGTTGGCCATGTGCCTGAAAACTCAATACAGAACTCATAGAAATGGCTCTTTTTTGCTCATTAATGTATACTCTGCAAATAGAAATGACATTTTTGTTAATTTATTAAACAAGAGAAATGGAAATATTACATGGTCGCTTTGCTGTGCCACTAGTTTTTAACTCGCATGCTTTCCATTTTTTTTTGAGATTCAACTTTTTCATTGTCCAGCTGTGTTTAATTAAACTGATTGGGCTTGATTGGGAAACGCATACCCATGTCTATGTAAGATCTCACATTTCACAGTGCAAATCATAGGGCATAAGAATCTGAGGAACTGCCCAAGGAGCTCAGAGACAGAATTGTAGCAAAGGAAAGGTCTGGCCAAGGCTACAAAAGAATTTCTGCAGCACTCAAGCTTCCTAAAAACATAGTGGCCTCTATAATCGTTAAATGGAAGTCATTTGGGAACTAAGCAAAGTCAACTATCATTGCTGCCGGCATAAAATTTGCAAAAAAACACATGAAGATTTCTAGTATGATGAGATGAAGATTGAACTTTATGGTGTTAATTCTAAGCGTTATGTGAGGAAAAAAAAACAGGTACTGCTCATTACCTTGTATCACCAAATAGAATCCGAACTGTGAAACATGCTAGTGGCAGCATCATTCTATGGGGTGTTTTCCGTTGCAGGGACAGGATGACTGGTTTCAATTGAAGGAAAGATGAATGCGGCCAAGTACAGAGATATCCTGGATGAAAGCCAACCATTTCTGTGATCATTCTTGACTGGCCCAGCCAGAGCCCTGACCTACACCCAATTTAAAAGGGTCCCCTAAATTTAAAGGGGTCTGAATACTTTTTGTACCCACTGTATATCTGAGATCTTTGTTTATTAGGAAACTTTAAAGAGATTATCCTATATATCTTATTTTACAGACAATTAACAGGTATATGCCTAAAAGATAAAAGAAAACCTTTTGTATAGTAAAAGAATAATCTCTTAAAGTTATGGGCAGCAGTACAACTGCCATAGAGGCCAAAATGGATTTACCCATAAAGAAACCTAAGCAATTTTTCAAATCCTTATAAACTCCTTCCCCCACACGCGCCATCCTATTAAATAGCATCATGAACGGGTACTTGGAGTCGACTCATAGGCTGAACCCTCTCCAGACAGGATGGGTTACACTGACATTTATCGTGGGTGTTAACTATTTAAATTGCTTGGGCAAAAGCTGCCGGGGGGAGAAAGGGGGGAAGGTCATTTAAATCGTAGTGTCGCAATCTTTTATTTGATCCCTGCTACTGTGAAGTCATTGATTGGCAGGGATATATTGCTATGACAGCCGGGAGTCGGTCATACAGCCTGATTTGTAAGCAGCTTCCCGTGGCAACTGCTTACAGATCCACAGCAAAACTGCCATATACTGTGATATAGTAGTATTGCAGTATATAGCAATAGCGATCAGACTTCCTGGGGTGAAAATACCCTAGGGAGGAAGAAAAAATAGTTTAAAAAAACCCTTAAAGTTCAAATCACCACAATTTGCCTAATACTGATATAAAAATAAATAAACTAAAAAACAAAATGAGGTATTGATGCATCCTAAAATGGCAGATTTATTAAAATATAACGTAATGTAAAACTGGTTATTACCGGAAAGGAAAATAATGCCCGAAAGTCCAAAATGCCACTTTTTCACAATTTTGAATGCATAAAAATTTTTAATAAAAAGCGATCAAAAGGTTGCACAGTTTTTAAAATGGTAGCAATGAAAACGCCTTTATGTCCCAAAAACTATCACAATTTATAACTAGTCATACACCAGAGTATTTTAAATGTATTAAAACACAATAAAACCTTTATAAATGTGGTTTCCACGTGATCGTA
The DNA here is from genome assembly GCF_040894005.1 of Engystomops pustulosus. NCBI lineage: Eukaryota > Metazoa > Chordata > Amphibia > Anura > Leptodactylidae > Engystomops > Engystomops pustulosus. Next base: position 54,113,735 of record NC_092413.1, read on the forward strand.
CCAACCCAAAGAATAAGGAGGTGTCATTTAGAGCACACAGCGTAAGCTGGAAAAACCGAGCCCACAAGAAAATGCCACAAATCTTGTGATTTTTTTATCGCTTCCCAGTCCATGCCATGCAATACTTAATATGGATGCTAAGAAGTACAATTTGTTTTACCTTCAAACAAGCCTATATGGAAAAATAGAAAAGTTATGGATTTCTAAACTTTGGGAGCAAAATACTGAGATACAAAAACAAAAAAGGGCCTGGTCATAGGGGGTTAGGTTACTTCCCCTCAGTTGGTCACTTAGCATGGGTCATATAGAGCTTTGGGTTGTAGAGGGTGACTAGGAATAAACATATGGGGGCACATTTACTTACCCGGCCCATTCGCGATCCAGCGGCGCGTTCTCTGCACAGGATTCGGGTCCGGCTGGGATTTAAGATGGTAGTTCCTCCGCCGTCCACCAGGTGGCGCTGCAGCGCCGAAAATAATCTTAACGCCCCGGAATGCACCATCCCATAGAAGGTGAAGGTGAGCGCTCCCCAAGCGACACATTTTCGGTTTTTAAATGCGGCGGTTTTTCCGAATACGTCGGGTTTTCGTTCGGCCATGCCCCCCCGATTTCTGTCGCGCGCATGCCGGCCCCGATGCGCCACAATCCGATCGCGTGCGCCAAAAACCCGGGGCAATTCATGTACAAGCGGCGCAAATCGGAAATATTCGGGTAACACGTCGGGAAAACGCGAATCGGGCCCTTAGTAAATGACCCCCATGGTGTCTTGCGTCTTAAAGAGAACCTGTCACCACATTTTCACGAATACAGCTAGTGACAGGTTCTGATAAAGCTCTATTATCTAACTGCAGGCAAAGGCATATAGCCATAAGTCCAGCACAAAAAGGTGGAGAGGTAAAAGGATATTCTTTATTGTTCAAGGATAAAAGCCTCCATACAGGACATCACAGGCGGCGTCACAGACCGACGCATTTCGACACAACAGTGTCTTTATCAAGGTCTAACACAAACACATATGGACTTACTATTTAAGGAGACCGTGTCCAAGAAGCTCCGCCCCGCGCCGCTGAAAAGCTGGTCACGTGACCGGAGCCGATTGGACCGGAGTCAAAATAGATATAATAAAACATCACATTATGATAAAAAACATCAGCATGTTTGGTGAGATAACCACACGGAGAAGGATACAGATTACGTATGTGATAAGGCAAAGTATTGCTTAAAGCGTCTAAAACAAAGCATTAGATATATCTTATTAATCAAGAGGATTGAAAGAGTATTACAGATCGACATGGATGACCAAAACGTGGAATGAGCTGATGTGTAGGTATGGACTGACATTTGTCAACATTTGCTAACATTTATCAACATTTGTTAACATTTGTCAACATTTGTCAACATTTGTTAACATTTGTCAACATTTGTTAACATCTGTCAACATTAGTCAAAATTTTGCCAACATTTATCTATGCCCATTTTAATATCTTAATATTATTTCTTAGTAGAATCGATCTCAGTAGCATAGAATGATGTCTTGTCTGGCATTGAGACCTTTGGGTATCCTCGTCTCTAGTGAAAAGATCCAAAAGGATTCCCTATTCAATAACTTTCTCTGATGGCCTCCACCCCTCTTAGGGCGGTTAACCCTTTCAATAGCCTGCCACGTGAAACCTGTGCAATCCCTATCATGTATGTTCCTGAAGTGCCGTGAAACAGCAGATACATTAATTGAGTTGCCAGTGACATCGGACAAGTGTCGACGTAATCTAATTTTTAGCGGACCAGTGGTACAACCCACGTATTGGATCCTGCACACAGTGCACAAAATCACATAAACAACATATGTGGTGTTGCAATTAACATAGGATTTCATAGTGTACTGTTTGCCCGTAGAGTAAGAGGAAACTTGATTACCCTGTGTGAGATAGGAACACATTTTACATACCCGATGCCCACATTTGTGATTGCCTGGGTATGCAAGCCATGTCGGGGTTACACCAGTGGTGTTTTGGTATAAACTTGGGGAAAGTTGATTTCCTAAAGTAGGAGCCCTTTTTGGAATAAATCTGATGCCACCTTTAACTATATTATACAATTCTGGATCTCTTGTGAGAATAGGAAGATTTTTCTTAACAATGCCTTTTATTGCATTAAACTGTCTGCTGAATGGAGTGCTGAACGCAAGAGTGTTATCAGTCTGTGCCCCACTCCGAGTCCTCTTTTTACTGTCCCCATGCAGGAGTTCCCATCTACTGACTGCCCCTATCCGATGTTCTGCCTGCCTGATAGTGTCAGGTTGGTAACCTCTCTCCTGTAACCTATTAGAGAGGGATAACATTTCTTTTTTGAGACATTCATCCTCCGAACAGTTTCTCTTGGTTTTGACCAACTCCCCATACGGAATGTTATTTTTAACATGTAATGGGTGACATGAGGAGGCTAGTAAAATTGAGTTTCCAGCAGTCTCCTTAGGATATGGGGCCACACATACCCGTTCCTGTGTCCCCCTCAAGATGACATCCAGAAACGGGACACGGTCTCCCCCAAAATGATATGTGAAAACCAAGTTCATATCATTTCTGTTCAGGTAGAGAGCAAACTCCTGGAAGAGAGACCTGCTCCCGGTCCACACCCACACCAGGTCATCTATATACCTCCCCAACCACCTGATAGATGCCCGGTGCGGGTTATCGACCGAGAACACAAATCTCTCCTCCTCTGAATCATATAGATATTAGCAAATGAGGGAGAAAATTTAGCCCCCATGGGAGCACCCTCTACCTGAAAGAAGAACTGGTCGTTAAACAAAAAGAAATTGTTTTTAAGCAAAAACTCTGTGGCCAAGAGCAAAAATTCTTTTAGCTCACTAGTGTAATTACTATAGGTGTCTAAATGTTTACTGAGATAACATAAACCCAAATTGTGGGGAATGGACGAGTATAATGCCACTACATCCGTGGTGGCCCAACTATATGTGTCTTGCCACTCTAATTTGTCTACTATTTGGAGGACATGTTTAGTGTCTCTGAGAAATGTGGGGGAGATTCTGGTGAGGGGTTGTAAAAAGTGATCAACCCAAGCCCCTAATCTTTCCCCTAAACTTCCAATACCTGCCACTATTGGACGTAGTGGTGGTGGGAAGACCCCTTTATGTGTTTTCGGGAGGGAGTGGAAAATGGGTGTGATAGGGTTCTTCACATACAAAAAATCCCGCATTTTGGTGTCTAAGACCCCCATGCTAACACCCTCATGTAAAAGATTCTTTAATCTGAGGAGACAGGTTGAAGTAGGGTCACTGGTGACCTTTCTGTATGTATTGATGTTATTTAACATGGCCATATTCTCCCTTTCGTAAAGGGTGGCATCTAAGATAACCACTGAACCCCCCTTATCTGCTTGGCGTACAACAATGTCCCTGTTTTTCTTGAGTTGAACAAGAGCTTTGGTTTCCTCTCTGGATAGGTTAGAGGACTTGTTTCTGGACCTGTCACAGATATTCTTCAATTCAATGAGATCCCTTTCTATGGCCTCTTGAAACCTATCCAGATTGGATGTACGTGACATAATAGGGTAAAATTCCCGGTTACTAGTGAGAAACCTGCTGTTCGTAACACCGCTTTTAGGGCAGGATTCACATAGTAACGATTTAAGAACCAGTGCACTTGCTTGTTCATCAAAGTTGGGACAATCATGAGTTAAAGCGGACATTTCCTCTAAACAGGGATTAAGGTTACCAGAAGAAGGGGCATCAGATTCAACAAATATAGGATCAACAGAGTTACCTTCAAAAAAAGAGGGTTTAGAAAAATGGAGACTGCTGAAAACTCAATTTTACTAGCCTCCTCATGTCACCCGTTACATGTTAAAAATAACATTCCGTATGGGGAGTTGGTCAGGACCAAGAGAAACTGTTCGGAGGATGAATGTCTCAAAAAAGAAATGTTATCCCTCTCTAATAGGTTACAGGAGAGAGGTTACCAACCTGACACTATCAGGCAGGCAGAACATCGGATAGGGGCAGTCAGTAGATGGGAACTCCTGCATGGGGACAGTAAAAAGAGGACTCAGAGTGGGGCACAGACTGATAACACTCTTACGTTCAGCACTCCATTCAGCAGACAGTTTAATGCAATAAAAGGCATTGTTAAGAAAAATCTTCCTATTCTCACAAGAGATCCAGAATTGTATAATATAGTTAAAGGTGGCATCAGATTTATTCCAAAAAGGGCTCCTACTTTAGGAAATCAACTTTCCCCCAGTTTATACCAAAACACCACTGGTGTAACCCCGACATGGCTTGCAAACCCAGGCAATCACAAATGTGGGCATCGGGTATGTAAAATGTGTTCCTATCTCACACAGGGTAATCAAGTTTCCTCTTACTCTACGGGCAAACAGTACACTATGAAATCCTATGTTAATTGCAACACCACATATGTTGTTTATGTGATTTTGTGCACTGTGTGCAGGATCCAATACGTGGGTTGTACCACTGGTCCGCTAAAAATTAGATTACGTCGACACTTGTCCGATGTCACTGGCAACTCAATTAATGTATCTGCTGTTTCACGGCACTTCAGGAACATACATGATAGGGATTGCACAGGTTTCACGTGGCAGGCTATTGAAAGGGTTAACCGCCCTAAGAGGGGTGGAGACCATCAGAGAAAGTTATTGAATAGGGAATCCTTTTGGATCTTTTCACTAGAGACGAGGATACCCAAAGGTCTCAATGCCAGACAAGACATCATTCTATGCTACTGAGATCGATTCTACTAAGAAATAATATTAAGATATTAAAATGGGCATAGATAAATGTTGGCAAAATTTTGACTAATGTTGACAGATGTTAACAAATGTTAACAAATGTTAACAAATGTTGACAAATGTTGACAAATGTTGATAAATGTTAGCAAATGTTGACAAATGTCAGTCCATACCTACACATCAGCTCATTCCACGTTTTGGTCATCCATGTCGATCTGTAATACTCTTTCAATCCTCTTGATTAATAAGATATATCTAATGCTTTGTTTTAGACGCTTTAAGCAATACTTTGCCTTATCACATACATAATCTGTATCCTTCTCCGTGTGGTTATCTCACCAAACATGCTGATGTTTTTTATCATAATGTGATGTTTTATTATATCTATTTTGACTCCGGTCCAATCGGCTCCGGTCACGTGACCAGCTTTTCAGCGGCGCGGGGCGGAGCTTCTTGGACACGGTCTCCTTAAATAGTAAGTCCATATGTGTTTGTGTTAGACCTTGATAAAGACACTGTTGTGTCGAAACGCGTCGGTCTGTGACGCCGCCTGTGATGTCCTGTATGGAGGCTTTTATCCTTGAACAATAAAGAATATCCTTTTACCTCTCCACCTTTTTGTGCTGGACTTATGGCTATATGCCTTTGCCTGCTGTGTCTACGGTCATGCTCCTGACCGGTCCGTGCACATTAGGACAAGAGGGGTCGTCCTCATTTGTGGTGTGAGCCGGGGCTGGAGGTACTTGTTACCGACTGCATACTTTTTCTTTGTTACTATTATCTAACTGACCCCCTTCTTTTAGCAAAATAAATGGTTCCCTTACATCTTCATAAATCAACTTTATCTTATATTACCTGGCATTAGAGGGTGTGATCCTGTGACCAGGTTCATCTAAGATCCCTTACCTCACATTTGCAATGTATACCCAATATGCGTATCTGATCACATGGCAGTATTATGGCAAGATCACAGCATGCTACCATATTGTAGCATGCTGTACAACTTTTTGATCATTTTTTCTAAAAAAATTTATGAGATGGTGATATTTGGTGAAAAGTGGTGATTCAGACATTTGGACGCTTTTTTCCTTTACAGAATTCACTTCTAGGTAAAATTGTCTTTATTGTTGATAGATGGAAGTTGTTTTAGGAAGGAGTGATACCTCACATGTTTATGATTTCATTGGTTTATTTGTTTTATATGCATTTAATGCATATATATTTAAACATTTTAAAAAGCAGTACGGTTCATGGAAAACGAACACGGAAATGAGATCTCCCTCCTCTCTGACATTACTACCCTCAAGAGATTTCACATAAAAGAGTAACATAATCACACAAATAAGCAGTTGGTTTTGGTGACTTTATAAGAGAAACATCAGATACTTACTAAAAATTTTATCTGCTAAATCATGGATAGCCTTTCATTCTTCATTCACAGACCAGTGCGGTTCTTTTACCTTCTTGTTGCTTTAGCTCCACGGGTTCTCTATACAACTTCAAACTTAACTTCCAAAAGTCATAGACATTTGATCTGTATTTCCAGTCTGATTTAAGGGAAATCTATCCATTGAAAATCAAGTATGAAAAACAAGTGACACTATGGTAATCAATAAAAACTGTGTTAATCTTTTTATATTTGTTATCCATGGCCTACTAATACTATACTAAAAAGCCTAAAGGGCTCTGTGGAGGAGCACTTACCCCACGCTTTGTGTGCCAAAACTTCCACTGCTGCAGTGACATTACACTTTCTCCCTCTGCCTGATGTAACAGTCTCCTAAGCTGTAGCATGGCCCCTGCAGAGCCTTTCTTGCTCTTTAGTATAATTGTAAAAGTTGATTTTAGGAGGAAGGAGGCCACGGATAACAAATATAAGAAGATTACCACAGTCACAGTGCTTGGACCTAAGTGGCCCTGGTTTATCATGCTTGATTTTGATACTAGATTTCCTCCATTGTATACCACATATGTTATACTGGAATTTTTTTGGACACAGTATTTGAGCTACATTGTAGTACATGTTTGAAGTTGGGGAGAAATGCAGCACTGTGTGATTTTGTGGCTGATGTGCAGTACTGTGTTATTTGTACATTTGTGAGGGTCGATCCACGTGTGATCCCTTAAAGTACAACAGAATGACAATGTGGCTCACCCAATAAAGGATGTGCACCCCTGGTTCACAAGGATAAATGCAGTCTTGTTGTATGCCTCCACTTATGTAGTTTCACTTTGGTGCTAATGATAGTAACTGTAATAATCTAAAAATGTATGACATGTAACCATGAGCATCAGAACACAGTACAGCTAATTAAAAGTTTGCAAAGGTGTAGTTTTCATACTGCAATTTATAGCCTCTAGCAAAATTAGATTAATTTATATCTAAAACGTGATGAATAATTCATCTATTTCTAAATAACACAAAATATACATTTATTCTCCATGCCACTATCATATCACCTAGAATACATTATTTTATTATACTGCAAGGAATATCTGTTCACGGTTTCGAGAAGGGTTCTGGAATTAAATTATACTTGGTTAGGCATTTAATATCAAAGTTGTCACTCTAATATGTAAATTGAGCTTCACAAGATTTGAAAGCTTTTTGCTTCGTTTTAAGATGCTGACCAATGTCTGAAATGCATAATTTAATTTTGATTATTTTCCCTTTGCTCATGTTCAAATAAAAGTGAAATAAATGCACTGTATGTTGGGGAGCTAAGGTGCACCAGCCTCCTAAAATATATCCACCAGGAGCTGTACCACTGGCAGTTGTAGCCAAGTCCAGCCTGAATTAGTATTGCACTATAGCCTGCAGGCACTGGGCAGGAATGCCCGGCTTCACACTCTTTCAAGCCCACTTGGCATGGAGGTTTCGTAATGGGGGAAATAGGCACAATTTCTGGCCATGCACAAGGAATTGTGCCTTTTTCAGGACTTGTATGCCAGGGCTTAACGCCTTATCTCGCTCATAAATAGCAAAGCAAAGATCTTAGCAAGAATTTAGGCTGGGTAATGTATTCAATAATTTGGTACATAAGGACCAAAGCGATTTCATGGCTGGAAAGTCAACTAGAGATAATAATTTTAGATCCCAAACTAACATTAAGTTGTCTGGGATAGCGCCACTCCATACGGTCTCTGTGCTGTTAATCAAGATATTCTTAAAGTGATAAGAAAGAAGGTAATAGATAACAGTATAGCATTACTTGTATGTCATGATGTAGCAAATTATTCATGACAGAGATAGCAAATAATAGTGAAATTAAAGATAAGACAAAATGGTTGGAATCTTGGTATTGGCTATTTTGGTCTAGCAGTAATTATTTGTTCTCTTAAGTTCTCTCTTAAGTTGACACTTTATTAATCTTCCAAAATAGGTCAGGAAGAGACAAGTATGTACATTTCTTTTGGCATTAAAAGTGCAGGATTAGAGCATGAAGGTTGGGAATGGCAGATGAAAAAGAGCTATTGGGTAGAGATATTTGTGATTACAAAAGGAATATTCCTGATAGAAGTGAAATTGAGGGTTGTACACAAAGCTACACTATATAAAATCTTTTGTCTAGCATGGCTAATAATCGCAAGGAAAAAAATTCCAAATGTTGGACCTGAGCTGGGGGAAGTGACACATGCAGGATATCGGACGCACGATCAGTGAATCGCGGCATAGTGCATGATCATCGGACAATGCACTTTTGCGAACTCCGCAGGACCAGGAAAGTAAATGTGCCCCAATGTGTCTTTGGGAGAGACGTTTGAAAACAAGATCAACTGACTTTGCAGATGCACTTTGCCAGCGGCAATCAAAAGGTTAACACCCACGATTGGTGCAATTAATATGCAGCAAAGCCCACGTCTGTAGACAGGGGCTCACCATGTGAGCTGGTACTGAAAAGCAGGGAGAGGGCCCAAAAGGTATGTCCATGGGAAAAGCTAGTTCTCAGTTCTGAGGGGCAGGTCAGTTGACATCTTGTATTTTTTCTTATATCTCCTCCTACCTGGGGTTGTAGTTGAGTGGGAGATAACAGGTAGTTTGAAAATAACCACAGGGGAGTTAGTGAAGCGATGTGTGACAACGGGTTGTGGCCTTAGACTTAAGGTCATCACTTTCCAGGCTTGACAGGACTTATGGTAACAGAGATTGAGAGATACCACTTGTGCCATCATGACTAGAGATGAGCGAACATGCTCGTCCGAGCTTGATGCTCGGTCGAGCATTAGGGTACTCGAAACTGCTCGTTACTCGGACGAATACTTCGCCCGCTCGAGAAAATGGCAGCTCCCGCCGTTTTGCTTTTTGGCGGCCAGAAACAGAGCCAATCACAAGCCAGGAGACTCTGCACTCCACCCAGCATGACGTGGTACCCTTACACGTCGATAGCAGTGGTTGGCTGGCCAGATCAGGTGACCCTGGGATAGACTAGCCGCTGGCCGCGCTGCTCGGATCATTCTGTCTCTGGATGCCGCTAGGGAGAGAGCTGCTGCTGGTCAGGGAAAGCGTTAGGGTGTTCTATTAGCTTACTGTTAGGCAGGAGTGATTCTCAAAGAACCCAACAGCCCTTCTTAGGGCTACAATAACGTTCTACTTTTTTTATTTTAATTTGCATCTTTTACCATTTTGTGAGGAATTAGCAGGGGGACTTGCTACCGTTGTGTTTAGCTCTTAGTGGCACACATATCCATAGCAAAGACCGAAGTGGGAAAATTCAGTAGGGGTTGGATTTCTATTAGGCAATAACTCAGTGTCATCTCATCTGGCATAGTAGTGTGCTTCCTTTGATACTTGGCTAGAAAATAGCCATAGGAGAATACAAACAGCTTCTTGAAGCCTACAGTAGCGTTCTATATATTTGATTTCTGGTTGATCTGCTGGTGGCTTTAGTTTCTGCAGTGCATGTACTTGCCAATTCTGAGCAATTTGTAGTGAGACTTGCGACCGCTGTGTTCTGCGCTTAGTGGCGCACATATCCATAGCAAAGGCTGAAGTGGGAAAATTCAGTAGGGGTTGGATTTCTATTAGGCACTAACTCAGTGTCATCTCATCTGGCATAGTAGTGTGCTTCCTTTGATACTTGGCTAGAAAATAGCCATAGGAGAATACAAACAGCTTCTTGAAGCCTACAGTAGCGTTCTATATATTTGATTTCTGGTTGATCTGCTGGTGGCTTTAGTTTCTGCAGTGCATGTACTTGCCAATTCTGAGCAATTTGTAGTGAGACTTGCGACCGCTGTGTTCTGCGCTTAGTGGCGCACATATCCATAGCAAAGGCTGAAGTGGCAAAATTCAGTAGGGGTTGGATTTCTATTAGGCAATAACTCAGTGTCATCTCATCTGGCATAGTAGTGTGCTTCCTTTGATACTTGGCTAGAAAATAGCCATAGGAGAATACAAACAGCTTCTTGAAGCCTACAGTAGCGTTCTATATATTTGATTTCTGGTTGATCTGCTGGTGGCTTTAGTTTCTGCAGTGCATGTACTTGCCAATTCTGAGCAATTTGTAGTGAGACTTGCGACCGCTGTGTTCTGCGCTTAGTGGCGCACATATCCATAGCAAAGGCTGAAGTGGGAAAATTCAGTAGGGGTTGGATTTCTATTAGGCAATAACTCAGTGTCATCTCATCTGGCATAGTAGTGTGCTTCCTTTGATACTTGGCTAGAAAATAGCCATAGGAGAATACAAACAGCTTCTTGAAGCCTACAGTAGCGTTCTATATATTTGATTTCTGGTTGATCTGCTGGTGGCTTTAGTTTCTGCAGTGCATGTACTTGCCAATTCTGAGCAATTTGTAGTGAGACTTGCGACCGCTGTGTTCTGCGCTTAGTGGCGCACATATCCATAGCAAAGGCTGAAGTGGGAAAATTCAGTAGGGGTTGGATTTCTATTAGGCACTAACTCAGTGTCATCTCATCTGGCATAGTAGTGTGCTTCCTTTGATACTTGGCTAGAAAATAGCCATAGGAGAATACAAACAGCTTCTTGAAGCCTACAGTAGCGTTCTATATATTTGATTTCTGGTTGATCTGCTGGTGGCTTTAGTTTCTGCAGTGCATGTACTTGCCAATTCTGAGCAATTTGTAGTGAGACTTGCGACCGCTGTGTTCTGCGCTTAGTGGCGCACATATCCATAGCAAAGGCTGAAGTGGCAAAATTCAGTAGGGGTTGGATTTCTATTAGGCAATAACTCAGTGTCATCTCATCTGGCATAGTAGTGTGCTTCCTTTGATACTTGGCTAGAAAATAGCCATAGGAGAATACAAACAGCTTCTTGAAGCCTACAGTAGCGTTCTATATATTTGATTTCTGGTTGATCTGCTGGTGGCTTTAGTTTCTGCAGTGCATGTACTTGCCAATTCTGAGCAATTTGTAGTGAGACTTGCGACCGCTGTGTTCTGCGCTTAGTGGCGCACATATCCATAGCAAAGGCTGAAGTGGGAAAATTCAGTAGGGGTTGGATTTCTATTAGGCACTAACTCAGTGTCATCTCATCTGGCATAGTAGTGTGCTTCCTTTGATACTTGGCTAGAAAATAGCCATAGGAGAATACAAACAGCTTCTTGAAGCCTACAGTAGCGTTCTATATATTTGATTTCTGGTTGATCTGCTGGTGGCTTTAGTTTCTGCAGTGCATGTACTTGCCAATTCTGAGCAATTTGTAGTGAGACTTGCGACCGCTGTGTTCTGCGCTTAGTGGCGCACATATCCATAGCAAAGGCTGAAGTGGGAAAATTCAGTAGGGGTTGGATTTCTATTAGGCACTAACTCAGTGTCATCTCATCTGGCATAGTAGTGTGCTTCCTTTGATACTTGGCTAGAAAATAGCCATAGGAGAATACAAACAGCTTCTTGAAGCCTACAGTAGCGTTCTATATATTTGATTTCTGGTTGATCTGCTGGTGGCTTTAGTTTCTGCAGTGCATGTACTTGCCAATTCTGAGCAATTTGTAGTGAGACTTGCGACCGCTGTGTTCTGCGCTTAGTGGCGCACATATCCATAGCAAAGGCTGAAGTGGGAAAATTCAGTAGGGGTTGGATTTCTATTAGGCACTAACTCAGTGTCATCTCATCTGGCATAGTAGTGTGCTTCCTTTGATACTTGGCTAGAAAATAGCCATAGGAGAATACAAATAGCTTCTTGAAGCCTACAGTAGCGTTCTATATATTTGATTTCTGGTTGATCTGCTGGTGGCTGTAGTTTCTGCAGTGCATGTACTTGCCAATTCTGAGCAATTTGTAGTGAGACTTGCGACCGCTGTGTTCTGCGCTTAGTGGCGCACATATCCATAGCAAAGGCTGAAGTGGGAAAATTCAGTAGGGGTTGGATTTCTATTAGGCACTAACTCAGTGTCATCTCATCTGGCATAGTAGTGTGCTTCCTTTGATACTTGGCTAGAAAATAGCCATAGCAATAGGATAGGATTGTTTGGTTCTAAAAACTCAAAAAAAAACAAAAAACACAAAAAAAAACAAAAAACACAAAAAAACACAAAAAAAAACAAAAAAAAGTAAAAAAAAAAAAAAAGTTATAACTCTCATTTTAAAAATGTTTAACCCCAGGGCTAGGGGTAGAGGACGAGGGCGGGGACGTGGGCGTCCAACTACTGCAGGGGTCAGAGGCCGTGGTCCTGGGCGGGGTGAGACACCACCTGCTGATGAGGGAGCAGGGGAACGCCGCAGAGCTACACTCCCTAGGTTCATGTCTGAAGTTACTGGGACTCGTGGTAGAGCACTGTTGAGGCCAGAACAGTGCGAACAGGTGATGTCGTGGATTGCTGACAATGCTTCGAGCAATTTGTCCACCACCAGTCAGTCTTCCACGCAGTCCACCCATGTCACCGAAATCCCCACTCCTCCAGCTCCTGCACCTCAGCCTCCTCCCCCCCAGTCTGCCCCCTCCCAGGAAAATTTGCCATTTGAACCGGCATACTCTGAGGAACTGTTTTCTGGACCCTTCCCACAGTCACAAACCACTTGTCCGGTTGCTGCTGAGCAATTTTCCGATGCCCAGGTTTTCCACCAGTCACAGTCTGTGGGTGATGATGACCTTCTTGACGTAGTGGAAGTGTGTAAAGAGGTGTCCGACGATGAGGAGACACGGTTGTCAGACAGTGGGGAAGTTGTTGTCAGGGCAGGAAGTCCGAGGGGGGAGCAGACTGAGGGATCGGAGGATGATGAGGTGACAGACCCAAGCTGGGTTGAGAGGCCGGGTGAACACAGTGCTTCTGAGACGGAGGAGAGTCCTCGACCTGAACAGGTTGGAAGAGGCAGTGGTGGGGCCAGACGGAGAGGCAGGGCCAGAGCTGGTGCATCAGCGCCACTGTCAACTAGTGAAGCTCCCGTGGTGAGGGCTCTTGCGGCGAGGGCTAGATCTTCAGAAGTGTGGAGGTTCTTTAAGGAAACACCGGATGACCGACGGACTGTGGTGTGCAACATTTGCCAAACCAGGCTCAGCAGGGGTTCCACCACTACTAGCTTAACTACCACCAGTATGCGCAGGCATATGAATGCTAAGCACCCCACTCAGTGGCAACAAGCCCGTTCACCTCCGGCCGTGCACACCACTGCTCCTTCCCCTGTGTCAGCTGCTAGTCAGCCCCCTGCCCAGGACCCTGGCCCAAAAACCCCATCGTCGCCTCCACGATCCTCCACAGCATCCACCAGCATTCAGCTCTCCATACCCCAGACGCTGGAGCGGAAACGCAAATATAGTGCAACCCACCCGCACGCCCAAGCCCTTAATGTGCACATCTCCAGATTGCTTAGCCTGGAGATGCTGCCCTATAGGCTAGTAGAGACCGAGGCCTTTCGCAACCTCATGGCGGCGGCCGCCCCTCGGTATTCGGTCCCCAGCCGCCACTACTTTTCCCGATGTGCCGTCCCAGCCCTGCACCAGCACGTGTCAGACAACATCATCCGTGCCCTGACCAACGCCGTTTCTGACAAGGTCCACCTGACCACGGACACGTGGACGAGTGCTGCCGGGCAGGGCCACTATATATCGCTGACGGCACATTGGGTTAACTTGGTGGAGGCTGGGACCGAGACTGACCCTGGGGCTGCTCATATACTGCCGACGCCGAGGATTGCGGGGCCTACCTCGGTCCAGGTGTTTCAGGCCTACTATGCCTCCTCCTCCTCCCACCCCTCCTCCACCTCCTCCTCCGAACTACCATCCGTGGGCACGGCGCCATCAGTCGGTAGCTCTAGGCACAGCAGCAGTGCCGTCGCTAAGCGACAGCAGGCGGTGCTCAAACTGCTGAGCCTAGGCGACAAAAGGCACACCGCCCAAGAGCTATTACAGGGCATCACGGCGCAGACTGATCTGTGGCTGGCACCGCTGAACCTCAAGCCGGGAATGGTTGTGTGTGACAACGGCCGTAACCTGGTGGCGGCTCTGCAACTCGGCAGACTGACACATGTGCCATGCCTGGCCCATGTGTTAAATCTGATAGTGCAGCGTTTCCTCAAGACATACCCCAATCTGTCTGATTTGCTCACGAAGGTGCGCCGCATCTGTGCGCATTTCAGGAAGTCCAGCCCAGATGCTGCCACTCTCAGGGCAGCGCAGCGCCGCCTCCAACTGCCCGCTCACGGACTGTTGTGCGACGTGCCCACGAGGTGGAATTCAACACTGACCATGTTATCCAGAGTTTACCAGCAGCGCAGAGCGATTGTAGACTGCCAGATGTCAACTTCCACCAGAACTGGTAGTCAGGTCAGTCAGCTTCCTCAAGTCTACAATGAGGAGTGGACGTGGATGTCTGATATCTGTCAGGTGCTGAGTAACTTTGAGGAGTCAACACAGATGGTCAGTGGCGATGCCGCCATCATCAGCCTCACCATCCCGCTGCTTGGCCTGTTGAAAAACTCTCTGGTCAGCATGAAGTCGGAAGCTTTGCGCTCGTCACAAGAGACGGGGGAAGAATATTCCCTTGTTGATAGCCAAAGCACCCTGAGGTCTGTTTCTCAGCGCATATCGGAGGAGGTGGAGGTGGAGGAGGATGAGGAGGAAGAGGAGGAGAATGTTGGCGAGACACAAGAGGGGACCATTGTTGAGTCCTTCACTGTTCAGCGTGTATGGGCAGAAGAAGAGGAGTTGGAGGAGGAGGAAATGGACAGTCAGGCCAGTGAGGGGAGTGAATTCTTACGCGTTGGTACTCTGGCGCATATGGCAGATTTCATGCTAGGCTGCCTATCCCGTGACCCTCGCGTTCAAAGAATTTATTCCAGCACCGATTACTGGGTGTTCACTCTCCTGGACCCACGGTACAAGCAAAATCTTGCCACTCTCATCCCTGCAGAGGAAAGGAGTGTGAGAATGCATGAATACCAGCAGGCCCTGGTGCACAAGCTGAAACAGTATTTCCCTTCTGACAGCGCTAGCGGCAGAGTGCGTAGTTCTGCGGGACAAGTAGCGAGGGAGAGTAGGCGAGCAGGCAGCTTGTCCAGCACTGGCAAGGGTACGCTTTACAAGGCTTTTGCCAGCTTTATGTCACCCCAGCAAGACACTGTCACCTGTCCCCAGTCTCGGCAGAGTAGGGCTGATCTTTACAGAAAGATGGTGAGGGAGTACGTAGCTGACCATACCATCGTCCTAAATGATCACACAGCTCCCTACAACTACTGGGTTTCAAAGCTGGACATGTGGCACGAACTGGCGCTGTACGCCTTGGAGGTTCTTGCCTGCCCTGCCGCTAGCGTCTTGTCCGAGCGGGTTTTCAGTGCAGCTGGTGGCATCATCACCGATAAGCGTACACGCCTGTCGACTGACAGCGCTGACAGGCTGACGCTTATTAAAATGAATAAAGGCTGGATTTCTCAGAATTTCCAATCTCCACCAGGTGAAGGAAGCTCAACCTGAATAATTGATCCACTCCTCCTCCTCCTCCTCATTTTCCTCCTTCTCCTCCTCTTTGTACAGTAAAGCAGAGGAAAATGGCTATTTTTTGACAGGGCCCACTGGCTCTTGCTATACTTCATGCATTTAATTTTTCTGGAGGGCCACCTACCCGGTCCTCTGTTTGAAACAATTTTTGTGAGTGCCACATACAGGCACTCAATCTATTCCATTTTTCTGGAGGGCCACCTACCCGGTCCTCTGGTTTGAACAATTTTTGGGACTGCCACATACAGGCACTCAATCTATTCCATTTTACTGGAGGGCCACCTACCTGCTCCTCTGGTTTGAAGAATTTTTGGGACTGCCACATACAGGCACTCAATCTATTCCATTTTACTGGAGGGCCACCTACCTGCTCCTCTGGTTTGAAGAATTTTTGGGACTGCCACATACAGGCACTCAATCTATTCCATTTTACTGGAGGGCCACCTACCTGCTCCTCTGGTTTGAACAATTTTTGGGACTGCCACATACAGGCACTCAATCTATTCCATTTTACTGGAGGGCCACCTACCTGCTCCTCTGGTTTGAAGAATTTTTGGGACTGCCACATACAGGCACTCAATCTATTCCATTTTACTGGAGGGCCACCTACCTGCTCCTCTGGTTTGAAAAATGTTTGGGACTGCCACATACAGGCACTATCCAAATTAAATTGTCTCCATAGCAGCCTCCACACGTTGTCTCCATTGCTACCTCCAAAAGTCGTCCATATAGCTGCCTCCATACATCGTCCCTTTATCAAACGAGGTGTGTCAGGCAGAAATTTGGGTTGTTTTCATGGATTCCACATCAAAGTTGTTAACTTTGTCGCCACCCTGCTGTGTTATCCACAAAATATACTGGCAAACTTTTACCATTTAGGGATATTATTTCAGCGCTTCTTGCGCATCTGTTTACATTCCCCTCACCCGGCATATCCTAAACTTATAAGAACGCTACTACACTTGATCTTATACAAAAGGTTCTTAGAAGTGCTGTTTGGGGAGTAGCCTAGAGACAGGGGCTTGGATTGGCGAAAGCTCGCCTGGCAGCGGAACGCCAGCTCCATGCGCATCATGCGCTTCTTGCGCATCTGTTTACATTCCCCTAACCCGCCATATCCCAAACTTATAAGAACGCTACTACACTTAACTTGGTGCAGGCTGGGACCGAGTCTGACCCTGGGGCTGGTCATATACTGCCGACGCAGAGAATTGCGGGGCCTACCTCGGTCCAGGTCTCAAAGGCCTACTATACCTCCTCCCACCCCTCCTCCACCTCCTCCTCCTCCGAATTACCATCCGTGGGCATGGCGCCATCAGTCGGTAGCTCTAGGCACAGCAGCAGTGCCGTCGCTAAGCGACAGCAGGCGGTGCTGAAACTGCTGAGCCTAGGCGATAAAAGGCACACCGCCCAAGAGCTATTACAGGGCATTCCACATCAAAGTTGTTAACTTTGTCGCCACCCTGCTGTGTAATCCACAAAATATACTTGCAAACTTTTACCATTTAGGGATATTATTTCAGCGCTTCTTGCGCATCTGTTTACATTCCCCTCACCCGCCATATCCTAAACTTATAAGAACGCTACTACACTTGATCTTATACAAAAGTGCTGTTTGGGGAGTAGCCTAGAGACAGGGGCTTGGATTTGCGAAAGCTCGCCTGGCAGCGGAGCGCCAGCTCCATGCGCATCATGCGCTTCTTGCGCATCTGTTTACATTCCCCTCACCCGGCATATCCTAAACTTATAAGAACGCTACTACACTTGATCTTATACAAAAGTGCTGTTTGGGGAGTAGCCTAGAGACAGGGGCTTGGATTGGCGAAAGCTCGTCTGGCAGCGGAGCGCCAGCTCCATGCCAAGATCCAACTAACATAGTTTTAACTGCAGCACCTTTAATCTACTACTAGTTCACTGCCTCCATACATGGTCCCCTTATCAAACGAGCTGTGTCAGGCAGAATTTTGGGTTGTTTTCATGGCTTCCATGTTAACTTTGTCGCCACCCTGCTGTGTAATCCACAAAATATACTGGCAAACTTTTATCATGTACCGATATTATTTGAGCACTTCTTGCTCACCTCCTTTGGTTCCTCTCTGCCACCCATTGGTTTGAAGCCTGAGTCCATTTAGGGTATGTCGCCATGACACTCTCTAGCCTGCTGCCGCTGCCTCTGCATGCCGTCCCCTATAGTGTCAGGGTCAATTATTGCATGTTTTAGATACTATCTAGCTTCATTCTGTCACTCTGTCATGGCCATGCTGTTGCCCATAATTTTGGCATAATGGTGCGTTTAAGCAGCCTCAGAGGCATCCATGCATGCTGCCCCTGCTGTTTCCTGTCCATTTCCGTGGTGTTTCCATCCTTTTCTGAGGTTCCCAGGTGTTTGGCCAAGCTTCCCTGTGCAGAGCCTTGGTCCCCTTGAAAAATGCTCGAGTCTCCCATTGACTTCAATGGGGTTCGTTATTCGAGACGAGCACTCGAGCATCGGGAAAAGTTCGTCTCGAATAACGAGTACCCGAGCATTTTAGTGTTCGCTCATCTCTAATCATGACCCTTCCCCTCTCCAACAGATGAGTATGTTTTTCTTCCATTTTAATTTTTTGAAAACTCCTTTGTGTGAGGTTGTTTTGTAAGAAACATACTGCTTTATCATAATGCTGATAAACACTGTTATACATTTTATTCACTCATAAAATAAGTCATTGAACATGTTTTATTTCTTTTTTTCAAATACAAGAATTTCAAGCTTTATACACAACACATTTAAAAAAGCAATAGGAATTAGTCATCTGAAAAATTAGTCTTTTTTTGCCCAACAGCTCAGCAAAAATATGACAGAAAATGAGAGTGCCTTTTCTGGCAAATTAAATTTCAGCTTTCCTTATTAATTGGGGCAATATATCACCTGGCTAAGTTGTACTAGAAATCCTTTTATCAACTGCTTCAGGGAAGGAGTGCCTGTGGGATGATATACTGAATATGTTCCAAACAACCTTCTTTGTATGCAGCTAGCCTTCCTCAAATAACAAATAGAATATTTACTACTTAACACCCATCTGACGTATTCTGCTGCTCTAAAGCTGTTGATGGATAGCAACCATATTAGTATTATGTAGATACTACAGTATCAGATGGACAAAATTCAATGTCCCTGTAGTTAGTCTTATAATTAGTTTTATAAATGAAGCCACTGGGAAATTCACACATTTTTGATATACATAGATCTGTATTGGATGCTGTGCTTACCGAGTAATTACGGTTACCGACCATGGATGTATATTTTTAGAAGTAAACTTTGAAGTCAAATGTACAGACTTAATTTTAACCCCTTAATGCCGAAGCCACTTTTCACCTTCCTGACATGGCCCATTTTTTCAAATCTGCCCTTTGTCACTATAAATGGTTATAACTAGAGATGAGCGAGCACTAAAATGCTCGGGTACTCGTTATTCGAGACGAACTTTTCCCGATGCTCGAGTGCTCGTCTCGAATAACGAGCCCCATTGAAGTCAATGGGAGACTCGAGCATTTTTCAAGGGGACCAAGGCTCTGCACAGGGAAGCTTGGCCAAACACCTGGGAACCTCAGAAAAGGATGGAAACACCACGGAAATGGACAGGAAACAGCAGGGGCAGCATGCATGGATGCCTCTGAGGCTGCTTAATCGCACCATTATGCAAAAATTATGGGCAACAGCATGGCCATGACAGAGTGACCGAATGAGGCTAGATAGCATCTAAAACATGCAATAATTGACCCTGACACTATAAGGGAAGGCATGCAGAGGCAGTGGCAGCAGTGGCAGGCTAGAGAGTCTCATGGCGACATACCCTAAATGGACTCAGGTTTCACCAAAGGAGGTGAAATGATTTCCTATGTGAACAAAAGGTTGATGGTATATTTAGTCGATAACACAGCATGGTGGCGACATAGTGACCAAGTTCTATAACGTATCTGGTGAAACACCCGAAAAATGAGCCTGACACAGCTCTTTTGATGAGGGGACGACATGTGGAGGCAGCCATGGAGACGACTTCCATGATTAAGAGCAACAGTATGGGGCATTCATATTGCGCTGCTATGATTGCAACTTCAGGTCTCCAGCATGGCGGCGACAGATGGGCCGAGTTCCACTATGTATCTGGTGAAACACCTGAAAATTCTGCCTGACACAGCTCGTTTGATAAGGGGATGATGTGCTGCATATCCTCTCGTGCTCCAGCGTCTGGGGTATAGAGAGTTGAAATGAGACATTGGTGGACGCTGTGGAGGATCGTGGAGGCAAAATGGACAGGAAAACAGCAGGGGCAGCATGCATGGATGCCTCTGAGGCTGCCTAATCTTGGGATGGAGTTGGCGGTCCACTGCCAGGCGAGATTTTGCCTGTCCAAGCCCCTGTCTCTCGGCTCCTCCCCACCCAAAATGGGCCTGGGGGCCAGAAGCGTTTACTTTGAAAAAATTATAATTTTCAAAGCAGGCCGGGTTGTTTGAATATTTCACCTAGGAATAATGGAATAGCAAAAATAAATCAGCAGACTCGGCATAATTCAAATCAAACCCCTAATAAATTGTCCCACTTCGGTGTTTGAGGTGGATATGTGTGTCACTAAGAGCTAAACACAACGGTCGCAAGTCCCCCTGCAAATTCCTCACAATATGGTACTAGCTGCACTACTAATGCCAGCAAGCCCAGCCACAAGCAAACCAAAAAAAAAAGGAAAATATAACGCTATTGTAGGCCTAAATAAGCCGTTGGGGTTCTCCTATGGCTATTTTCTAGCCCACACTCAAAGCACACTGCTTTGGCAGATTACTGTGAGTTCTAAAAAGAAATGAACGTAAAAAAAAATAAATCAGCAGACTCTGCCTAATTCAAATCAAACCCCTAATAAATTGTCCCACTTCGGTGTTTGAGGTGGATATGTGTGTCACTAAGAGCTAAACACAAGTCTCCCTGCAAATTACTCACAATATGGTACTAGCTGCACTACTAATAGCAGCAAGCCCAGCCACAAGCAAACAAAAAAAAAGGAAAATAAAACGTTATTGTAGCCCTAAGAAGGACTGTTGGGTTCTTGTAGAATCACTCCTGCCTAACACTATTCTAATAGAACACCCTAACGCTTTCCCTGACCAGCAGCAGCTCTCTCCCTAGCGGCATCCAGACAGAGAATGACCCGAGCAGCGCGGGCAGGGGCTAGTCTATTCCAGGGTCACCTGATCTGGCCAGCCAACCACTGCTATCGACGTGTAAGGGTACCACGTCATGCTGGGTGGAGTGCAGAGTCTCCTGGCTTGTGATTGGCTCTGTTTCTGGCCGCCAAAAAGCAAAACGGCGGGAGATGCCATTTTCTCGAGCGGGCGAAATACTCGTCCGAGCAACGAGCAGTTTCGAGTACGCTAATGCTCGAACGAGCATCAAGCTCGGATGAGTATGTTCGCTCATCTCTAGTTATAACTTTGAAACGCTTTAACATATCCAAGTGATTTTAAAATTGTTTTCTCGTGACACATTGTACTTCAGGTTAGTTGAAAAATTTTGGTGGTATGTTTTGCATTTATATATGAGAAAATCAGATATTTGGTGAAAATTTGGAAAAATTCTCGATTTTCTAACTTCAAAATGTTCTAACATAACAGCAAAAAAACTTAATAACTAACATTCACCAAATGTCTACTTTATGTACCCATGGTTTTTTATGTATACTTATTTTTGTAGGATTTTATGGGGCTTTAAACGTTAGGTGCAATTTTTCCCATTTTCATAAAAATATGCAAAATCCTGCTATTGAGGGACCTGCTCAGGTTTCAAGTCACTTTGAGAGGCCTAAATAAAAGTAAAACCCCATAAACTACACCCCTCAACGTATGTAAAACAACTTTTATGAAGTTTGTTAACCCTTTAATTGTTTTACAGGGGTTAAAACAAAATCAGATACAATTTTGAAAGTAAATTTTTTTTGGCAAAATTAATGTGTTTTTCAAAAAATGTACAAATTCTTAGTGGATAAAATACCAAAACGCTCCACAAAATTTGATACCCAATCCCTCCCGCATTTAACAATCCACCATATGTGGTGGTAACCTGCTGTATGGGCACACCCCAGGGCATCGAAGGGAAGCTGCGCCATTCAGAGCAGATTATGCATTGTCCCTTTTTATTGGCTATCTTTACAATCTTTATTATCTTCAATCTTTATTTTTTTGGCTATTTGGACATATAAGGGCTTATTTTTTGCGACATGAGATGCACTTTACAAATATTTAATTTTAGTCGGTCATTAGCTTATTGATGAGATTTTATTAACTCTTGAATGTATGGGTGAAAAGAAAATGGTCAATTTTGGTTTTCTTTCTTTTTGTATTTTTTAGGGGTCGTACACTAAAAATACTATATTATCTTTATTCAACAGATCACTACGATTACGGTGATACCTCAATTATATAGTTTTTCTTTTATTTTTCTAGTTTTTTTTTTTATTTTTCTACAATTTTACTGGAAAAAAACTAATATAGAGGAAATCTCATTTGTTTTTGCATCTCCATCTTTTCAGAGACATAACTTTAATACTTTTTGGTTGACAGAGCTAGTTTAGGGTTTATTTTTTATGTTTTGAGTTGTCCTTTCAATTGGTACCATTTTGGCGCACATAACATTTTTTGATCACTTTTTAGAACATTTTTGTGAAGAGATTTTATGAAAAATGTACATTTTTGGCCAGTTTTTCGTGTTTTTTTTTACGGTTTTCACCGAGCAGGCCCAATAATGTTTCTGAGTTATTGTACGGTTTGTTACGGACGCGGTGATACCAAATGTGTGGGGTTTTTTGTCGATTTTGTGTTTTTTTCACTTTATTGCATGTGTATAGGAATTGTGTGTGTTTAGGGGACTTTAACTTTAATTAATTCTTAAAGTTATGGTTCCGTTGCCTCCTCCAGTTAATAATAACTGTGGATAAATGTAAGATTATGCACCTGGGGGATAACAATCCACATGCAACATATGTCCTTGGGGGAGTAAATCTAGGAGAGTCTCTCGAAAAGGACCTGGGTGTAATAGTGAATCTTAATATTAAATTAATATTAAGATAAAATCAGCTGCCTCTAAAACCAACTGGATCTTGTCATGTGTCAGAAGTGGTATGGACTTGTGGGATAGGGATGTGATATTACCACTGTACAAGGCATTGATACAAGGCCTCACCTGGAATATGCTGTCCAGTTCTGGGCTCCGGCCCATAAATAGGATGCGCTGGAACTGGAGAGGGTGCAACGAAGAGCCACAAAAATTATAAGGAGTATGGACGGTCTCAGTTATGAGGAAAGATTAAAACAACTAGATTTATTTAGTCTGGAAAAGAGACAAGTAAGAGGGGACATGATCAATTTATATATATGTGAATGGTCCATACAAAAATTATGGTGGAATGTTGTTCCAGGATAAATCAAATCAGAAGACAAGGGGGAACTGTCTGCATCTGAAGAAAACGGGGTTTAATAACCAGAGGCGACAAGGCCTTTTTTTTACTATGAGAACTGTTAATCTGTGAAATAGCCTGCCTCAACGCGCTGGTCACAGTAGGGACAGCAGAGAGCTTCAAGAAGGGTCTAGATGCCTATTTACACCTAAACAACATTGACGGCTATGTTATATAGAATTGTTTCCCCTAAATCCCTTCCTAGGTTGTACTTGATGGACATGTGTCTTTTTTCAACCATATAACAAAGTAAGTTATAAAAACACAACTAGTTCCTGATCTAACGAATGCGCCTGGGGAAGCGTTCGATATAAGTTGGAAATGTGTTGTGTTTTTATAACTGTTTAAAATACAAGAAAATATCTCTGATTTTATGAAATCTGTGGAATGAATGAGCATCCAGCGCCGAATATCAACCTTATTCTCATCAACCCAAAACTAATATTTGGGAGGGTTTCTTTAGAGGTATACCGTATATACTCGCGTATAAGCCGAGTTTTTCAGCACAAAAAATGTGCTGAAAAGCGTCCCCTCGGCTTATACACAAGTCACAAGTAATAAAGTCACTTAAAAAATACTGTATTTTCCGGACTATAAGGCGCACATAAAAGCCTTGGATTTCCTTGGAAATCCAAAGTGCGCCTTATAGTCCGGTGCGCCCTATGTATGGCGCAGGGCAGCGGACCATACTTACATAGGTCCCCGCTACCGGAGACCGGAGACAGCAGATCTCCAGCGGGAACTGCAGACCACGCGGCACGAACAACTTCTGCCGCGTCGGTCTGCAGTTCCCGCTGGAGATCTGCTGTCTCCAGTAGCGGGGACCTATGTAAGTATGGTCCGCTGCCCTCCTCCACCTCCCCCTCACCTTCCCCGCTCACCTTCCCCGCGTCGCCGCGTCTCGTCGGGTCTCGTCTTCGTCTCGGCGTCGCGTCTCTTCTCGTCGGGTCTCCGCTCCGCCCCCGGACCTCCGCCACGCCCCCGGACCCTGCGCCTTATAGTCCGATGCGCCTTATATATGGAATTATTACATATATAAGGCGCATCGGACTGATGCGCCTTATATTCCGGTGCGCCTAATGGCCCGGAAAATACGGTACTTAAAAAAGAATAAACTTATATACTCACCCTCTGGTGGCCCCGATAGCAGCGCTGCTCCCCCGATGTCCGCGCGGGTCCTCTTCTGGCTTCCGCGCCCGTCTTCTGTACATCGTGCTGGGTGCCGCCATTGCTCTCTCCCGGGCGCCGCTGCTGACGTCACACTAGGCGCCGCCCGGGAGAGCACGATGTACAGAAGACAGGCACGGAAGCCAGAAGAGGAGCCGCGCGGACATCGGGGGAGCAGCGCTGCAGATCGGGGCCACCGGAGGGTGAGTATATAAGTTTATTATTTTTTTTAATGCTGGGCTGGGCTGTATACTACTGGGGGCAGGCTGAGCAGTGCTGTATACTACTGGGGGCAGGCTGGGCAGTGCTGTATATTCCTGGGGTAGGCTGGGCAGTGCTGTATACTACTGGGGGCAGGTTGGGCAGTGCTGTATACTACTGGGGGCAGGCTGGGCAGTGCTGTATACTACTGGGGGCAGGCTGGGCAGTGCTGTATACTACAGGGGGCAGGCTGGGCAGTGCTTTATACTACTGGGGGCAGGCTGGGCAGTGCTGTATACTACTGGGGACAGGCTGGGCAGTGCTGTACACTACTGGGGCAGGCTGGGCAGTGCTGTACACTACTGGGGGCAGGCTGGGCATTGCTGATCACCACTGGGGGCAGGCTGTACTGTATACTACTGGGGGCAGGCTGGGCAGTGCTGTATACTATTGGGGGCAGGCTGGGCAGTGCTGTATGCTACTGGGGGCAGGCTGGGCAGTGCTGTATACTACTGGGGGCAGGGCGGGCAGTGCTGTATACTACTGGGGGCAGGCTGGGCAGTGCTGTATACTACTGGGGAAAGGCTGTATACTACTGGGGGCAGGCTGTATACTACTGGGGGCAGGCTGTGGTGGCTGTATACTACTGGGGGCAGGCTGTATACTATAGGGGGCTGGCTATATACTGGGGGGGGGGGGTCTGTGACCATTCCATTTCCCACCCTCGGCTTATACTCCAGTCAATAGGTTTTCCCAGTTTTTGGTTGTAAAATTAAGGGTCTAGGCTTATACTCGGGTCAGCTTATAACCGAGTATATATACGGTAAATGGGGAAATACTACAAATGAATATCTCAAACACAAACAAATATCCTAAAAAGTCATTAAGAATGAACAATTTTTTTTTCTAAAATTGGATTCCCAAAGGGGAATATTTGCTAAGGATCATGCGCCAGTTTGACTGTCGGACTTTGAACATCCCCAAAAAAAAGTTGGGGTAGTGCAGGGAGCGCTATATTTTTTAGAACGGACACCACAATTCCTGAATTTGGCGCACTCTGGAACACCACACAGGCAGGATTATTCCCCCTTTTTGGTCAATGTTCTCAAATAATAAAAGCATTGAACTTCTTTGCAAGATTTGCTGAAGAATTAATGATGTACAGATAAACATATAAACAATGATGTCTTTGCTTTTTCTCTGAGTCCTCTATACTGAGCTCTGAAATCTTCTCTCGGTTGCAAAAAAACCATCTGGACATACTGTACAGAAGGCAGAAGTATGTTCTATGAATATCTGAAAATATATCATGTTTGTTTAAATCAGCACTTGCCCTTTCATTCCTAAATAGTGCCATAAATGACAGAACTTTAATACTTTCTCATTGCTGATAATCTTTATTATGTACAGTTTAAAGATGCAAACAGCGCCCAAGCCATGAATTTTTAATTTAGGATGTTTGTTTATTTGGTAATAATTTCTTTAGTTTGTCTCATGCTTTGTCTCTTGGGGATTCCACAGGCATTTAGATGATACACTAAAACATGGTATCCATCTGCTTTCCTGTATTAAGAATAATTTCTTGGGTTCAAAACAGTGCTCTGGTCCTCTAAGGTGCAGTTTATTGTACTCCCTGCGCTGACTAAGTAAATATAGAAAATACTCCTGATTTCTTCTGGGAACAAAACACAATTATTACCTGAAAATCAAAACGTTAAACAAAGGTCAGCCAAGAGCGAAGCTTTAAATAGTGGACAACAGGAAGCTAAGGAAAAAGGGTTGAGGGCAGAAGTAAATTAAAGGCTACTTCAATTTCACCAGTTCTGGTTTAGGGTTTGAAGTTCAGTCTACAGAGAGATCATACATTCCCTGTTAGGCAGCATTAATGGCCTGCTCTGCTTGGAAATCTCTAAATTCTTTGTAAGTAAGAGGAGCAATACAGAATATAATCCTGTGCAATCTAATGGTATAATATCACTTAATATACCTGAGATAAAGAAAAAAAAAACTTTTTCTTACTACTACCCTAAATATTCAGCAAATTGTTATGAAATGGTGTCCTGTGAATGAACTTCCTACAATTCAGCGTGCAGGTCGATTAGGGACCACCAAAGTGACCAAAGTCTAAATTCCAAACATTGCTGAATTGTTCTGCTTATCTTAAGGCATGACTTTTCTGAAGTGCCATGGAACTGTGCCCATGCAGAGCGCAAAGGCCAAAACTCTACGTATGCTAGCATCAACAATATTCTTTATTATATACATAATAATCTAATATATGTATTATATATTCATTAAAATCTTATCTAAACAGCATCAAAAGGACTATGAATTTTAGAAAAAAATTTATTTATTTAACATAATAGGTATATAGTACTGTAAGTATATTAAATCTTCCCTGTGGTGGATTACCAATACCTTGAGTATTGATACCATATTTATAATTAAAGACCTACAGCAAATATACCTTAAATTTTATTAGCACATGGGGCTTCCCAAACTGAATTTCATCCTATTTCTTAACTAGGTCTTTTGGCAGTACACAGTATATATTCCAGAGGAAGTTTCAGATGAATGAAAACAAAGCTGAAAGCTGAAATGTGATCAATCATTGTTTATTCAAGCACATTTAGGTAAATCACACACTAAAACAGATGGGGAGATCCCTTTCTAGATGGACATAGCATTAGGCCATCCTCCTTTTTTGAAAAATATCACTTACCTTCAAGAGAACACTTCTCTTTGTTACAAATCCTTAATTTTGTTGTATACGTTTGCTCAGAATGCATTCCACAAAGCACAAATAGCTATGAACGTGGCATGGATTCTATGCCTCCTGGTTTGATTTCTTCCCAGAATAGTAAGTAAAGATATTTCTATAGAACAGAACCAGGGAAAAGCTGCAGATACAACAATGTCTAACAAATACTGAATGACAAAACCAGCCTTAAATGGAGCCTGGCAACTCCTGATAGGGTAATACAAATTAACACAGCTGAGACCTAAAAGCAACATTAGGTAATGCAGAAACACCAGTGTTAAGGTCGCACTGGTTTCGGACGCCATCTTGACTACTGTCCGCCATCATAGATACAACGGCCATGTTCCGTGACCATTGTCAAGTTAATGTCATCATTCACACTTCATTTTATGTAACCTGTTTGCTTGCCTGTCAGCTAATACCCTTTGACATTTAATGAGAAGCCAGTCTGTCCTTGATGCTGCATGATATTAGGATTCTGGAGCCACTTATCACCTTCTGGCAGAGGAAATTAGTATAAACAATATCTGTGTACAAGGTCTCTGAAAACTGAGCACAATTAATTAACTTTTTTCCCAGAATGTGCTGATGACCAATAGTTTTGGAGTATACTATTCACGCCCCTTTGATGATTCTTCTGTCTGTTATATATTATGCACTTTGATGATTAAACGGGAGAAGATCTTGACTAAGAGATTGACGTGTGTCTTGGTCTCTATGTTCAATCATGAAAGGGTTAATTAGGACTCACCTTACAAAAGTCAAGAGGGCTGTTGGGGCCCTGCATAAAAATCCCTATCACCAGCAACAAAAAGACAGGTAAAAACAACCAGGCTACATAGCACAGTGGTAGAGGACCGAATAGATATGCCAAAGGGGGCAGAACCACAGGCAAAGTCCCAGCTGAACTCACCTTCTTAAAAACGGAGATGCGAAACACAGAATTTATTTTACATGAGGGGAGAATTTTTAATATGACCAAAACGTCATCAATAAGTTCTGTCAACGGAAAAGGATCCAACTTTTTAGAAGGAATCTTGAACTGCAAACTTTTTGTCAGGAGCCACACACGGTCAACTACCACAAGGTCAATTTTTCTCCTTTTCCTGTAAGCCACCATTTTAGTTTTCAGCGAACAGGCTACCAGATGGTTCCTTACCCTGACCCAAACATCCTGCAATTTATTAGTCTTCTGCCACTAAAGACTTTGCTCCAGAAAAGGGTCCAAAAACAGGGCTTTTACCACAGCAGAAGAATGGGGAGTTATGGCTGTTGAGTATAAACTGGAAAGCTGCCCAATCATCATGATTATCAGAAAAAAAACACAGAAGGAACTGTTCAAAATCCTGATTTTTCTTTTCAGTTTGTCCGTTGGACATGAGATGGTACTCGGCGAAGGACAATTTTATTCCCACCTTGCCACAAAACACCCTCCAGAAATGAGCTATAAACTGGGAACCCCTGTTGGAGACAATGTCCTCCAGAACACTATGCAGACAAACCACATTTTTAACAAATTCTTTAGCCAAAAATTTGCCGTGGGCAACTTAGGAAAAGGAATCCAGTGATTTGGCATGCGTAATCTGTAGGCGCTAGTCTACAATTGAGATGCCTGTGGCAATGTTCTATAAAATGCCAAATTCCCCACAATAGAAACACTGGGGCTTATGTACTAAGGGTCGCGGATCGCACTTCCGTCTGACTGTGCACCCTTTTCAGGACTTGTGCAGCTTTGACAGGTATTTAACAGGTGTCTGAGATTTATGATTCAAATTGTGTCGCAAGACAATGAACTTGCATACACCAGGAAGAAGAAGGTGAACTCCGTCAGACCTGAGCGGGGAAGCGAAAAATGCAGCATATCGGGCGCACGATCTTAGTGAATTACAGCACAGTGCATTATCATCGGACACTGCACTTTCGTGAACTCCTCTGGACTTGGTAAGTAAATGTGCCCCACTGTCTCTTCGGACGGCCTCTTTCTTGAATAGCTGCCTCCATGACATCCTAAAAAGGACCGGTTTAGGAAGGGATTTTTAATTTTATTACTTAATCCTTTCTGGAAAAAACTTTTTAGTGCAGAGGAATTCCAAGCAGTGTCTATCAAGCACGTACGGAATTCAGCACAAAGGGTAAAATGGGTGTTGAAACCTAGACTCAAGGACCATAACTTAGCCTCTGCCTTGGACTCCTGGTCAGGGTCCTCATACAACATACCAAGAGCTTTAAAGAATTCCCCCACAGACTATAGGCATGGGTTAGTGGCGGCAAAGAAAATGTCCAAGTCTATGGGGAAACTTTCAACAAAGCCATAACTATGCCCACTTGTTGGGCAGCATTACCTGATGACTGAGGTCTGAGCCAAAAATACAGATTACAAGCAAATTTAAGAAAAAAATCTTGCTGGTCACCCAGTAAGAGAGTCTGGCAGTCCTATCTTAGGATCATTTTTCTGAAAACTGGAGGCAGACATGGCATTCACAAGCTGGTCCAGGTGGTCAACCTTCACACTTAATTTTTACATCTGAGTTACCAGAACCTCCTGGGTTGCCATGGTATAACGGCCAGGTAGTTAGCGTTTTTGGGGCTAGGTGTACCATCATGGTTTACAAGGAAGCAGGAAACCATATAAAGTGAGCAGCATCTAGGGAAACAGGGAAGGGAAAACTGTCACCTTGCGCCGGAAATGGCTGCACGTCACTCTGCTCTGCCCCGCTGTGTTGCTGCCACTTGGTCGGCGCACCTCCCAAGCCCCCCCTCCCTCCCGGAGTGCGTGAACTGCTAGGAACTGCTGGTGGCGCCTCGTGCGATAGTGGCACCCGTGCTCCGCAAGCTGGCAAGCTGCCCGGATCAGTTTATGTGTATGCCGGGTGGCGGATCGGGTAGCCCGTACCTCCGGCTGCAGACAGGGGGGTCTGTCTCCCCGTCCCCCTGTCATCTGTCTTGTTTCTGTGTCCCCTGTCTGCGTTGCTGCCGGGCGACTGTCTGGCCCTACGTGCTGCCCGGTATCTGCATTCACTACCCCCTCCCCTCCTCCCACCTACTGGGAGACTATTGAAGATCCTCCATTCCCCCTCCCCACGTCCTGGACTGCTGGAGACCCCCCCCCCCTACTTTAATCTTTGCCCCTCTACTGTGCTGGCCTCTGGTGACTTCTGGTGTTGGAAACCTTGGACCCCATCATTTGATCCTACTGCATGTACTGCGCTGCGGTCCCCGACTATGGAAAGAGTTTGTGGAATAACCTGCTGTACCGCATATTGGACCTGTATCAGCCTGGTTTCTTACGTGAAGATCTGGAGGAACTGTGGCTCTGACTATCTACAGAACGATATTATCGATTTCACCACGGGAGATGCAAGAATGAAAACTTTGAGACCCGACATAGGACGTGTAACTGTAGGAGGCCTGAGTATGGACCGTGGCTGCCAACGTCTAGACCCAAGGTATGGGGTATCTGGTGGGGGGAGTATGGGTCATTGCCTAGGGATGGGAGTGGAGCATCCCGGTGTCTCAAATTGCCTCTCATTGCGGCCTAATGAATCCAGGAGGGAAATCTCCCAGGGTGAATTGATAGTACCAATTGCTGGTGCATGCAGCCCTGTAATGGGGTCCTGGGGCGTCCAGGAAGATGAGGTCCTGCAGGCAATTGGGGTGTGGACTCTTGTTCTGCCCCTGTCCTGGGGATGGGCGGAATTGTCCTACTCTGTTTATGGCCTTTGCTATTGGACTCAGCCCGTGGTTGCCAAGGTCTACCTGGTGAGCTACCTCTGGGGGTTGTGGAGAGTCTGGGCTACCTCGATCGGAGGATGGTGGTTCAGTCCCTGGTTCAGGAAAACTAATGCTGGAACTGTCGTGCAATATCCGTTAAGGCCAAGGTTGAACAATGAAGTTACACTTATGGTTAATGGAACTAGGAAATTTGGAGGAGGATTGGAAAATAACATGGGTCTGAGATTGAGGAACCTCAGCCCCAGGGTTTACAATTATGGGGAAGAAATAAAAAATGAGCACATACAATTTAAAGAGAATAGGTGGACGAGATATGTGCTCCTAGAAATTAGGAAATCTATACCTAGGAGGAATATGAAGTGTGAAGACATACCAAAAGAAATAAGGAGACCGTTTCGGGATACTGCAAGCCCACATTGGGTAATACCATCTTACATGCCAGCTCACAGCACCCACCCCATACCATCTGAGCAATTCCGGTAGGGGAATTGACCCGTATTAGAAGGAATTGCAGTACTGACAATTCATCTAACATTGAATCCCAGAATGCCTGCAATAGATTGAGTTAGAGGGGCTCTCCTGATTGGACTCTGAAAAGGGCTTACAACAAGGCTAAGAATAAGAACAGATTAACACTCATTCACCCACAACGGGATGACAATTCCACCATACAGAACAGACCGGATTCGCGGTCTATTCCTACACTGGTGTTACAATATAGCCCTCAATTCAATGCTATCTCTGAGATCGTCCAACGACACATTTCACTTTTAAAAACTGACTCCATCACGGAGCAAATCCTGGATGGAGGTTGCAGAATTGTGTCAAAGAGGGGGCAAAGTCTTGGTAATTAATTGTCACCATTAGAGATGAGCGAGTATACTCGTCCGAGCTTGATGCTCGTTCGAGTATTAAGGTACTCGAAACGGCTCGTCGCTCGGACGAGTATTTCCCCTGCTCGAGAGCGAGCATTTAATTAAAAAAACACAGTGAAGAACAATGAAGAATAGAATAAAAACAGTGAACACAGGATCATTTAAGTGAAAAAGACAGTGAAGAACACAGTGAAGAATAGATTACAGATGTTCGGCACATCTGCTTACTTGTCGGAAGATACGCGCGGAACGGCAGCAGGGAGACATCAAGCAGCACCGGGAGACATCGGGCAGCACGGGGGAGACATCGGGCAGCACGGGGGAGACATCGGGCAGCACGGGGGAGACATCGGCCAGCACGGGGGAGACATCGGCCAGCACGGGGGAGACATCGGCCAGCACGGGGGAGACATCGGCCAGCACGGGGGAGACATCGGCCAGCACGGGGGAGACATCGGCCAGCACGGGGGAGACATCGGCCAGCACGGGGGAGACATCGGGCAGCACGGGGGAGACATCGGGCAGCACGGGGGAGACATCGGGCAGCGCGGGGAGACATCGGGCAGCACGGGGGAGACATCGGGCAGCACGGGGAGACATCGGGCAGCACGGGGGAGACATCGGGCAGCACGGGGGAGACATCGGGCAGCACGGGGGAGACATCGGGCAGCGCGGGGAGACATCGGGCAGCACGGGGGAGACATCGGGCAGCGCGGGGAGACATCGGGCAGCACGGGGAGACATCGGGCAGCACGGGGAGACTTCAGTGGAAGAAGAGGAGCGGATCCTGGTACAGCGTATCACCCCGACAAGTAAGCAGATGTGCCGAACATCTGTAATCTATTCTTCACTGTGCTTTTCGCTGCGTTTTTCACTTAAATGATCCTGTGTTCACTGTTTTTATTCTATTCTTCACTGTTCTTCACATCTGATAACTTGTCGGGAGATAATATACGCGCGGAACAGTGAAGAATAGATTGCAGATGTTTGCATACATCTGCTAACTTATCAGAAGACATTCTTTTTCAATTAAATAACACATTTTATTCCTGAACCATGGTCCCTTTGAAAAATGCTCGGGTCTCCCATTGACTTCAATGGGGCTCGTTATTCGAGACGAACACTCGAGCATCTGGAAAAGTTCGTCTCGAATAACGAGCACCCGAGCATTTTAGTGCTCGCTCATCTCTAGTCACCATCACTATATAGTTCAGAGACAAAACAAACATGGCTAGCCACACAAGGGTTTTACAAGTGTGGAGCAACCAGGTGCACCACGTGCAAGTTTTCCTCTAACAAAAAGAAATCTTTTTCCGATAGCACTGGTCAAAAATGTTTTCCAATTAAGGGATTTTTAAATTGCAACACGACTAATGTGGTGTATATTATTCATTGTACTATGTGCAACTTAATATATGTTGGACACACCACACGTAAATTTAAAATTAGGTTTACTGAACACCTTTATGATATGTCCAACCCTTTGGGTCGCAATTTATCAGGTGCATCAAAACTCTTTGTCCAGATACATCATGGTGATGTCAGCTCCCTCAATACTTATGCCTTTGAAAAAATTAACAAACAGAGTAGAGGTGGAAATATAGGAGTCTGATTGGCAAATAGGGAGGGTTTTTGGATTTTTTCCCTGGGAACCTGTTTTCCCCAGGGCTTAAATTCAAGGAGGGAATTGATGTACCACTATTAGAACTTTAGTGACCTTTTTCTTTCCCCCTTCTCCCCCACCCCCCCCCCCCCCGCCTCCCTCTCTCGTTCCCCTTACAGTGTTTTTCCGTCTAGGTAAAAGTCTGTTCATGTATTTTAATATTAGAGTTTAGCAACTTTACTATATTTTAACGACTGTCTCTTGTAACTTTTAGATTTTTACCCACTTCCATTACACCTCAAACAAGAGTCTGTCTCGGCCACGCGGTGCTGGTCGCTTCCCAACACGAAGCTTTACCTGACTTACCTTTACCGAAGGTCCGCGTTTCCTCGCTCCAGATCATATTCCTCAAATTGATTGTCACCGCGAAGCCGAACGGATCTCTACATCCTTCATCTTCCTGTTTGCGGTGGGCAGCGCTCTGTTTCCTAGGAGATGAATCAGCTGACCATGCCTCTGATCACGTGATCTTCCTGAACATGTGACGATTATCGCCCCATTATGTGTGATGGCGATCTCGGAGGTTCAACACAAGATACTCTTGATCAAATGTTGTAAATGTTTTAGGTCTTATGTTATATGAGGGGTGTGAATTGTGAGCCCGTGTCATAAATTTCTCATGTATATACATTTATTCATTCGACGCGGAGGCCGTTTCACGCCAGGGTTTGAACCGGAAGCTCTGCCACGATTGGGGGTGGCACTTGGTCCAATTTTAAGTATAAATGTTTGTTTGCTCTGTTAGTTGTCAGCTATGACTAAGGACAGTACACCTGCCCGAAAAGCGTAAGCTGTGATGTGTCTGTCACAAGTGGATTTCCTGTATCACTATGCTTCAATAAAGAACCAAAATATTTCAAAGTGTTTGGAGCGTGGCTGGACCTCGAATTTTTGGTGCTACAAGTACTCGTATACCCTAGCAGAAGGGTGGCCCGTGCCTCACTCAACACTCAGGAAGCGAGGTGAGCTGGTTCCTCTACTTTTCATGACCATTAAATGTTCCCATTAATGATGCGCCCTGAAGAATTTTTTGCTATGTTTTCTACGGCAATTATAAAATTATTTTGTTTCTAATATTGCTAATGAACCAAAATGAAAAGTAAATTTGACTTTATATGTGTACAGTGTATGCAGTATTTTACTTAAATTTATGTTTCTAGGTAGTGAATAGAACAATTTAACAACAACAAATTTAAAATCTTTTTAAAAGCAGCAAAATCAATTGGGAATTCCACAGAAACACTGGAACTACTGTCTTCAAAGCAAGTAGTTTAAAAGTCACTTAGATCTCTACATTTCAGTAATGTATCATAAGATATGAATGAGCATTGTATTGCAGCAAATATTCACCTTGTGTTATTGCCGCCTTTTACTTCTTATCCATGAAAGTGAAACCTTTCCCTTAAGTGCAATAAGATATCTTATTGACCATGCCTGTTGAAGTCTCAAACACAATGGGGGTCATTTACTAAGGGCCCGATTCGCGTTTTCCCGACGTGTTCCCCGAATATTTCCGATTTGCGCCGCTTGTACATGAATTGCCCCGGGTTTTTGGCGCACGCGATCGGATTGTGGCGCATCGGGGCCGGCATGCGCGCGACAGAAATCGGGGGGCGTGGCCGAACGAAAACCCGACGTATTCGGAAAAATCGCCGCATTTAAAAACCGAAAATGTGTCGCTTGGGGAGCGCTCACCTTCACCTTCTATGGGATGGTGCATTCCGGGGCGTTAAGATTATTTTCGGCGCTGCAGCGCCACCTGGTGGACGGCGGAGGAACTACCATCTTAAATCCCAGCCGGACCCGAATCCTGTGCAGAGAACGCGCCGCTGGATCGCAAATGGGCCGGGTAAGTAAATGTGCCCCAATATGATATCATGCAAAAAATGCCACGTCTTAAATGGTATTTTGAAACGTTTTACTTCAACATTGTCAGAATCTGATTTTTATATTGTATTGGCTAGAAATTGAACATGGACACTAATTACATAGCCTTTTTGATTGATCTCTTAAGCTGTCAATCAATAAGTGAACTATTACTGTCTATTTTTATGGAAAATTGCCCAGGAGTTATAAATCTATGATGAAAATGCAGACAATACTATCTGTACAAAAATATTGATTCTTACCTTCTGATTCTTTTTTATCATTATATGGTAAAAAAAAAAAAAAACTATGTAACAATATACAGTATGAATGTGTTGATACAGTAGTAAAAAATAATTATTGGCGGAATGTTTTAAGCATGGCCCAGTAAGAAAGTTGTCTTGTAACTCACTGACCACAGATTTTCTATGGGCTTAAGGGCAAGTGAGTTTTTTTCCCCAATGAAGCAGTGATACTGTGGTTATTAAACCAGGCATTGGTATTTTTGGCAGTGTGGACAGGTGCCAAGCTTTGCTGGAAAATGAAAATTTCATCTCCAAAAGGCATATTGGCAGAGGGAAGCAGGAAGTGCTCTAAAATTACCTGGTAGTTGGCCGTGCTAAATTTGGTTTTAATAAAACACAGTGACCCTACACCAGCAGATGACTTGGCTCCCCAAACCACCACTGATTGTGGAACATTCTCACTAGAGCTCAAGCAGCTTGGATTGTGACCTCTTCACTCTTCCTTCAGACTCTGGAACCTTGATTTCCAAATGAAATGCAAAATTCTTGTAAATAAGGAAGGAGATTCGCATCACATCCTCTAAAACATATCTACTTTTATGTTTTATGGAAAGTATCACAAATCAGTTGGCATACAGCCAAGGCCTGTGATACTTCTAATGTTAAGGAAACCCTGCACTGCTGAATATATGCCAGTTCAATCCATAATATAACAAGGCCCACACACTAGATATGTATTAATGAAAAGAAAACAAGAAGGAAGTGTGTATAATGGCCAAAAACTATATACAAACTTTTATTTCATTTCATGATACAGTACCAAACAAAGCATGGTTAAAAACATCTAAAAAAGTACAAAAGTACATATTAGAGAGACCATTGTATCAAACCCTAATAAGTAGATACATAACATTGCCAAAAAGCAGTCCTCAGTAAATATATATTGCCACAAGCCCCATCTATAAACAGCAATTGTGCAAAAAAGTATTTAAGAGAATAAACCCCTATAATCACATGAAATGAAGTTGTGAAAGAAAGATGGCGCAACCTGACGAGATTTAACACTTCGCTGAAATATAGTTACCACATCAAAAGGAAAGTCCATGGAGCATAAGGGCTAAATAGATATAGGGCAATGTAAAGGAATACCCCACGTGTTCCGTCGCAAGCAGCGACTTCCTCAGGGGTCAGTTAACTCCACACTATGTACATCTCCTATATATACCTCCCCCAGGTGTCCACCCAGCCAATGATAAACTAGTTACATACCCTCAATTTGGATCCACGCACCTGTGTGCTAAATTGTCGGCGCGGACTAGTGAATGGTGTCTGATCACATGATTTTGGTCACGTGATATCCTATCGCGAGAGAACGATACAAGATTGGTGCATGCGCAAAGTCACACTTTTCTGGCGCATGCGCAACAGAACTATGTATCAAAGATACAAGCTTGTGAGGTAAAAAATTATGTTCATTTTAATTATGCGCGTGCGCCTGATCAAGAGTATTATCGACACAGATTGATGGAAGAAATCCGGTAACAAAGTTATAATTCTATGATATCCGTCTAATATCACGGAAGAGCGACCCAAAATTGGCGCATGCGCAAGAACTTAAAATATAGACAACTCACACACACGATTTAGGCGCATGCGCCAGAACTTAGTCTCAGTAGTACAAGTTTATGACGAGAATCATGACATTCATCTTAATTATGCGCGTGCGCAAAGATAATAAAACACCAGGCAGGGACATCAACCCGCCAATATCGAAAAAGTGAAACATACTTATAACGGTTTGTACATGGACAATGTATCTGAAAGCACCAGGTCGCAAAAAATAGGGGAACAATACGAGCATCATAGCTATGTATATGGTATGCAAGGGTATTAGCTAAAAAAGATGCTAAACAAATTGTCTTTACCTCATTTGCAATATGGAACAATTATTTATGAGGGCTGGAAATAATATATAAGAGTTAGGGGTGTGGACACCAATGGGGGAGGTAGAAATAACAACATTAAAAACATGGTTGTTTGGTACAAAAAATAATAAATAACAATAGTAAATCTATGTACATACATTTTTCAATAAGTTCTCCAAGTATATTCCAAAACTAAAGAAGAGCACTCGTGAAACATAGTTGTCCAAGACCAGTACAAGACATCATATGTGTCATGGAATCCATGGGAAAAAGGGAAGAAGCGAAAAAACGAAAAAACAGGGAAGAAGCGAAAAAACAAGGAGGGGGAAGATTTTCTTGGGGGAGTTTTCTTGAATATCCAAAACCGTCAGGGCTCAATTCCAAGAAAATTAGGGCCTAACATGGAATGAGGAAGGTGGTTGGTTATTTTGAAAATGTCTTTGAGATGTTCAAAAGCCTGTATGATAACCCCGAGCAGGGGGTTCTCTCTCGTTTCTCGAAGGGATTTCTTCAGACAGACTTTCGAGTATGATTTATCGGAGTAGAAGGTATCACAAATTCCAAATAATTGATGGACCGTCCATAGGAAGAGAGGTTAGTGGTGAGTATGAGTAATCGTGTCGCTCCAAGGTGTATACAATCAGTGTTAGTATTCTATAAAAAAGAAATTATAAATAAATGAATAAAGAAATATACATATATTAATAAAATGAACCATTGGCTCATAGATTAAGTTAAATTGTTTCTTCTATTGGTTATTTTTGTGTATGTTTTTAACTGTGATCTCTTGTGTACTTACCAATCCAATGCTGTATAAAGGTATTCCAAAGTGCTATAATTAAACCGCGTGTTACCATAATCCATAGAATAAGGGCTTTTTTCCAAAGTGTGAGTGATAAGGGACCAAAAGGGTCCTAATGTCTAAAAGGGGGTAAAAGAAAGAATATGCACAATACAGTATACAATAAAATACCCCAAATGTGGCAAAACATAGAGTGAAAAAGACTAAAAGATAATAGAAAAACCTGGAATACTAGAATCATTCCGGAAAGAACATTTTTCCGGGATGGGTAAAAGTAAAGAAGCACATGTCAAATGTGAATAAATAAATACAAAATTGTATGATTTTTTACAACTCACCATTTTCTAGATAATCCTTGTCCTAACGTTGTTTGTAAAATCCCGTGAAGAGAAGGTCCTCATTTATTCCTGTGGGTGCAGTGCAGTCTAGATTATAAATCCAACGTGCCTCCCAGCGTAATAGTTCCGGTGTGGTATCGCCCCCACGGATATTTGTTTGGACCTTATCAATGCCAATTATCCGAATGCCATTTGTTTGTCCCATATGGAACCGTCTAAAGTGGGTGGCTACCGTGGATAATGTTTTTCCTTGACCGAAATGCTTTGTGGCATTTCTAATACTTGAAAGGTGCTGTTGTACCCTTTTCCTTAATTGTTGTATTGTCTGTCCTACGTATAGTTTTTCACATGGGCAAATTAGGCCGTAGATCACATTTTGGCTTTTGCAATTTATGTAATTACGAAGGGTGAAAATTTTTTTGCTGTTAGGGTTAGTTACATGTTTCGTGGGTCTCATCAAGGGGCAGACCGTGCACTCTCCACATGCATAGGAGCCAGTGATTTTAGTACCACGGTTGGATGGTGTTCTTTTTCTCTGAAAGTGGCTTCTCATTAGGCTGTCCTTCAAATTAGTAGCTCTCCTTGCGATCAATCGGGGTCTTTCAGTAATGAGAGTCTTCAGGCGTGTTTCAGCCATTAGGATGTTCCAATTGTCATTCAGGATTCTCTTAACAGCTCCCCATTGATTATTATATGCAGTGACTATTCCTCCTTTGAAGTCCGTAGATTTTGTTCGTGGTCTCAAAAGATCCTCCCTTTTGCTTTGGGCTGCCCTTTGGTAGGCCCTGGAGATAGTCTTTTTAGGATATCCCCTGTTCTTAAATCGTTGGGTTAATTCCAAGGCATTTCTGCGAAAATCCTCATCCCTAGTACAATTCCTTCTCACTCGTACAAATTGCCCTATGGGTATGCTGTTCCTCAGATGCTGTGGGTGGAAGCTGTTGTAATGTAGGAGACAGTAGGTGGCGGTATCCTTCCTGTATAGATCCGTATGGATATGGTTATTCTGAATGCTGATCTTCAAGTCCAGGAAATCAACGGAACTCTGTGAGATATGGGAGGTAAGGAAGATGTTCAATCCATTGTTATTCAGTTCTTTAATGAAGTCATGACAACATTCTATAGGTCCTCTCCAAAACAATAACACGTCGTCAATGAACCTATACCATCCCAGTGTGTGCTGTTGAAAAGCGTCAGATGGGTACACCTGTGCGTCCTCCCACCATCCCAGAAAGAGACTGGCGTAGGAGGGCGCACAGCGTGCACCCATCGCTGTTCCTGAGGCTTGTCTGTAGTACTGTGAGTCAAAGATGAAATAACTCTGTCTCAATACGAATTCCATTAGTTCCAAGAGGAAGGAATCATGTCTTCGGTCTCCTGTACAAAATTTGTCCAGATAAAAAGCCACCGCCTTAATACCATCATGGTGTGCTATATTGGTATATAAGGCCTCGACATCGAGGGTGACAATCCATGTGTCATCCGGTACAATCAGGTCAGATATCTTACAAATCAAATCGGTAGAGTCTCTGATATAAGAACGCTGGCACAGCACTAGGGGTTGGAGATAGTAGTCAACATACATGCATGCTTTTTCGCAAAGGCCCCCAATCCCCGACACTATAGGCCTCCCAGGGGGGCATGTCAGGGATTTGTGGACCTTCGGCAGCATGTAAAATGTGGGTACCGCAGGATGTTCCACTGTCAAAAAGCGATGTTCATTCTTGGTGATTATACCATAGTTATAGGCAGAGTGTAATATTTTGTCCAGCTTTCTCTTAAATACCTCAGTGGGGTCCGATGGTAGGGGACTATAATAGGTCCTGTTTCCCAATTGTCGTTTGGCCTCATCCAGATACATCTCAATGGGCCACAATACCACGTTGCCCCCTTTATCAGCCTCTTTTATTATGATATTGGGGTTTTCCTTCAGGGATTTGATGGCCATTCTCTCCTTCTGAGTTAAGTTCTCTTGTGTATGGTTGTTAGATGGTAAAGCTTCCATATCCAATGCGACCTGTGATACTTTTAACATCCAGTCTGCAGTCCAGATAGATTTCACCCTTGCA
This sequence comes from Engystomops pustulosus, assembly GCF_040894005.1. Lineage (NCBI taxonomy): Eukaryota > Metazoa > Chordata > Amphibia > Anura > Leptodactylidae > Engystomops > Engystomops pustulosus. Next base: position 54,154,517 of record NC_092413.1, read on the forward strand.
TTCCGGCATGTGATGGAACACACTGCAATTTACTCAACAGCCTGGAAAGAGGTCTATGATGCTTCTGGTGTTGTCTATTGGTCAGGAATGACTTGACACATGGAATGTGGCACTTGTAGCCCATGTCCTGGATATGTCTGTTTGTGGTGGCTCTTGAAGCACTGACTCCAGCAGCGGCCACTCCTTTCGAATCTCCCCTAAAATCATATCAAGGCTGCTATAATACTGGTTTTTGTGCACCTTTTTCTACCTCAGTTTTTCCTTTGACTCAACTTCCATTAATATACTGCGAAAAGTCAGCTTCTATTACCTTTTGTACCTTTTATAGCAATTATATTTTGTGGTTTACCCTCCTTGTGGAGTTCCAATTATCTTACAATTATGGCACATTGTTGCGATTTATGGCACTACCACATCTGAATGTTTTTTTCTTGACACTTTTACAAAACATCAAACATTTTCAAGGAATAAATGTGTTGCTTTTAACTGTTTGTGGATTTTATTTTTACAGTGCAGTAAGCGTGAAGACATTTTACCTGTGAAGCTTTAAAACAAAAGCTTTTCTGTACAAATTGTTAACATTGGGGTTAAAAGCATGTTCATTGTACTGATATATACAGATATTAATAATATAATTGACCTTGGAAAACTTCATGATGCAAAAGTTGGATAATGAGAAATGACTAATTTCCGCCATTATGTTACAATACAGAGAGAAAATAAGTTACATCTAATGCAGATAATGCACTGGTCTTAGTACTTTGGAGAAGAATTTGATCCCTACTTGACATTCATAAAGCATATTGATGGATAAGCCTTTATAAGCTTTGCCAAGATAAATATTGTAAGCAAAAATAAGTCTTAACTCGATTGACCGTGTTACTTATTGCTTAGCAGATGTTAAAATTGATGCTAGTGATGTATTTAATCTCAGTGTATACTCCATTGGGCAATTCACTGGGGAAAGTAATTAATAATCAGTTTTAATGCAAAAAATAAAAAATAAAAACACTATATAGACGGTAAATCAGACTTTTTTTCCCGACATTTAATTCATTGTGACTGTTTCCCGATTGTGGCTATATTCCCAATTTGGCAAACTCTGTGCAGCGCTGCATAATCTGTGTGTGCTATATAAATAAAGGAATTATTATCATTATTATTTTTCACACGACCATAGGGGGACGTATATACAGCCACAAGCTTGCGACCATACATATGTCCCCCAAAGGCCGGCAGTGGGCACATGGAGCGACACATCTATGCATTGCTCTGGAGAGGGGTGGGGTCACCAATTCTCCTCTCCATCGCAGTGAATGTATGCCCGCCAGGCTGCGGCCAGGCGGGCATACGTTCCTGTGAATGTTGCCTTAATTATTGGACAAAATTAATTTACAGCTTGTAAATAATACCTCCATTTTTAACCCCTGTGAAGGTTGTAGTTTCTAAAATGTCATAATTTATGGGGTTTTATGGTTATTTAGGCCTTTTAGAAGAAAGGATAAGAAAGAAGTGTAAAAATCCACTCTGATATAAAGAAGACATTTGGGAAATGTTAGTTATGAAGTTGTTTGGATGCCATGACTGTCTATCTGCCTGAAAAACAGAAAATGTAGGACTTTGAAAATAAAGAATTTTTTTAAATTTTTGCCAAATTTCTGTTTTTTTTTCATAGCTGAACACAAAAGATGTTATCCAATTTTTTTAACTACTTTGAAGTAGAATATGTAATGAGAAAACAGTCTCAAAATACCCTGGATAAGTTAAAGCTTTAAAAATCTGACACAGGGCAGATTTAAAAAATCAGTCTTGGACCTAAAGCCCCAAAATGGTTTAGCCCCGAGGGGTTAAAGAACATTAGGGTACTTTGTAGGAGCTTTTCCCCCTCCCACTATGTGCTGAAACTTCCTCTGCTGTCATCAGATTACACTAGGTGGGTGGGGTGGGGGGTGAATAGTTTAACAGCCTGTGAATCTGCAGTATATAGAGGCTTTGGTAATGCCCCACAGAGCCCTTATGACTCATTAGCATAAAGTTGATTTTAGAAGGAAAGAGGGGATCTATTAGAAAGAGTCCTTGCTTTATTATGCTTTACACCATTACACACACATTGGCCCAGACTTACAATCTGAGTGTGGCAAACTGCGCTATGTGCAATACCGAAGGTCAGTCTTCATGTGCCCGATGTGCAGGAACTGTGTGCACCAGATTTTTTTCTGACAGATTTGCCAATATCCGGATTTGCACCGGAACGCCCCTTTCCCCTTTCTGTGCAATGCTAGTACAGACACTTTCTAAATACATGTGCAACCAGTTTGCACATGTATCTAAGTACAGACTACACCAGAATTCTGGCATAGACTGTATAGTAAATCTGGCCCACTATTTTTCAGTTCACACATGTAATAAGTTTCCTACTATTTATGCAGCTTAAAAATAATTCTGAATTATTATTTGGCAATTATTAACTCAGCCTCAACTTTAACTTTTACTTTACTTTTACAGAATGTATCTTGTAATGCCTTGTTGTTACCTTTTTGTTTAAGTAGATAAAGTGCTTTATCTTTAGTATTAGTACATGTTTTACCACATCTTCTTTCTATAATGTATATATATATTATATTTCCTGCTATATATGTTAGGATGTTTTATATTTATACAATAACAGCCCCTGCACAGACTCCTGGGACAGTCAAATGTACATGAATACAGTGTGAAAATTATCCAGTTATAGCTAAACTTTGGATATTGTCTTTTAGCAAGTTCTGTATCCAATTACAAGTTTTAGTATATAAGCCAATGGACCTAACCCTGTGTAATAACAATGAGTGAGGAACAGTATTTCATTGTCAGATCAGTTGTCAGGGGAGGCCCATGAACATTTCCTGAATCCATGGAAAACCATAAAAAGGGGTTTATAAATACTATGCATTTAGTATCCTTTCCTACCGAGAACATAAAGAATGGTGCATGTATTACTCTCAGTAGTGGAGTTTGCATTTTAAGGTTTCCCCCCAGAAATAGGCATTGTCTGCAAACCTGGTCAATATTAGTAGTGAAGATACGACAATGTTATCATTATATCTGAAAAGAAAAAAAATGTCCACTTTTAACCCTTTTTTCCTCCTGTATGTATCACCCATTTTAAATTTACTGAAAAATCTATTAAGAGAAAGTCGGAGATTGATTGTCAACTCACTGATGGATCAGATTACAGCTGCTGGCCATAGAAATCTGTTAAGAAGGAATGGGGTAGAGGAAAAAATATTGAGACAGAGACTACTGGTTTCAATCAGTGTTTTGCTGTTTCACCAGTGCTGCTGTATACAAGTCCCCATAGATGAAATAGGCGCTGTGCACGATACGATAGGCATAATGAGTGCTCACCATAACGCACCGTGGCTGCAAAAAAGATAAAGCATGCTCTATCTTTGGCTTCAAGAATGGCCGTGCGGCTCTATTTTTTTGGAGAGAGGAGGGGCAGTGCTCACTCCACCTCGTCACCAGTGCGCCTGCTGTATGCCTTACCAGCTATGGCGCAGACAGACATACATTCATGTGCATATAGCCTTACAGTAACACTGCTCAGTACCGCTGTATAAAGACTTTTCTACTACTGCTTCAAAGATGAGCAGAAGTGGAGTTTTCAAGACAACCAACAATAATATATAAAGCTTCTAAAGAGAACATTTATGATACATGCAAAACACAAATCATACAATGACCGAATATTCTTAATGCAGGAAAATAGACCAGCACAACCTCCATGAGTGCAATAAAATTTTAAATCTTTATTTCATCTTCATATTTAAATAGTACTGTATATGACCAACAGTAGAGGAATAAGGGGCATCCAAATGACGCGTTTCGAGTCACCACATACTCTTAATCATAGATACAAAATGCTCACACAAATAGACATATTCTACTGTTGGTCATATGTTTATTTAATTTGAAGATGAAATTAAGTTCTATTGTACCAGTCGAGGTTGTGCTGGTCTATTTTCCTAAAATTTGTACAGCAGACCCAACAAGTCAAAGGACCTTGCGGCGACAGGTGAGCTGAATTATGTCTAAAATGACCAAATATCTTGTTAATCCTAAAATACAGACACATATCTTATTCAGAAAAGTAATCTGTCTAAACACTGTCTGCTTTAACTTTAGAATTATTAAGACATGAATGGGGCGTGTTGGTGTCCTGACTTTTGGCAGCATTTGTCATATTGCTTATTTTACCAGATCCTGGACTCAAGGTCAACTTCAAATAAATAAATGTGCCTTATGTTTTTTATTTTACATTTATGTTTTAAGCCACTGGCTGATATAGAGATTGTTTCAAAATTCTTATCTGTTACTAATAATATTCAGGAAATGTATACCTCATGTGTGAAATACCTCAGGCAGAAGAAATATGGCTGGACTCAAGCAAAAGTTCATCATAAATATGTGCAGGGGAAATCACGTACATTAGATTTCCTGGACAACGCACATTATTTCCTTTGTGAAAACATTAATAATAATCGCTGAAAAAATATATCACTCTAAAGTTTAGGACCTCGGAACTATGTTTCTAAACTATAACGTGCTCCCCTGGCCATCATCATATTTAATGTAATGCTTCTCGTAGTAACATGGAGCCTACACGGAAATACCAGTCTCCAGAGTTATTTATTAAACAATATAACATGGTTTGCTTTTCCTCTGTGGGCATTTCCTGTGAAAGCAGCAGAACAATACAGTGAGGATTACCAACACAAATGGAAACTGTTATCATTGTAGCGAGACTAAGTTCTGCAGGAAATAACTGGCCAATTTGCTACGGCACAAGTTAAAGAGACTGATCAAAACATTGTTGAAAACCCTGAAAACAGAAATTAAAAAGCAGTTTAATAATAGAGACACCTCATTAGTGACTCGTCTATGAAAACATGAAATAATTCACATATAACTGGTGTAAAATGTTGCATTTGCAAGAATGACCCAATATAATTAGTGATTGTTGAATCTGAACACTATTGTATCTTGTATACATGTTCACATTACCTTGGAACACTGTCAAACATGCATTGTGCAACATGCTGGGCCAATGCATTATTCTTCCAGTGCCTCTTTTTAGAATGCTGTGCTGATCTTTGTGACTTTTTAGGCTTTTGGACATCATTTATTTTTTCTGTCTTGCATTCAATTGAATACAATACTACTGAAATAAAGTATATTCTGAATTTGCTGCTCTAGAGTAATGACAGCCCTGAGATATTCACTTCCCCTGATGATGCCATAGGGAACGACAATCCGAGTCAACTTGGAACTGCACATGTGCCTCCAGAATTTACTTGCCATGGTTACCTACAGGGCCGGCACCAACACTTGGTATATCCAGGCAAGTGCTGGGGCCCAGAGCTGCTGGGGGCTGCCCACATAAAGCTGTACATAAGGAATCCATGGGAGTGAAGGGGGCTTATATAAAATATGGCAATTGTTGGTATGATAAACTAGGGAACTCTGAATTTTTAATGCTACCGCGTGAGTACACTACAAAGGGGCCCACTGAGGCTCTGTCATCCAGGGGCCTACTGAAACCTGAAGCCGACCCTGGGTACCTAACTGGTAACAATAGCAATAAATTCCAGTGTCTATTGCAGTTGTTGCCTGCATAATGCAGCAAACACCTGCTATATATGAAGAGGTCTCAGGCTGTGAGTGCTTCTCATACATCTTAATGACATTATAAAATGTCACATGTTGTTAAGGGGTTAATTAGGATGCCACTGTATTTTAAATCCTGAGGAGGGTTGTATTTTAATTATTTCATTAAAGGGGAATTATTTGAAATTAGGTGGATGCTGTATGTAAAACAAAAGAGAGGTGTATGTTGATAGGGGGCACACATACAGGCGGTCCCCTACTTAAGAACACTCGACTTACATACGACCCCTAGTTACAAACGGACCACTGGATATTGGTAATTTATTGTACTTTAGTCCTAGGCCACAATAAACAGCTGTAACAGTTATCACAGGTGTCTGTAATGAAGCTTTAGTGTTAATCCTGGTTCTTATACCAACCCAACATTTTTTAAATCCAATTGTCAAAGAGAACAAAAAAGTTCTGGCTGGAATTACAATGATAAAATATACAGTTCCGACTTACATACAAATTCAACTTAAGAACAAACCTACAGACCCTATCGTGTATATAACCCGGGGACTTCCTGTATTTGGAAGCTCTTTATAATAATTAGTGGTTACTAAATATTGGGGTGTTTGATGTAATCAGTTAAGGCTATGTATTATAATTAGTTCAGAAGGGCTATATATAGAATAATGAATTTGTACACATACTACATTAATATATGAATACAATGCTTCACAATCTGATCTTTTAATCAGGCGGCATATTTTGAATATTATAATACATTAAATGGGCCACACACTATACATTTTCAGTGTGGGGTTTAATGTTGTGAGGGGTATATATTTTTAGGAGCACAGTGATCCAGGTGACACAATACTGTAAGGGTCTGCAAAGTGCTGCTAAAATACAGTATATTTGAGCTATTTCAGTCACACATCTAGAATCTTAAATGACAGTTTGCTTGGAATAGATGTGATATTTTTGTAACCTACTCACATAAAAAGCTCATGTTTCCACCACTTCTTTCTGTTCATGATGTTTTACCTTACATACAGGTTATAGAGTCACTCTTGAAAAATGTGTGATATACCTAGGCTACGAGGTTAACAACGAGTTTTATCCTTTATAGAAGCACTTCAGTGTCTGGGCAATCGTGTTTCTATAGCAATTTAAGCAATAGACACTCATCTTTTAATGATAGCAGAGCAGCCTGGACACTTAATATGTACTCAGAATAACTACATCATTCATTCTGTGATACAGTATTTTTAAGAATGAAGTATAATTATGAAAAAGGAGAAAATACGTAAAAATGTGTAGTTTTCTGAGAAAGGCGCATAACTAAAAATAAACAATTAGCAGGTAGCAATTAACATTGACCAATTTACTTTTGACAGCATGGTGCTTGCTTATTTATGAAGATCCTGGGCTTTTGAAGCTATGCCAATAATTCTTCTCCTTTGAATTATTAAAGCTTGGTAATGTTCTTAAAATTTGACAAATATTACATTAATCCTTCAGGAGAACGCTGTTTGAAGTTAAATAAAGTATGACAACTTTTGGTGCTTCCCTGCAATCTGTCAAGACAAAATAAAGTCATTATCACCATACTCTCAGAGTGGAATGTGTCGAAATGCCTTCTAAGAAACTATGTCTAGTAGATTAAGGCATGCCAACATTCCTAATAGGTTATGTGGGATACATATTTATAAAATAATGTGGGTGTGCATTGCATCAAATGTCTATGAGTCAAATCTTAGTTTCACAATTAAGTCTCTAAAAGAAAAATAAGTGGTCAGATTTACTAATAAAATTGTCTAAACTTAGACAAGGCAAAGGATGATTCATTTGGCACCTCTTTAAACATGTTCAGGCACTTTGAACATTTTTCTAAGAAATTCTACTCAGTTTCCACAGAACAGGCTGCAAGTATCCCTTAGTAACCCCTTTTATCTTCCTCTTGACAAGGAAGATCATTATTCCAACCAGAATTAGGGGTTATTGTTGCTTTCTGTGTTTGTTTATAGAGCTCTGATCAGTGAGTTTTAACCTTTTCTGAGCTCTCCCTAGCTATAGTGTTTTACTTTCAAGCAGAAATGACTTTAACTTTCAGTTTCAACTAAATAAGAAAAGACTGGCAACTATTGGAATGCTATAGCCAGGCAGAGATAAAAACAGATTACAACTCACTGCTCAGAGCTGTATAAACAAAAAAGATGTAAGCATGTGGGCAGCTTCTATAGATACACACTATACAGGCTGGAATATAGATTTTCTTCACAACAGAGAGATACTGTACTTGACTCTGCAGCCTGATTTTTTAAAAATTAGCAGAATACATATATTAAAACTTTAGACCAAGTTTATATATTTAGTACATTTAACCCAATTTTGCAGTGTGTTGAGGGGTTGCCATAGCCAAAAGTTTGAGCAATCATCATAGAGGATCATCTCACACAATTCAAAATTATAAAGTGTGCTAAACACATATAAAAAGTGCATCCTAATTAAGAGAAACCATGCATCATGTAGAAAAAAAACAAACAAACAATCTTTATTGAAGCAATATACAAAATATACACACACACATATATATACACTCACCGGCCACTTTATTAGGTCAACCTGTCCAACTGTTCGTTAACACTTAATTTCTAATCAGCCAATCACATGGTGGCAACTCAGTGCATTTAGGCATGTAGACATGGTCAAGACAATCTCCTGCAGTTCAAACCAAGCATCAGTATGGGGAAGAAAGGTGATTTGAGTGACTTTGAACGTGGCATGGTTGTTGGTGCCAGAAGGGCTGGTCTGAGTATTTCAGAAACTGCTGATCTACTGGGATTTTCATGCACAACCATCTCTAGGGTTTACAGAGAATGGTCCGAAAAAGAAAAAACATCCAGTGAGCGGCAGCTCTGTGGGTGGAAATGCCTTGTTGATGCCAGAGGTCAGAATGGCTCAAATCGCCACCCGTTACAACCAAGGTAGGCAGAAGAGCATCTCTGAATGCACAGTACGTCGAACTTTGAGGCGGATGGGCTACAGCAGCAGAAGACCACACCGGGTGCCACTCCTTTCAGCTAAGAACAGGAAACTGAGGCTACAATTTGCACAAGCTCATCGAAATTGGACAGTAGAAGATTGGAAAAACGTTGCCTGGTCTGATGAGTCTCGATTTCTGCTGCGACATTCGGATGGTAGGGTCAGAATTTGGCGTCAACAACATGAAAGCATGGATCCATCCTGCCTTGTATCAACGGTTCAGGCTGGTGGTGGTGGTGTCATGCTGTGGGGAATATTTTCTTGGCCCTCTTTGGGCCCCTTGGTACCAATTGAGCATCGTTGCAACGCCACAGCCTACCTGAGTATTGTTGCTGACCATGTCCATCCCTTTATGACCACAATGTACCCAACATCTGATGGCTACTTTCAGCAGGATAATGCGCCATGTCATAAAGCTGGAATCATCTCAGACTGGTTTCTTGAACATGACAATGAGTTCACTGTACTCAAATGGCCTCCACAGTCACCAGATCTCAATCCAATAGAGCATTTTTGGGATGTGGTGGAACGGGAGATTCGCATCATGGATGTGCAGCCGACAAATCTGCGGCAACTGTGTGATGCCATCATGTCAATATGGACCAAAATCTCTGAGGAATGCTTCCAGCACCTTGTTGTATCTATGCCACGAAGAATTGAGGCAGTTTTGAAGGCAAAAGGGGGTCCAACCCGTTACTAGCATGGTGTACCTAATAAAGTGGCCAGTGAGTGTATATATACATACATACACACACATGTATATACACCAAACAAAACAAAGATAAAATCGATTAAAAAAAGGAAAGATTCCTTAAAAGGAACCCATGGGAGGATTTGGGCATACTATAAAGACCACCATATAACCCTCAAACACAGCCCCAACCCTAGCAGTGTTTGACCATAAGAAATGTATAAGTAGTATATAAATCGTGGAATAAATGGCAAGCAAATGGGCTAAAAAGTACACAGGTAGATAATATCATATAATAATATTATATAAACCAATATAAACCAACCATTCAGATGCCAACAGCCAACAACATGAACAACCAATGATAAGCTCAAATGGAAACTAAGAAGCATAACAAAATGGATAAAGCTTCAAAATGAATAACCATGATAAAGCCAACCACTATAGTTACCATTTGAAAGGGACAGTGTGAGAGGATCTGAGAGAGACCCACACATATTGCCACCTGATGTGGCTTCCTCAGGGGTGACTAGTGTGTGCAAATGTATAAATACCTGTTGCTAATGAGGTGAGCGGGCCCAGCTGTCTGTGAGGTAGTAAATCTTGGAGTGCCTTGTTGAGAGGGACCTGGACGTACTAGTAGATCATAAATAAAATAACAGTATGCAATGTCAATCAGCTGCCTCTAAATCCAGCAATATCTTGTCATGTATCAAAAGTGGTATGAACTCTCGGGATTGGGATGTAATATTACCACTGTACAAGGCATTGGTTCGGCCTCATCTGGAGTATGCGGTCCAGTTCTAGGCACCGATCCACAGAAAGGATTCCCTGGAGCTGGAGAGGGTTCAACGAAGAGCCACAAAAATGATAAGGGGTATGGATGGTCTCAGTTATGAGGAAAGATTAAAACAACTAGATTTATTTAGTCTGGAAAAGAGATGACTCCTTAAATGACTGCCTACAGGAACAAATGTTAATTACTGTTACAGCTGGACTAGCTGGAGCCAACACCACAGGATACTTACTTGTCTTTGACCAGAGACCAAGTGCAGAAATTCACACCTCTGCTACCTCAGCTGTGGGGACAAAGAGATCAAAGGAATAGGGGACCTGTGTGTTGCATAATTCATAATTATGGGTCCCTAGTAGAGATGAGCGAACATGCTCGTCCGAGCTTGATGCTCGGTCGAGCATTAGCGTACTCGAAACTGCTCGTTGCTCGGACGAATACTACGCCCGCTCGAGAAAATGGCAGCTCCCGCCGTTTTGCTTTTTGGCGACCAGAAACAGAGCCAATCACAAGCCAGGAGACTCTGCACTCCACCCAGCATGACGTGGTACCCTTACACGTCGATAGCAGTGGTTGGCTGGCCAGATCAGGTGACCCTGGGATAGACTAGCCGCTGCCCGCGCTGCTCGGATCATTCTGTGTCTGGATGCCGCTAGGGAGAGAGCTGCTGCTGGTCAGGGAAAGCGTTAGGGTGTTCTATTAGCTTACTGTTAGGCAGGAGTGATTCTCCAAGAACCCAACAGCCCTTCTTAGGGCTACAATAACGTTATACTTTTTTTTTTTTATTTGCAGCTAGTACCATATTGTGAGGAATTTGCAGGGGGACTTGCTACCGTTGTGTTTAGCTCTTAGTGACACACATATCCACCTCAAACACCAAAGTGGGAAAATTTATTAGGGGTTTGATTTCAATTAGGCACAGTCTGCCATTTACTTTTTATTTTACGTTTATTTTTTTAATAACTCAGTGTCATCTCATCTTGCATAGTAGTGTGCTTTCATACTTGGCTAGAAAATAGACATAGGAGAATCCAAACGGCTTACTTACGCCTACAGTAGCGTTATATATATTTGATTTCTGGTTGATCTGCTGGTGGCTGTACTTGCTGCAGTGCATCTACTAGCAAATTGTGAGCAATTTGTAGTGAGACTTGCGACCGCTGTGTTTTACGCTTAGTGACGCACATATCCATTGCAAAGACCGAAGTGGGAAAATTTATTAGGGGTTGGATTTCAATTAGGCACAGTTTGCCATTTCCTTTTTGATTTTACGTTTATTTTGTTTAATAACTCAGCGTCATCTCATCTGGCATAGTAGTGTGCTTTCATACTTGGCTAGAAAATAGCCATAGGAGAATCCAAACGGCTTACTTACGCCTACAGTAGCGTTATATATATTTGATTTCTGGTTGATCTGCTGGTGGCTGTACTTGCTGCAGTGCATCTACTAGCAAATTGTGAGCAATTTGTAGTGAGACTTGCGACCGCTGTGTTTTGCGCTTAGTGACGCACATATCCATTGCAAAGACCGAAGTGGGAAAATTTATTAGGGGTTGGATTTCAATTAGGCACAGTCTGCCATTTCCTTTTTTATTTTACGTTTATTTTGTTTAATAACTCAGCGTCATCTCATCTGGCATAGTAGTGTGCTTTCATACTTGGCTAGAAAATAGCCATAGGAGAATCCAAACGGCTTACTTACGCCTACAGTAGCGTTATATATATTTGATTTCTGGTTGATCTGCTGGTGGCTGTACTTGCTGCAGTGCATCTACTAGCAAATTGTGAGCAATTTGTAGTGAGACTTGCGACCGCTGTGTTTTGCGCTTAGTGACGCACATATCCATTGCAAAGACCGAAGTGGGAAAATTTATTAGGGGTTGGATTTCAATTAGGCACAGTCTGCCTTTTCCTTTTTTATTTTACGTTTATTTTGTTTAATAACTCAGCGTCATCTCATCTGGCATAGTAGTGTGCTTTCATACTTGGCTAGAAAATAGCCATAGGAGAATCCAAACAATGCTTCGAGCAATTTGTCCACCAGTCAGTCTTCCACGCAGTCCACCCATGTCACCGAAATCGGCACTCCTCCAGCTCCTGCACCTCAGCCTCCTCCCCCCCAGTCTGCCCCCTCCCATGAAAATTTGCCATTTGAACCGGCATACTCTGAGGAACTGTTTTCTGGACCCTTCCCACACAAACCACTTGTCCGGTTGCTGCTGAGCAATTTTCCGATGCCCAGGTTTTCCACCAGTCGCAGTCTGTGGGTGATGATGACCTTCTTGACGTAGTGGAAGAAGTGTCTAAAGAGGTGTCCGACGATGAGGAGACACGGTTGTCAGACAGTGGGGAAGTTGTTGTCAGGGCAGGAAGTCCGAGGGGGGAGCAGACTGAGGGATCGGAGGATGATGAGGTGACAGACCCAAGCTGGGTTGATAGGCCGGGTGAACACAGTGCTTCTGAGACAGAGGAGAGTCCTCGACCAGAACAGGTTGGAAGAGGCAGTGGTGGGGCCAGACGGAGAGGCAGGGCCAGAGCAGGTGCATCAGCGCCAAATGTGTCAACTAGTGAAGCTCCCGTGGCGAGGGCTCCTGCGGCGAGGGCTAGATTTTCCGAAGTCTGGAGGTTCTTTAAGGAAACACCGGATGACCGACGGACTGTGGTGTGCAACATTTGCCAAACCAGGATCAGCAGGGGTTCCACCACTACTAGCTTAACTACCACCAGTATGCGCAGGCATATGAATGCTAAACACCCCACTCAGTGGCAACAAGCCCGTTCACCTCCGGCCGTGCACACCACTGCTCCTTCCCCTGTGTCAGCTGATAGTCAGCCCCCTGCCCAGGACCCTGCCACAAAAACCCCATCGTCGCCTCCACAGCATCCACCAGCGTTCAGCTCTCCATACCCCAGACGCTGGAGCGGAAACGCAAATATAGTGCAACCCACCCGCACGCCCAAGCCCTTAATGTCCACATCTCCAGATTGCTTAGCCTGGAGATGCTGCCCTATAGGCTAGTAGAGACCGAGGCCTTTCGCAACCTCATGGCGGCGGCCGTCCCTCGGTATTCGGTCCCCAGCCGCCACTACTTTTCCCGATGTGCCGTCCCAGCCCTGCACCAGCACGTGTCAGACAACATCATCCGTGCCCTGACCAACGCCGTTTCTGACAAGGTCCACCTGACCACGGACACGTGGACGAGTGCTTCCGGGCAGGGCCACTATATATCGCTGACGGCACATTGGGTTAACTTGGTGGAGGCTGGGACCGAGTCTGACCCTGCGGCTGGTCATATACTGCCGACGCCGAGGATTGCGGGGCCTACCTCGGTCCAGGTGTTTCAGGCCTACTATGCCTCCTCCTCCTCCCACCCCTCCTCCACCTCCTCCTCCGAACTACCATCCGTGGGCATGGCGCCATCAGTCGGTAGCTCTAGGCACAGCAGCAGTGCCGTCGCTAAGCGACAGCAGGCGGTGCTCAAACTGCTGAGCCTAGGCGATAAAAGGCACACCGCCCAAGAACTATTACAGGGCATCACGGCGCAGACTGATCTGTGGCTGGCACCGCTGAACCTGAAGCCAGGCATGGTTGTGTGTGACAACGGCCGTAACCTGGTGGCGGCTCTGCAACTCGGCAGACTGACACATGTGCCATGCCTGGCCCATGTGTTAAATCTGATAGTTCAGCGTTTCCTCAAGACATACCCCAATCTGTCTGATTTGCTCACGAAGGTGCGCCGCATCTGTGCGCATTTCAGGAAGTCCAGCACAGATGCTGCCACTCTCAGGGCAGCGCAGCGCCGCCTCCAACTGCCCGCTCACCGACTGTTGTGCGACGTGCCCACGAGGTGGAATTCAACACTGACCATGTTATCCACAGTTTACCAGCAGCGCCGAGCGATTGTAGACTGCCAGATGTCAACTTCCACCAGAACTGGTAGTCAGGTCAGTCAGCTTCCTCAAGTCTACAATGAGGAGTGGACGTGGATGTCTGATATCTGTCAGGTGCTGAGTAACTTTGAGGAGTCAACACAGATGGTCAGTGGCGATGCCGCCATCATCAGCCTCACCATCCCGCTGCTTGGCCTGTTGAAAAACTCTCTGATCAGCATGAAGTCGGAAGCTTTGCGCTCGTCACAAGAGACGGGGGAAGAAGATTCCCTTGTTGATAGCCAAAGCACCCTTAGGTCTGTTTCTCAGCGCATATCGGAGGAGGTGGAGGTGGAGGAGGATGAGGAGGAAGAGGAGGAGAATGTTGGCGAGACACAAGAGGGGACCATTGTTGAGTCCTTCACTGTTCAGCGTGTATGGGCAGAAGAAGAGGAGTTGGAGGAGGAGGAAATGGACAGTCAGGCCAGTGAGGGGAGTGAATTCTTACGCGTTGGTACTCTGGCGCATATGGCAGATTTCATGCTAGGCTGCCTATCCCGTGACCCTCGCGTTCAAAGAATTTATTCCAGCACCGATTACTGGGTGTTCACTCTCCTGGACCCACGGTACAAGCAAAATCTTTCCACTCTCATCCCTGGAGAGGAAAGGAGTGTGAGAATGCATGAATACCAGCAGGCCCTGGTGCACAAGCTGAAACAGTATTTCCCTTCTGACAGCGCTAGCGGCAGAGTGCGTAGTTCTGCGGGACAAGTAGAGAGGGAGAGTAGGCGAGCAGGCAGCTTGTCCAGCACTGGCAAGGGTACGCTTTACAAGGCTTTTGCCAGCTTTATGTCACCCCAGCAAGACACTGTCACCTGTCCCCAGTCTCGGCAGAGTAGGGCTGATCTTTACAGAAAGATGGTGAGGGAGTACGTAGCTGACCATACCATCGTCCTAAATGATCACACAGCTCCCTACAACTACTGGGTTTCAAAGCTGGACATGTGGCACGAACTGGCGCTGTACGCCTTGGAGGTTCTTGCCTGCCCTGCCGCTAGCGTGTTGTCCGAGCGGGTTTTCAGTGCAGCTGGTGGCATCATCACCGATAAGCGTACACGCCTGTCGACTGACAGCGCTGACAGGCTGACGCTTATTAAGATGAATAAAGCCTGGATTTCTCCTAATTTCCAATCTCCACCAGGTGAAGGAAGCTCAACCTGAATAATTTATCCACTCCTCCTCATTTTCCTCCTTCTCCTCCTCTTTGTACAGTAAAGCAGAGGAAACTGGCTATTTTTTGACAGGGCCCACTGGCTCTAGCTATAGTACTTTATGCATTTAATTTTTCTGGAGGGCCACCTACCCGGTCCTCTGTTTTAAACAATTTTTGGGAGTGCCACATACAGGCACTCAATCTATTCAATTTTTCTGGAGGGCCACCTACCTGCTCCTCTGGTTTGAAAACTTTTTTGGACTGCCGTCTGCCACATACAGGCACTCAATCTATTCCATTTTACTGGAGGGCCACCTACCTGCTCCTCTGGTTTGAAAACTTTTTTGGACTGCCACATACAGGCACTCAATCTATTCAATTTTTCTGGAGGGCCACCTACCCGCTCCTCTGGTTTGAAAACTTTTTTGGACTGCCGTCTGCCACATACAGGCACTCAATCTATTCCATTTTACTGGAGGGCCACCTACCTGCTCCTCTGGTTTGAAAACTTTTTTGGACTGCCACATACAGGCACTCAATCTATTCAATTTTTCTGGAGGGCCACCTACCCGCTCCTCTGGTTTGAAAACTTTTTTGGACTGTCGTCTGCCACATACAGGCACTCAATCTATTCCATTTTACTGGAGGGCCACCTACCTGCTCCTCTGGTTTGAAAACTTTTTTGGACTGCCACATACAGGCACTCAATCTATTTCATTTTTCTGGAGGGCCACCTACCCGCTCCTCTGGTTTGAAAACTTTTTTGGACTGCCACATACAGGCACTCAATCTATTTCATTTTTCTGGAGGGCCACCTACCCGCTCCTCTGGTTTGAAAACTTTTTTGGACTGCCACATACAGGCACTCAATCTATTTCATTTTCTGGAGGGCCACCTACCTGCTCCTCTGGTTTGAAAACTTTTTTGGACTGCCACATACAGGCACTATCCAAATTAAATTGTCTCCATAGCAGCCTCCACACGTTGTCTCCATTGCTACCTCCAAAAGTCGTCCATATAGCTGCCTCCATACATCGTCCCCTTATCAAACGAGGTGTGTCAGGCAGAAATTTGGGTTGTTTTCATGGATTCCACATCAAAGTTGTTAACTTTGTCGCCACCCTGCTGTGTTATCCACAAAATATACTGGCAAACTTTTATCACTTACCAATATTATTTCAGCGCTTCTTGCGCATCTGTTTACATTCCCCTCACCCGCCATATCCTAAACTTATAGGAACGCTACTACACTTGATCTTATACAAAAGGTTCTTAGAAGTGCTGTTTGGGGAGTAGCCTAGAGACATGGGCTTGGATTGGCGAAAGCTCGCCTGGCAGCGGAGCGCCAGCTCCATGCCAAGATCCAACTAACATAGTTTTAACTGCAGCACCTTTAATCTACTACTAGTTCACTGCCTCCATACATGGTCCCCTTATCAAACGAGCTGTGTCAGGCAGAATTTTGGGTTGTTTTCATGGCTTCCATGTTAACTTTGTCGCCACCCTGCTGTGTAATCCACAAAATATACTGGCAGACTTTTATCATGTACCGATATTATTTGAGCGCTTCTTGCTCACCTCCTTTGGTTCCTCTCTGCCACCCATTGGTTTGAAGACTGAGTCCATTTAGAGTATGTCGCCATGCCACTCTCTAGCCTGCCGCTGCTGCCGCTGCCTCTGCATGCCGTCCCCTATAGTGTCAGGGTCAATTATTGCATGTTTTACATGCTATCTAGCTTCATTCTGTCACTCTGTCATGGCCATGCTGTTGCCCATAATTTTGGCATAATGGTGCGATTAAGCAGCCTCAGAGGCATCCATGCATGCTGCCCCTGCTGTTTCCTGTCCATTTCCGTGGTGTTTCCATCCTTTTCTGAGGTTCCCAGGTGTTTGGCCAAGCTTCCCTGTGCAGAGCCTTGGTCCCCTTGAAAGATGCTCGAGTCTCCCATTGACTTCAATGGGGCTCGTTATTCGAGACGAGCACTCGAGCATCGGGAAAAGTTCGTCTCGAATAACGAGTACCCGAGCATTTTAGTGCTCGCTCATCTCTAGTCCCTAGTTACACAGTTATAGGATCTAGATACACTCCTGGACCAAGTATCGGAAGCCTAATTGCAGCAGAACCCAGCCAATTGCAGAACACCCCTAATATTAGGCTTAGACACCCTGAGTTTGGTATGGGGTTAAAAGTAATAAAGGTACCTGATTAATTGGAAGCAAATGGCACGGTTCTGCCATCTTCCATTCAAAAGTTATGGGGTTTTAATAAAACCCCAGACACAGAGAGTACCTCTCTGATAGAAGGGGGATAGAAAAAACTCCCCCTCACAGTGACATCACAGCCAGGGGTGGGGGTCAAAAACCTCCTGGCTTAAAATTAGTGAAGCGGCCATATGGTTTGTTCAATTCTGAGGACTCTAAATAAAAGGCGCGATCGCTCTCCACGCCCTGTCCTCGCACCAAGGAATTTCTAGCTATGTCAATAGCAAGAGTTTTTTGTTTCTGTTTTCCCTAAATGTTTGCAAGTATCATATGTGTATTGATTTTAACTTTATTTTTATCTGACAAATTTGTTTTTGAAGTTACTATATTTTTTATGTATATTAAAGTCTTAACTTTAATAAGCCTCTGCTTGTATCCTTAAATGATCTAAGTTTCCAAGGGAATTACGTTACCAGGTCATTTTAATATAGTATAAGTAGTAAATGTAGTGTATGTTCTGTGTGAATCATCAGTGTGCATTGTCCGTGTAGTCGAGGTGCCTACTGCCTTCTTTGCATAAGTAACTCGGGGGTGGTGCCTTGACTGGAACTGGGTGTCGAGATTGCGTGGAGAAAATTTAGCGTTAGGATGGCATCTTGTGGAAGTGGGCGAAGTTTAAGGGCTAAATTATGTGACTCCATAAAGTAGGTACACCCCATGTTTGGACTCCAGTGTGTGGGGTTTGTCACAGGAACCATCTAGAGTGATTGCATTCATTACTATTGGAATTCCGTGACATATGACCGGACAAGGCTTGCATTTGTTTGGTGGAGTCAGGAATTTGAATTCAGAGCTGTGAGAATCTCATCTATTTCATAATCAAATCTGTATTTCTGCATAACTTTGTCTTTATGTGAGAAAGGTTAAACAGCGTACACTATGCTGCAAGATCAGATAAAGTCTCACCTAATTGTATTGCAGATGGTAGCTGAAAATACTTTATATTATAAAGAGAATAAAAGTTAAAATGTTTTCTTATGCAGCGGGTCTAATGATTTGTTTTCCCATCGCTGATTCAATCAGCTACTTCTGCTGACAGAAATGATATGATTATTTTTTCTCTATTGAAAATGCCACTCATCATCATTTAATAGCGCTGTCTACAGCTGTTTATCTTGTTTCCACAAATATTTAACCTTGGTATAATTTGTAAAAACACTATAGTAGCAAAATATTCCTGACAGATAAACACATCTAAACAACCACATGGTGGGACTCTATAATTCTGCAAATGACTAAATGCTCCAACTTCCATCTAGCTCCATTTAGTTGTTTATAATCATAAGTCATCTAATGATATGTAACGGGCTTTAGGACCTCAGACCCCTTAAAATAATTTTAAACTTCAAAATTAATGTAGTCCACTAGGAAAACACAGCTTTTACAAGTTGTATAGTTGCCAGGTTTAATTTTGTGGATGATTGAATATTAAAATAATCAGCATATATAAACATAGAAAAGTGATAACTCGACTATCACATTCAAAATCATGTTTAGACTTCTCAGCACCAACATAGTATGTGGGTAGATTAGCAAGGATTAACAACGCATTTTTCCTATGGTACATTTCAAACACTGAGTAGGTCATCTGTGAATTTTCAGTTAATAACAATGTGATTCAGAATGTATGAGGAAGCATTTATGTATACCCAAATAAGAAATCTACTTTATTTTTTGATGGGATTAAGAACACATTAGCGTACAATGTAATTCAAAGTTAGTTTACACAACACAGAATTTTGATTGTGACGGAGTTTCAGATTCAATAATTATGATTACTGTGAATAATTCTGACATTGAGATATTGATTAGAGTCTAAGGTAAGCCATACCTAACAAGGGTTCCTTATTTTGGATAATGCCATGTGCATAATTTTTGTTGTTGCCTTTAGTCTGATGCCAAACTAAAAAACTAAGTAGTCTGATACCAAATGATAAATGATGACATGTAGTTCATGGCCTTTATATATTGCTCAAACAATACAGGCAATCCTGGGGTTACAAACAAAGATAGGTTTTGTAGGTTTGTTCTTTAGTAGAATTTGTATATAAGTCAGAACTGTAAGTAGCATAAAGTGTAAATCCAGACCAATTTTTTTCCCCTGTGATAATTTTGCTCACCCCTCCCCTCTCCATAGGGTGAAGTGCGTTACATGAGCCCTCTCTAAACATTGCCAGACGACGTGTGACATACTAATGCGTCACGCGTTGTCTGCATATGCAGCAAACACCCACCGGTAACAGGAGTTTATATTGCAATTACATTACATTCCTCCCGGGCACACTGCTGCCGGTGGTGAAGATCCCTGCTCCCAGTCACTTCATCGGGGAGTGGTCATCTGGTCACATGAAAGTCTCAGGTCATACAAAGACCTGAGGCTGTCTGAATTTAACTATTTCATTACAATCTGTGATTTGCACATTGTAATGAATGATGAGGAAAATCCTCATTTACTGCCATACTGTAGTGCTCCCATCGAAAGCCGTAATATCCAAGTCCACAAGAAAATGGCGCAAATGCATTTTTCACCAATATCACTGCAATTGGAATTATTTCCCACTTCTCAGTACATGTCATGCAATATTAAATAACGTCACCTAAGAAGTGAAATTTGTACCGCAAAAAACAAGCCCTCACACAGATCTTTAGATGGAAAAATAAAAAAAGTTATGAATTTTTGAAAGTGGGGAGTAAAAAATGAAAACGCAAAAACGAAAAAGGGCCTGGTCGTTTATATTTGTTTTTAATTCTAAGTAGAACCATTAAAATTAAGTACTAATTTATTATATAATCTATCTCTAATCTATTTTTTACATTTATAGAGCTATAATTCCTTTAAAGAGGTATTTAGATAAATGATAAAATTTTATCTTCCTGCTGTCAATATGAGGGGGCTTAAAAATTAGAAGTGCTGCTGTAATCTTTCAAATTCCTCACTTTTTGCCAAATTAGTTCTGATCTTTGTCCCCCTGTTGATATGTAGTTTAGTTGGCAGAGATTTCATCTTGTGCACTACAAATGTTGGCATACAGTAATGTTTTCAGGATTTAAGAGTTTAACCCTTAAGGACACATGGTGATTGCACCTTAAGGACCCAGCAAGGTTTTGAAAATGTGGAGTATGTGGGTCCTTTATGAAATAACTCTGCAATTGTTTAATGTATCCAGGTCTTTATGGTATTTTTTGCAACATGTTGATTTATCATATTATGATATGTCACATGGAGTAAAGGAAACTGAGGAAATTGACTTTAAATTATATGTCACTGTTCTTAGTGTGATGAAAAATGTTCCCGACATGACTATTATCTGGTTTCTGGCCAATTGGCAGAACTTACAACGTGCATTATCGCTTTTCTGGGCACAATTCAGGCTGCAACTAATTCTAGACCCTATCCACCATTGACAGAGAAATTCAGCAATGAGAATCACAGAAAACCCTCAGATGCGATCCCATTTTGGATACTACACCCTTTTTGGTCTACATAAGGGATTGTCATGTATTTAGACCTTACCACTTATTTCAGAATTAATGCAAATATGAAAAATTCCAATGTTTGTTATTTTCATAGCCATGTCACATTTGAGACATTTGTTTCTTGTTTCATATAAAGAGAGTTAACAAAATGGATCTCAATATTTTAGTGTCTTCCATGACGAAAAATGCCCTCCACAGGACAATTAACTGCTTTCTGGACAATTGGCAGGGGCCAAAATAGAGGAAGTGCATTTTGGCTTTTCTGGGCACAATCCTGCAATGAATTCCAGACCCTATTCCATATTGGCAGAAGAATTGAGCAAAGTGAATTACAGAATCCCTCCAAAAGTCACATCATTGTGTAAACCTTACTCTGCATAGTATCTTTCTATTGGGAGTAGTAGTTTTAAGACCCTAAAACTTTTTTTTTTTTTTAGAATGAATTCAAAGCAAACATAAAAATATACATTCTGCCTTATTCCCAACAGTGTTACTTTTGTGAGTTTTGAGTAAGGGAACTGAGGAAATGGAACCCAATTTTACAGCCCTCGCAATATTCCTTGAGAGGTATAATGTACATTCTAGCGAGGTATGGTATTTGCAGAAACATATGTGAATGCATAGCCCTGGTTGGTCATGGCATTCCATGCACTAAAAAGAAGTGTTCTTCCTAATTCCATTTTTATAGCAGACAGAGCATTTATTTTGATTTGGAGGTAATAGGGACGAGAAGTACTGTCCTGCTGCCATCATTTGTTGTTGGTGTTGTTATGACTTTTTCCTGGTAGTTCAGGTAAGATCCCTGGTGGCAGGTCTTTTCATAAATGATGAATAGACTGTACAGGGCCATTTGCAACAGATTAAAAACCATTTTTTTTATACCAGAACCTGGACTTTCTAAGTGCGCTGTAGGGCTGCAGCATTAGATCCACAAGATCAACCCAGGGGCGTAATTTGAAGGGGTACAGAGGTTGCGGTCACACCTGGGCCCAAAAGGTTTAGGGGGCCCTTATGGTGTCACTTTCCCATATGAGAAGACGACTACTATAAACCATACATTATAGTCGGGGGCCTGGAACAGATTTTGCACTGGAGCCCATCAGCTTCTAGTTACGCCACTGGATCTACCCCTCCCATGTTCTTTTTATACTGCTGCATGTAGAGGGGTTCTGAAATGGTGGCATTTCTCCCACGGACAGGAACAGGGAAGCTCTCATTAGCATTGATGGTGGAAGGCACGTGTACATCTTTTTTCTCTATGTATTTTATGAGCAATAAATGCTCATTGCAAAGAGCGCTGCATTCCCCTGCATTTAATTTGAGATTAATCAGATCCTTTGAAGGCTTTTTGGTGTCTGCCTGATGGTGCCACAGGCCACACTTGCATAAGAATTATCTACCAGTGATTCGTCAATTGTCAGACTTTTATCAGGCGTATATACCTCTGCAAATGATAAATTAAAATGTTTGATGAGATAATTTTAAATAGCTCATCAGAGCTGGGGTCACTTGCTGGGGAGATAATGAGTTATCACTGTAATAAATGAATCACATTATAGCCTCAAAGCGCTTGTGTGTCATCACTTCCCAACATACAGTATCAGGGTGTTGTACAATACATCAGTTGACCAACATGATTTGATCGTTGGCTATTTTACAAGGCAATGTGTTTTTGATGCATCTCCAAAACCTTGTATGGTGCGTTTGTCATGCGCGTGACTTGCAAAAATCAAGCATGCTCGATACGCACGTTTAAAAAAATGTGCATGTGTGCATTAAAGAAAGTTCAAGTCTGAACAACCGTTTGATTACAATGGAACAGAATGCAATTCAAGTTCTGTACATCAAAAGCACGCACAGAACACTCACGTGAAAAACGCAAGTGCCATTCTTTACCATTATTGTGACTTAAAAGTTACTTTTTATTTAAATTGATACACAAGAAAAACTGTAAAGGAAAAGTTATGCCGTAAAACATGCATTAAACATATTTGTTCGATGGTTGGTTGCTTGAAGGATAACATTCTGCACAGCTAAACATCTTTTGCGTTTTATAAAGCAGATTTAGTTTGTATAATATGCATCCAAGATCATTACTTAGAGGAAATATAAATCACTGAGTCCTGTTCATGCTTTCTCCTTTGGCTAATATCCAATGAAAACACTACATTCCAACAAAGTTTACTCTAGGTCACATGTCATATGAATACTAAGTATTATGTAAAACCCTTGCATGGAGGCAAATTAATATAGTCTATATTAAACAACTTGGATTAGAGGCTTTTAAAAATAGGCAATTTATACACCTAGTAAAGAAATTGTGGCAGATTTACTTACCCGTCCCTGTCCGATCCCCGAAATGCGTTCCCCGACTCCAATGCACAGCTGCCGTGATTAACTAAGATTGTGCGCCCAATATCCTGCAGCTGTCGCTTCCCCAATCAGTTCACATTCTTCTTCCCGGTGCATGTAAGAGCTTGATCTTGCAACACAAATGCAAAGTTAAATCCCGCCGTTTGTCCGAATCCGTTGGAACGTCTGGCGGCCCATCCCCCGATTTCTGTCACATGAAAGCCAGCGCCGATATGCCAAAATCCAATGGCGTGCAACTCAATCCCCAGTGCGATCCCCGAAGAGTCGGAATACCCGACAAAAATGTGGCCGCGGGGCCCTTAGTAAATAAGCCCCATTGTCTGCAATCAATTTTGTTGGAATTTTTAAAATATCCTTTTAATAAAGCTTACTTTTGGATAAGTTAGGCACCCAAGATTCACTTCATAGAAGCTTCACCACAATTTTCAAGTATCAGTCCATGTCTATTTGGTCTGAACCGATGTTGCTTCACTTGTCCACAAGTTTGTATGTAACTATCTTAGTACTCTAAAACACAGAGTTTTCATAAAATGTGGGTGTTACGCTACAAGAGCTCTGAAGAAGTTGGGTTCCTTACTTATAGGACACTACATGCGTGAACATTGCATTGGGTTCATCATTAGGCACCTATAAACGTTGCATCTTATAAATAAAGTAACTGGTTCTTTAGACTCTTTGTGGTCTCGCTCTGATTATTCATCCCAGAAGCTGAAGATTTGTGTTTCTTTTGGCTCCAGTACCTTAAAAGAAGAATACGTTTTCACATTTATAACCCCTTCACATTATTTCTCCTTATGCCACCTCCACACCAACTTGGTCTGAAGGGAGGTGTGGTCGGTGATGGAGTCGGAGGTTGAGGCATTCTTGCCCTGAGCCGGTGCTGGGCAAAAAAGGTTTTCTTTTTGATTAAATGCAATCCTTTTAAAATTCTGTGCAAATTTGCTTAGATCTAACAATTTTGCTCATTTTCGAAGATTTGAAAATATCTAATAAATGTCTCTTCATTTTAAAATGTTTTACTCATACAGCTAACCTGAAATGTAGGAGCTAAACATTTGATTCAGTAATCCACATAAAATATGCAGAACTAATCATAGCATTCACCTGAGTCCTATTCTTCCAAAAAGGATGATTCTTATGAACTGTTCATAGTGTTAAAAAATTCAAGTACTCACTTGATGCATGCATGTGCAATAATTAGATATGCTGATTTTGTTAATCACTATCCCTATGATTTTATTTGATGTGTGTCTAAGGACTAGCTGGAATATTAATCACAAAAGTCTATACAGGTATGTTCTAAATGAATAAGCCCACTGGGGGTATGGTATTTATTTTTAAGTATTCTCTGCAATACATTTTGTGGATGGCATAATATGAAATGAAACCAAATTGGGCATAATGCATACCCTAAATATAGTACTAATTTATACACAGTTTTATAATTTCGCAAACTTTTTCAAGAACTAAAGGATACAGTTAGATTGTATTTTTCCCCTCTAGATGTTTCTCATGCCACTATAGTTTTACCATATAGTCCATACAGTCGCTCTTTATTTGCTATATACACATGTTAGGGGCTGTCTGGCTTTATATAGGGGGGCTGGCTATATACTGGGTGGGAAAGCTGGCTATATACTGAGTGCGCAGACTGGCTATATACTGGGGGGTTGGCTGGCTATGTATAGGGGGGCTGGCTATATACTGGGTGGGCAAGCTGGCTATATACAAGGTGGGCAGGCTGGCTGTATACTGGGTGGGTAGCCTGGCTATATACTTGGGGGACTGGCCTGCTATATACTGGGGGGCTGGCTGGCTATATACTGGAGAGGGGGTGGCTGGCTACATACTGGGGGAGCTGGCTGTATACTAGTGTGATTGGCTGGCTATATACTTGGGGACTCTTGGCTCTATACTGGATGGGCTGTCTGGCTTTATACTGGGGGACTGTCTGGCTATATATTAAGAAGGGGCATGCTGGCTATATACTGGAGGGGCTGTCTGGCTTTATATTGGGCAGCTGGCTATATGCTGGGTGGGCTGGCTATATACTGGGTGGGATGGCTGGCTGTATACTGGGGGTACTGGCTGGTGGTATACTGGGGGCGGGCTATATACAGGAGGGTCAGGCTGCCTGTATACTGGGAAGCTGGCTAGCAGTATGCTGGGGGGCTGGCTGGCTGTATACTGGGGGTACTGGCTGGCTGTATACTGAGTGTACTGGCTGGCGGTATACTGAGTGTACTGGCTGGCGGTATACTGGGCACAGGCTATATACAGGGGGCTGATTGTATACTGAGGGGGATGTTATATACAGGGGGGGTCAGGCTGTCTGTATACTGGGGAGGGTCTGGCTGGCAATATACAGGGGGCTGGCTGTATACTGGGGGCTGGCTATATACTTGGGGGGCTGGCTGGCTATTTACTTGGAGGCTGGCTATATACTGGGAGGCTGGCTGGTTATATACTGAGGGACTGGTGGCTATATACTGGAGGGGCTGTCTGGCTTTATATTGGGTAGCTGGCTATATACTGGGTGGGCTGGCTATATACTGGGTGGGCTGGCTATATGCTGGGGGGGCTGGCTGGCTGTATACTGGGGGCGGGCTATATACAGGAGGGTCAGGCTGCCTGTATACTGGGAAGCTGGCTGGCAGTATGCTGGGGGGCTGACTGTATACTGGTGGGTACTGGCTGGCTGTATACTAGGTGTACTGGCTGGTGGTATACTGGGCGCACGCTATATACAGGGGGCTGATTGTATACTGAGGGGGATGTTTGGCTATATACAGGGGGTCAGGCTATCTGTATACTGGGGAGGGTCTGGCTGGCAATATACAGGGGGGCTGGCTGTATACTGGGGGCTGGCTATATACTTGGGGGGCTGGCTGGCTATATACTGGGAGGTTGGCTGGCTATATACTGAGGGACTGGTGGCTATATACTGGAGGGGCTGGATGGCTATATACTGGGGGCTAGCTTACTAAATACTGGGGGGGGGGCTGGCTGGCTATATACTGGAGGCTGGCTGGTTATATACTGGGGGGCTAACTGGCTATTTAATTAGGGGGCTGGCTATTTACGGAGGGAGCTGACTGGCTATATACTGGGGGGCTGACTGGATATACACTGGGGGGCTGGCTATATACTGAGGGCTGGCTGTCTATATACTGCATAAACATATTGTATGGATCTCGCAGAATTATATTTTAAAATATGTGGCGCTTATGGCTCTCTCATCCAAAAAGGTTCCTGACCTCTGATCTAAAGTAAAGTATAAATAAAGTATAAAGCACCTCCAGTAGTATTTGAGGCAGATAACCTCCCATTTATTAGTGGCTGGCCTTCTGCTAGAGAATCAGCTGTAGAGAAAGGGTAAGGCACTTATTAGAGGTGCCATACAGCAACACACAAAGTGCAGTGTAAATAGATAATTACTGTGACAGGATATGGCTGCACATAGCAAAAACTAACAGCAATAACTTGTCAAATTCTCACCTTTAATGACAAGTGTCCCGATGTGTGAAAATATACTAAAAGTTACTGAAAATAGGGAATATGATAAAATAGATAAAAGTGTTTATTTCATTTGCTTAGTTTCCTGACATTCCAGTGTATGTCCTCTCATTCCCATTAGGCTTGATAATTACATGCATAAGAGACTGCTGGGCTCAGCAATTTTATACTGAACATTCATGGCCAAAAGTTTTGAGAATGATACAAATGTTAATTTTTACAAAGTCTACTGCATCAGGTTTTATAATGGCAATTTGCATATACTCCAGAATGTTATAAAGAGTGATCAGCTTAACAGCAATTCATTGCAAAGTCAATATTTGCCTAGAAAATGAACTTTTTCCCCCAAAACACATTTCAACTTCATTGCAGGCCTGCCTTAAAAGGAGCAGCTAACATTGTTTCAGTGATTGCTCCAGTAACACAGGTGTGGGTGTTGATGAGGACAGGGCTGGAGATCAATCTGTCATCTGTCAGTAAGAATGACACCACTAGACACTTTAAAAAAGGAGGCTGGTGCTTGGCATCATTGTTTCTCTTCTCTTAACCATGGTTATCTCTAAAGAAACACATGCAGCCATTATTGCACTGCACAAAAATGACCTAACAGGGAAGAGTATCAGAGCTAGTAAGATTGCACCTCAGTCAACAATCTATCGCATCATCAAGGATTTCAAGGAGAGAGGTTCCATTGTTGCCAAAATGGCTCCAGGTTACCCAAGAAGGACCAGCAAGCACCAGGACCGACTCTTAAAAGTGTTTCAGCTTTGGGATCAGGCTACCAACGGTGCAGAGCTTTCTCAGGAATGGCAGCAGGCAGGTGTGAGTGCATTTGCATGCACTGTGAGGCGGAGACTCTTAGAGCAAGGTCTGGTGTCAAGGAATGCAGCAAAGAAGCCACTTCTCTCCATAAAAAAACATCAGGGACAGACTTATATTCTGCAAAAGGTACAGGAAGCGAATAAAAAATGGTACCAGAATGTCCTCCAAGAGCACTTCTCCCAACCGTCCAAGAGCAGTTTGGTGATGAACAATGCTTTTTCCAGCATGATGGAGCACCTTGCCACAAAGCAAAGGTGATAATTAAATGGCTCAGGGAACAAAACATAGAGAATTTGGGTCCTTGGCCTGGAAACGCCCCAGATCTTAATCCCATTGAGAACTTGTGGTCAATCATCAAGATACGGGTGGTCAAACAAAAACCAACAAATTGTGACAAAATGCAAGCATTGATTGTACAAGAATGGACTGCTATCAGTCAGGATTTGGTCCAGTTTTGTAGCAAAAGTTTAAGCCAATCTCCTGCTGCCACACAATAACATTGTTGGGTCCTCCACAGCACCCACAGTAACAGAATAAATACATTGCTGTTATACAAACTAAGGGTCATTTGTACAATATAGGCTACAGTTTGTTGACACACAAGTGACAATTAATAGCTACTTTTATATTTAATTTTATACTTAGTAAATGTTCCCCATTGTGTTGAAACAATACCTAAGGTGCGCCAGATTGAGGACTTCTGGTGCCCATTCTTCATGAATCTGGCTTCCCCTGCACAACAGAGTGTGCCAACTTTTTTTTTGCATGGTAAATCTGGCGCACGGTCCGACTGAGCACCGGATGCCCCCTACGTTGTGTTGCATAATACCTAGTGCTGCTGTGCCACAAAAGGGTTGATGCAGACAATTTTTAAAAGAGTATTCCAGGAATAAGCATAATGTATATACAAAAGGGTACTCAAAATATAACCTAATATGTAATTAGTTGTTATTTAAAATTTTGCTCCCCGAAGCAGAAAAATTCTGCTGACATACACTGCAATGAAGAATTACAATGCTACTGGCCTTTTAATCAGTCCGTTGATTTCCTCCGCGTGGAGCAGACACAGGACAGAAGATTGCTGCCGGTCACATGTCAACATCACATGTCCTGCACCTGCCTGGGCAGGTCATGTGAACACCCCTATGTTTGGCTGTAGTGGATTGCTTGCAGTGCAACCAGTATGGGCAGTGTTGTGGTGATGTGCAGTGATGGCAGTTACACATCACTATGGTAGCAGAGCAAGAAAGTCTGTTACATCATCACTGGGAGCAGAGCATAAGAGGGAGGAGGAGTTACTGAGAACAAAAGGATCATGGAACTTGCAGTTTCCAGTGGCGGCCATCTTGATTATAACTTTGCATACTTTAGAAAGGCCATACATTTTGTAAATCATTGAATCAAACTATTTAAGATCCATTTTGTGACCAATGAAATTTTGAGTTTTGTTATATTCATTTACTTATAGCATCATGGGTTTTTGAATCAGATGTTCATATTCCCAGAATACCCCTTCAAACGCCTGTGCAAGCAGTTTGCACCTTAAAGCATGTGCAAAGTCCACCAGAAAACTAGCGCACCACGCTTAGTAAAAGTACTTCAATATCTGGCACTTGTCATCAGATTTTTGTCATTAGCTATTTTAACAAATCAATATATACATGGTACAAGTGATCTTTTATTTATTGGTTTCTTTACATGTTATTGTTTTTTTTTAACTGTATACTATTTTTTCTCATCTCCCTTGGGGATGTGCTTTATTTGTATATATACCGTATACACTCTAGTATAAACCAACCCAAATATAAGCCCAACCCCCTAATTTTACCACAAAAACTGGGAAACCTATTGACTCGAGTATAAGCCCAAGTTGGAAAATGTATTGGTTACAGCCTCCCCCATATACAGCTATTCAGCCCCCCACCGCCACTATATAGCCAGCCACCAGTATATAGTCAGCCTGCAGTATGAAAAGGTTTTTGCAAACCAACTTACTATTTTAAAAACTTTTCATTTTCATTTCATATTCCAGTAAAAAAGGTGATACATCAACAAAAATATTTTCATTCATCATAGTTTGTAGTATCGTGTTTCAAATATATTATCTAACTGTTTAATCCGTGGATTACACCTGTACGTTCAGTAAAGCCCTAAGAACAGTTAGACACTATACTTGAAACACAATACTACAAACAATAAATGAAAATATGTTCGGTGATGTAATACCTATTTTACTGGAATATGAAATAAATATATTTATTTATATATAAGTTTTTAAAATAGTAAGTTGGCTTGCAAAGAATCTTTTCATGTAGTTGTGGTGAAGACTACAGGAGCCTCCTTTTTTGTAGACCCTGTTCGAGTCTAGCACCCCGAAAGGCTTACAATTGATGTTCTATACCCAGCCAGACCCATTAAATAGCCAGACAGTTCCTTGTATATAACCAGCCCCCTGCCCCAGTATACAACCAGCCAGCCCCTGTATATAGCCAGCCACTCCCCTGTATATAGCCAGCCAGCCCCCAGTATATGGGTAGCCAACGCGTATATATAGCCAGCCAGCCCTTGCCCAGCATAATAAAATATGTAGTCACCTTTCTGACATTCCCCGCAGGTCCACTACTTGATCCCGTTCCACGGGCAGTGACAGTTCCATGTGCACTGGCGGCGCACAGAGTAGGACGTCAGACATGCCAATGTCATAGTCTGTGTGGCGCTAGCCCGCATGGATCTGGCACTGCCATGGGCAGGAATCAAGAAGTGGACCTGCGGGGCTTGTTGGAAAGGCAAGTACAGTGTTTAATTTTTTATATATCTGAGTATAAGCCGAGTGGTGCTTTTTGTTAGCACAAAAATTTTGCTGCTTAGCTTGTCTTATACTTGAATATATATGGTAATAAGTCATAAAGCTGTTTTTCCTTTTAATAAAAACATCAATGCGAAAACCTCAATGAAGCTCAATGCAGATAGAAACATTAAGTTACAGCAGGTAGGTCTCCACCCAGCAGCTCTGAGAGCAAATAAAACTATATCTTCGGACTGCAGAGAGAAAAGCGACATATGCTGTCTGAAAAGTAGTAGAATATGCAGGTTCTTACTCCACCATAAGCAGTCCCATGGATATAGCTTCAGTGCAAGCTCAAAATCAAACAGGGGGTCCCCAGTATTTATACGGTAACATTCTGTGCAAATTATAAACAGAGTCTTTGTGGAAAAATAGAAAGGGGATCGGAAGTCCTAATCCTTGTTCATATAAATTGTATCTGCATAGGGTGTATTGTTGCTCTACAACTACAACATGCCGGTCTACAACAGTATTGGATTTGGTATTACTCATGTATTATGTTTACAAACATTGTTTATAGATGAGAATCCTTACAGAGCGCCCATAGGTCTGTTATAGGACACTTGTATGATAGTGTACAAGTTCCAGGTGTGAAGCTTTTCTGTGCAAATGAGACCTTATGTTCTTAAAAGGCAATTTAATCTTTCCCTATTGAATCTTATGAATACAAAATTCTGAACGTAAACTACTCACAGCATGGGTTGACAGATACCCTCTGAACTTTGGAAGTAATACAGGTTAATAAAAATGTAATGAATTATAAATTATATATGTGAATAAAAATAGAAAAAATAAAATCTCAAAATCTAGGAGCAGACAAAAGCTTTAAAAGCTTGTGCGTAAAACAGGGAGTGCATAATGTAGCATACCAGAACACTGAAAGTCATAATCAACAAATTATAAAGCTTCTAAAACTTAAGTGAATTTTACAAGTGTGTTACATGAATACATAAATAAAAAGTGACAATCCAAGGGGACAGAATACGTGCTTAGACTACGTCATTTCCACAAGTGGTTATGTGCTTTTTGACGGCTATATATTAGAATACAGTTTGAATAAAATTAGCCATGTAAAACCCAATTATTATTTTGATTGTTATTCATATTTCCAAATTCAATAAGGGTGTTTATTCTATTATAAGCAGACAAAAGAGAGAGTTCTGCAGACATTATTAAAAATAGGCAACCTTTAAAAATCTCTAACAGAGATGCAGCTCTAATGGATTTATCAAAGCTCACAAGGAGTTTTGGCTTCAGGGTTTTTCACCAATGATTTACTCAACCAACAGAAATTGAATTTCCATACATTTGTATAAATACATGCTAATTATCATGCGCTCGGCTTTCAAGCTGCAGCAAATCTTAATTAATTTTGAAGTAGCTTGCGCCAATCATACATCTTTTCAGCCAATAACAGGCAAATACATTATTTCTCTACAAAGCTTCTGAGCTCCATAATAATGTTTTATGACATTTTAATTTGAATATTACTGCTTAGCACTTGCATCTTTGTTGGTTTCACCATGGAGATTCACTTCTGGAGTTTTGAGTGATCTAGAACTTTGTAGCCCTGTATGACAACATTTGATGCATATGGAATTAGTTTGGTGCTAGTCTGCTATGTAGTAGCTACTGCTAGTAAGACGTGTACATTTTACATCAGTGCAAAGTTAAAGTAACAGTACAGATGTTTGCTTCAATACATAGGCCACTCTTAATTAAGGTTTGAGCCAAAGATATTATTTGTCCCCATCTTTGTAGCATTTATTGTGATGAAATGTTTACATTAGATGTTACAGCTGAATAAACACATCACTTTGTTTTTATTTATTGTTGTTTACAAAGTGTTTTAACCCCTTAAGGACGCAGCCTATTTACAGCTTAAGGCTCAGTCCCATTTTTTGGATTCTGACCTGCGTCTCTTTATATGGTTATAACTTTTGAACACTGTTACTTATCAAAGCGATTTTGAGATTGTTTTTTCCCCACATATTGTACTTCATTTTAGTGGTAAATTTTGGATGATAAGTTTTGCGTTTATTTACAAAAAAAAGAAAAAAATGATGAATTTTTAGAAAAATTTGCCATTTTCGAAATTCAAAATCACAGCGTTTTCAAGCAGATCGATTTACCACCTAAATAACTTGCCGAATAACATTTCCCATTTCTTCTAAGTCACAGTTCACATTCAGTAGGTAATCTCACCACCTTCCCTTCAGTTAGAAATTGAGGATCTCCTAGGTTTCTCCTGCCTTTTCTTCGTTCTCCTGAACACTGGATTCCAATGCACCCCTGAACCACTCCCGTGTCCGTGGTGCACTCTTAGTCCTGTGCCAGAAGATAAACGAACAAATAGTGCAGAATCCCAAGGTTCAAGAAGGATATTTTATTGTATATACTCTCAAAGTGGAGTTAAAAAGCGTGCATGTAACAGTGTAAAAAACGCCAAACACCTCGCCCCCGACCCAGGTTTCGCCTCTTCAGGCTTCTTCTGGAGCATGGGTGTTCAGCGCTATCACAGGTGTTTTAAATCCAAAAATTTGCATAAGTACAACACATGCTGTTTAGAACAAACTTCATAAAAACATTAAAAGCATTAAGAACATTAAAAAACAATTCCCCCTGTTTGTACATACGTATATTCCATTTTTAGGATTTGTAGATAAACAGTGTGTGCATAATGCCGATGTGTCCACAATTAGCAATTGCACTGCTATGCAAAAAGGACCTATACACATAAGGCAGACAGTTTCCCTCAAGGGTTAAATTATCCCAAAAGGAAAAAAACAGATATTCGTTTAGAAGGAGAAGTTCAAAATATGCTGCATGTAGTTGCAACCAATCAGATGCCCTAAAACAGCGGACCTATCAGTGGTCAGGGTTTTTTTATTTATTTATTTTTTAAATTTTATTAAATAACAAAATGAACGATTAGTACATATCCGATTGCCTAATGGAGAAAACTCTTCAATATCAATGTTCAGACCCCGCGGCTGGAGAAACTCCAGATGGTAAATCCAGAAGCCTTCTCTGATATTCAGCTTTTTGTCCACATCCTCCCCCCTCCTTTCTTGATGTTTCTCACATGTTCCCCAATTCTAATTTTTAATTTCCTGCCCGTCCTCCCCACATATTTTAACTCACAGGGACAAATGAGTTGCCCTTTTGGTATATTCTCTACCCGTGGATAGAGAATATACCAAAAGGGCAACTCAGGAGAATTCAAAGAAATTGCAGTAAGAATGAGGACTTTGTAGCACAAGCAAAAACTATTATGGATAGGTTCAAGGAAAGGAACTATACAGAAGAGATTTTAAACAAGGCTTTTAAGGAAGTCACAGGCGACATGAAGGGGAGGAAGTACATAGGAAATAAAGAAGGAACCTTGAGGAATCCAGTTTTTGTGACAAATTACTGTAAGGAGGCTCTTGCTGTGAAAAAAAGTATAGAGAGGCATTGGTATCTTATCACCAATGATCCAGTCCTAAACAAGATTGTAACGAACAAACCAACAATAGTCTTTAACCCCTTAAGGACGGAGGGTTTTTCGCCTCATTTCTCGCTCTCCAACTTCAAAAATCCATAACTTTTTAATTTTTCCATGTACAGACCTGTGTGAGGGCTTATTTTGTGCGTAACAAATTTTACTTTCCCGTAATGTTATTTATTTTAACATGCCGTGTACTGCGAAGCTGAAAGAAAATTCCAAATGTGGAAAAATTTCCACATTTCCACAAATTTCTTGTGGGCTCAGTTTTTACGACTTTCACTCTTCGCTCCAAATAACACGCCTACTTTATTCTTTGGTTCGGTGCGATCGCGGTGATACCAAATTTATACAGGTTTTATTGTGTTTTAATACATTTTCAAAAATTAAACGAATGTGTACAAAAAAGAAAAAAATTTTTTTGCCATCTTCTGACGCTAATAACTTTTTCATACTTTGGCGCACGGAGATGTGTGAGGGGTCATTTTTTGCGAAATGAGGCGAAGTTTTCATTGCTACCATTTTGAGGTCTGTGCGACATTTTGATAATTTTTTATTTCATTTTTTATGTTATGTAAAAAGGTGTAAAAGTCACATTTCGGACATTTGGGCGCCATTTCCCGCCTCAGAGGTCACCGCCGGCCGTAACCGTTTTTATATTTTGATAGATCGGGCATTTTGGGACGCGGCGATACCTAATATGTCTGTGATTTTTACTGTTTGTTATGTTTTATATCCGTTCTAGGGAAAGGGGGGTGATTTGAACTTTTAATATTTTATTAATTTTTTTTATTTTTTAAACTTTTTTTTTTCACTATCTTTTAGACCATCTAGGGTACATTAACCCTAGATGGTCAGATCGCTGCTACCATATACTGCAATACTTCTGTATTGCAATATATGGCATTTTTGCAGCACATTCATTACAATGAGCCACTGGCTCATTGTAACGAATATGCAGCTGCCAGATAGCCTCGTGTCAAAAGAAGACACGAGGCTACCATGGCAACTGATCGCCGCCCCCCGATGACGTTTGGGGGCGTGGCGATCGAAAAAAAGATGGCGGCGCACACGCGCCGCCGTCTTTTAAACGCCGCCGGCGACTTTGCCGGCGGCGTTTAGGGGGTTAATAGCCGCGATCGGTGCAAGCACCGACCGCGGTTATTAGCGGTGGGGGTTTTGTGCAAAATGCAAAAACCCCCACCTCTGTATGAAGAGGACTCAGCCCGTGAGCCCTCTTCATACATCCCTTATACCTCTGCGCCGTAGAGCTACGGCGCAGAGCGTTAAGGGGTTAAGAGAGCTAACAACATGAAAGACATACTCACCTCTAGCTATTTAAAAGATGTTAGCATTAGAGGGAAGGGCATGCAAGGTTTTTTCTGCTGCAAAAAATGCCAGGGCTGTAAATATCGGGATTGGTCAGATAGGGGAATAGTGAAGGAGTATGGTAATAATGATGATCTTCACCCATATAAAATAAAAAACGTCATAAATTGTGATTCAGGTGGAGTTATATACTTAATCATTTGTCCCTGTGAGTTAAAATATGTGGGGAGGACGGGCAGGAAATTAAAAATTAGAATTGGGGAACATGTGAGAAACATCAAGAAAGGTCTAAAAACGCATAGTCTATCAGCTCACTTCCGTGAAAAGCATAATCAGAACCCTAAGGGACTGCGCTTTTTTGGACTTGAAATGGTAAAGGCTAACTGGAGGGGGGAGGATGTGGACAAAAAGCTGAATATCAGAGAAGGCTTCTGGATTTACCATCTGGAGTCTCTCCAGCCACGGGGTCTGAACATTGATATTGAGTTGAAGAGTTTTCGCCATTAGGCAATCGGATATGTACCAATCGTTCATTTTGTTATTTAATAAAAAAAAAAAAAACCTGACCGCTGATAGGTCCGCTGTTTTAGGGCATCTGATTGGTTGCAACTACATGCAGCATATTTTGAACTTCTCCTTCTAAATGAATATCTGTTTTTTTCCTTTTGGGGTAATTTAACCCTTGAGGGAAACTGTCTGCCTTATGTGTATAGGTCCTTTTTGCATAGCAGTGCAATTGCTAATTGTGGACACATCGGCATTATGCACACACTGTTTATCTACAAATCCTAAAAATTGAATGTTTTTGTGCGAATATACGTATGTACAAACAGGGGGAATTGTTTTTTAATGTTCTTAATGCTTTTAATGTTTTTATGAAGTTTGTTCTAAACAGCATGTGTTGTACTTATGCAAATTTTTGGATTTAAAACACCTGTGATAGCGCTGAACACCCATGCTCCAGAAGAAGCCTGAAGAGGCAAAACCTGGGTCGGGGGCGAGGTGTTTGGCGCTTTTTACACTGTTACATGCGCGCTTTTTAACTCCACTTTGTGAGTATATACAATAAAATATCCTTCTTAAACCTTGGGATTCTGCACTATTTGTTCGTTTATCTTCTGGCACAGGACTAAGAGTGCACCACGGACACGGGAGTGGTTCAGGGGTGCATTGGAATCCAGTGTTCAGGAGAACGAAGAAAAGGCAGGAGAAACCTAGATCCTCAATTTCTAACTGAAGGGAAGGTGGTGAGATTACCTACTGAATGTGAATTGTGACTTAGAAGAGTTGAGCACTGACCTTTTTTATCTGTGTGAATTGGTTACTATAGTGGGAGAGTGCCGGTTCAGTAGCTCCTCTGTTTCTTCTTTTTTGTCCCCGTTCTTTTTCCGGAGGTCGAACTTTTTGCAATATTTAACATTTCCCATTTGTCTACTTTACATTTTCATAATTTTTGAAATGTTTGGATAATTTATTTTGACGTCACGCGGCCTACAAATTGAATAGCGATTTTCCATATTTTCAGATTTGACTATTTTGGGGATAATTTGAAATAAAATTTTACATATTTAGCATCAAAAAACCCCTATATAATCAACCCATTTTCAAATCTGCACCCCTCAAACTATCAGAAACAGCATTTACAAAGATTGTTAACCCCTTGAGATCTTCATAGTAATTGAATCAAAATGGAGGTGAAATTTAGAATGGTCAAATTTTGTCGGTTATACGTTCATTTAGCCCTAAAATTTACACACTTCCAAAAGATAAAAAGAGAACACCCACCATAAAATTTGTTCTATAATTTATCCTGAGTGCAGTGACCCCCCACATGTGGACAATACTTGTGTTATGGGGGCACAGCGAGGCGCAGAAGGGAAGGAGCACCCTGCAGCTGCCAGGATTTTAGTTTTCTCGTTGCCCCCTTTTGAAGGCTATAAAATTTTTAGCTTTTCCGTTATTTGGGCCATGTGACAGCATTTTTTTTGCGCAATGAGATGCTTTTTCCAGTGTTACCATTTTGGGGTTGGTATCACCTATTGTTGAAAATTTAGGAACTTTTTTTGAGGTCATGAGTAGAAAAGCATCAATTCTGTACTTGATTTTTTACTTTTTTTTTTTTCGTGTTCACCGTATATCCTAATAATCCTGTTATTTTTATTCTATGGGTCGATACGATTACGGAGATACCAGACATAAATATTTTTTCTTATGTTTTACTAAATTTGCCAAATAAAACCCTAATGTGGGGGGGGGGCGTGGCTAGCGACACATGGAGCTGGACGTGTGAAGCACGGGCTCCGTTGTCTAGTGGTCCTTAGCGGCACAAAGCGGCGTGCACAATTTAGAAAACTCACCCTCCGGTGCGCTAAGAGTGAGTGGACACCGGGAGAATGGCGAAGGGACGGAAAAAGAAGAGCCCGCTGAAACTCACCCAATTTTTCCCAGCGGTGGAGGCTGCGCAAGATGGCGGAGGCCGCATGGCAGCGGCCCAGCACGCGGAGGAGCTCGCCCACCCAGATTCCCCGCAACCACAGGAGAGTGATTTACTCCTATCTGAGCCACTCTTGGCACTGGACACATCCCCGAGCAGCCCCGCTTCTGAGGATCAACAGGACACAGTGCTGGATGTAGAGGTACCGTCCACCCCAACCCTCCCGCTGCTAAGCACATCACAGATCACAATTAACTCAAATGCAGGCTCTTGGGCCTACCCAGCTGCGTCACCCACACTGGATTATGAAGCTAACACATCCAGCATGGCTCAATCGCCTATAACCATGGCCTCTATGAAAGCTTTATTATCTGAGCTTCAAGCAAATATAACTAAGGAATTCCAAAGCTCCTTTCAAGCTCTTACGTCGCAAGTGGATGCTTTGAGGGAGCGCATGTCCCACACAGAAGGCAAGATGGCTGAGCTCACAGCGGCCCATAATGATATGGTGGATGCTACCACCACTCTGGAGGAAGAGATAGAGGCTTTAAAAACGAAAGTGGCAGACATGGAGGACCGTAGTAGGAGGAATAACCTCCGTTTCAGAGGGATTCCCGAATCCGTTAAGCCAGATGCCGTGTCTGAATTCCTGCTGGACTATTTCGCATGTTTGCTCCCTGAGGCATTGCAAACAGATTTAATAATCGACAGAGCGCATAGGCTACCAAAGCCTAAACATCTGCCCTCGGAGGTGCCAAGGGATGTAATTGCGCGCATCCACTTCTTTCATGTGAAGGAGAAACTAACACAAGCTGCTAGAACGCCGCCAAATCTTCCAGCTCGCTTTTCGTCCATATCAGTATACTCTGATTTATCCGCAGCTACCTTGGCTAAACGCAGAGCTTTCTCCCGTTGTACATCCATATTGAGAGCGAGTAATATCCAATACAGATGGGGCTTTCCTGCTAGAATCATCATTACGAAGAATGGCTCCAAGTTTACTGCACTATCGCCAGAAGAGGGTCTACAACTATGCAAAGAATGGGGCCTTCAGGATCTAGAGTCGGCGAACTTACCCCAAAAACGTAACTCTCCGACAAGAATGGAGGAGGAATGGTCGACGGTGCGCCACAACAAGAGACGCACCACTTGAAGTTTGTTACTGCCCGTGACAAGGGTCCCAATATTTTCACCATGGTTGGGTGGGATAACCCGATCATGTATTTTTCTGATGTCACTTACTCAACCATGATGGTAACTTACCTGTGCTAAGCGTGAATGACCACTTTGGGCACGCCTGTTTAGGTTGGACAACGACCTGCTCCCAAAGTGCGCATACACTTTTGTTCTAACTTTTAATTGTTTGTTTCTGTTGTTTTGTTATACCCCTTGTTTAACTGGCCGTGTAATCGCTGGAAGGATTCACAATTAGAGATGAGCGAACATGCTCGTCCGAGCTTGATGCTCGTTCGAGCATTAGCGTACTCGAAACTGCTCGTTGCTCGGACGAATACTTCACCCGCTCGAGAAAATGGCAGCTCCCGCCGTTTTGCTTTTTGGTGGCCAGAAACAGAGCCAATCACAAGCCAGGAGACTCTGCACTCCACCCAGCATGACGTGGTACCCTTACACGTCGATAGCAGTGGTTGGCTGGCCAGATCAGGTGACCCTGGGATAGACTAGCCGCTGCCCGCGCTGCTCAGATCATTCTGTGTCTGGATGCCGCTAGGGAGAGAGCTGCTGCTGGTCAGGGAAAGCGTTAGGCTGTTCTATTAGAATAGTGTTAGGCAGGAGTGATTCAACAAGAACCCAACAGCCCTTCTTAGGGCTACAATAACGTTCTACTTTTTTTTTTTTTTATTTGCATCTAGTACCATTTTGTGAGGAATTAGCAGGGGGACTTGCTACCGTTGTGTTTAGCTCTTAGTGGCACACATATCCACCTCAAACACCAAAGTGGGAAAATTTAGTAGGGGTTGGATTTCAATTAGGCACAGTCTGCCATTTTTCCTTTTTTATTTTACGTTTATTTTGTTTAATAACTCAGTGTCATCTCATCTGGCATAGTAGTGTGCTTTCATACTTGGCTAGAAAATAGCCATAGGAGAATCCAAACGGCTTACTTACGCCTACAGTAGCGTTATATATTTGATTTCTGGTTGATCTGCTGGTGGCTGTACTTGCTGCAGTGCATCTACTAGCCAATTGTGAGCAATTTGTAGTGAGACTTGCGACCGCTGTGTTTTGCGCTTAGTGATGCACATATCCATTGCAAAGACCGAAGTGGGAAAATTTAGTAGGGGTTGGATTTCAATTAGGCACAGTCTGCCATTTGTCCTTTTTTATTTTACGTTTATTTTGTTTAATAACTCAGTGTCATCTCATCTGGCATAGTAGTGTGCTTTCATACTTGGCTAGAAAATAGCCATAGCAATAGGATAGCATCGTTTGGTTTTAAAAACTCAAAAACACAAAAAAAAAAAAAAAACACAAAAAAAAGTTAAAAAAAAATTAAAGCTATAACTCTCATTTTAAAAATTTTTAACCCGAGGGCTAGGGGTACAGGACGAGGGCGGGGACGTGGGCGTCCAACTACTGCAGGGGTCAGAGGCCGTGGTCCTGGCCGGGGTGAGACACCACCTGCTTATGAGGGAGCAGGGGAACGCGGCAGAGCTACACTCCCTAGGTTCATGTCTGAAGTTACTGGGACTCGTGGTAGAGCACTGTTGAGGCCAGAACAGTGCGAACAGGTGATGTCGTGGATTGCTGACAATGCTTCGAGCAATTTGTCCACCAGTCAGTCTTCCACGCAGTCCACCCATGTCACCGAAATCGCCACTCCTCCAGCTCCTGCACCTCAGCCTCCTCCCCCCCAGTCTGCCCCCTCCCAGGAAAATTTGGCATTTGAACCGGCATACTCTGAGGAACTGTTTTCTGGACCCTTCCCACAGTCACAAACCACTTGTCCGGTTGCTGCTGAGCAATTTTCCGATGCCCAGGTTTTCCACCAGTCACAGTCTGTGGGTGATGATGACCTTCTTGACGTAGTGGAAGTGTGTAAAGAGGTGTCCGACGATGAGGAGACACGGTTGTCAGACAGTGGGGAAGTTGTTGTCAGGGCAGGAAGTCCGAGGGGGGAGCAGACTGAGGGATCGGAGGATGATGAGGTGACAGACCCAAGCTGGGTTGAGAGGCCGGGTGAACACAGTGCTTCTGAGACGGAGGAGAGTCCTCGACCAGAACAGGTTGGAAGAGGCAGTGGTGGGGCCAGATGGAGAGGCAGGGCCAGAGCTGGTGCATCAGCGCCAAATGTGTCAACTAGTGAAGCTCCCGTGGCGAGGGCTCTTGCGGCGAGGGCTAGATCTTCAGAAGTCTGGGGGTTCTTTAAGGAAACACCGGATGACCGACGGACTGTGGTGTGCAACATTTGCCAAACCAGGCTCAGCAGGGGTTCCACCACTACTAGCTTAACTACCACCAGTATGCGCAGGCATATGAATGCTAAACACCCCACTCAGTGGCAACAAGCCCGTTCACCTCCGGCCGTGCACACCACTGCTCCTTCCCCTGTGTCAGCTGATAGTCAGCCCCCTGCCCAGGACCCTGCCACAAAAACCCCATCGTCGCCTCCACGATCCTCCACAGCATCCACCAGCGTTCAGCTCTCCATACCCCAGACGCTGGAGCGGAAACGCAAATATAGTGCAACCCACCCGCACGCCCAAGCCCTTAATGTGCACATCTCCAGATTGCTTAGCCTGGAGATGCTGCCCTATAGGCTAGTAGAGACCGAGGCCTTTCGCAACCTCATGGCGGCGGCCGCCCCTCGGTATTCGGTCCCCAGCCGCCACTACTTTTCCCGATGTGCCGTCCCAGCCCTGCACCAGCACGTGTCAGACAACATCATCCGTGCCCTGACCAACGCCGTTTCTGACAAGGTCCACCTGACCACGGACACGTGGACGAGTGCTGCCGGGCAGGGCCACTATATATCGCTGACGGCACATTGGGTTAACTTGGTGGAGGCTGGGAGCGAGTCTGACCCTGCGGCTGGTCATATACTGCCGACGCCGAGGATTGCGGGGCCTACCTCGGTCCAGGTGTTTCAGGCCTACTATGCCTCCTCCTCCTCCCACCCCTCCTCCACCTCCTCCGAACTACCATCCGTGGGCACGGCGCCATCAGTCGGTAGCTCTAGGCACAGCAGCAGTCCCGTCGCTAAGCGACAGCAGGCGGTGCTCAAACTGCTGAGCCTAGGCGATAAAAGGCACACCGCCCAAGAGCTATTACAGGGCATCACGGCGCAGACTGATCTGTGGCTGGCACCGCTGAACCTGAAGCCAGGCATGGTTGTGTGTGACAACGGCCGTAACCTGGTGGCGGCTCTGCAACTCGGCAGACTGACACATGTGCCATGCCTGGCCCATGTGTTAAATCTGATAGTTCAGCGTTTCCTCAAGACATACCCCAATCTGTCTG
Organism: Engystomops pustulosus; assembly: GCF_040894005.1. NCBI lineage: Eukaryota > Metazoa > Chordata > Amphibia > Anura > Leptodactylidae > Engystomops > Engystomops pustulosus. The sequence goes on from NC_092413.1 coordinate 54,196,790, forward strand.
ATTTGCTCACGAAGGTGCGCCGCATCTGTGCGCATTTCAGGAAGTCCAGCACAGATGCTGCCACTCTCAGGGCAGCGCAGCGCCGCCTCCAACTGCCCGCTCACCGACTGTTGTGCGACGTGCCCACGAGGTGGAATTCAACACTGACCATGTTATCCAGAGTTTACCAGCAGCGCAGAGCGATTGTAGACTGCCAGATGTCAACTTCCACCAGAACTGGTAGTCAGGTCAGTCAGCTTCCTCAAGTCTACAATGAGGAGTGGACGTGGATGTCTGATATCTGTCAGGTGCTGAGTAACTTTGAGGAGTCAACACAGATGGTCAGTGGCGATGCCGCCATCATCAGCCTCACCATCCCGCTGCTTGGCCTGTTGAAAAACTCTCTGATCAGCATGAAGTCGGAAGCTTTGCGCTCGTCACAAGAGACGGGGGAAGAAGATTCCCTTGTTGATAGCCAAAGCACCCTCAGGTCTGTTTCTCAGCGCATATCGGAGGAGGTGGAGGTGGAGGAGGATGAGGAGGAAGAGGAGGAGAATGTTGGCGAGACAGAAGAGGGGACCATTGTTGAGTCCTTCACTGTTCAGCGTGTATGGGCAGAAGAAGAGGAGTTGGAGGAGGAAAAAATGGACAGTCAGGCCAGTGAGGGGAGTGAATTCTTACGCGTTGGTACTCTGGCGCATATGGCAGATTTCATGCTAGGCTGCCTATCCCGTGACCCTCGCGTTCAAAGAATTTATTCCAGCACCGATTACTGGGTGTTCACTCTCCTGGACCCACGGTACAAGCAAAATCTTTCCACTCTCATCCCTGCAGAGGAAAGGAGTGTGAGAATGCATGAATACCAGCAGGCCCTGGTGCACAAGCTGAAACAGTATTTCCCTTCTGACAGCGCTAGCGGCAGAGTGCGTACTTCTGCGGGACAAGTAGCGAGGGAGAGTAGGCGAGCAGGCAGCTTGTCCAGCACTGGCAAGGGTACGCTTTACAAGGCTTTTGCCAGCTTTATGTCACCCCAGCAAGACACTGTCACCTGTCCCCAGTCTCGGCAGAGTAGGGCTGATCTTTACAGAAAGATGGTGAGGGAGTACGTAGCTGACCATACCATCGTCCTAAATGATCACACAGCTCCCTACAACTACTGGGTTTCAAAGCTGGACATGTGGCACGAACTGGCGCTGTACGCCTTGGAGGTTCTTGCCTGCCCTGCCGCTAGCGTCTTGTCCGAGCGGGTTTTCAGTGCAGCTGGTGGCATCATCACCGATAAGCGTACACGCCTGTCGACTGAGAGCGCTGACAGGCTGACGCTTATTAAGATGAATAAAGCCTGGATTTCTCATAATTTCCAATCTCCACCAGGTGAAGGAAGCTCAACCTGAATAATTGATCCACTCCTCCTCCTCCTCATTTTCCTCCTTCTCCTCCTCTTTGTACAGTAAAGCAGAGGAAACTGGTCCTCTTTTTTAAACAATTTTTGGGAGTGCCACATACAGGCACTCAATCTATTCAATTTTTCTGGAGGGCCACCTACCTGCTCCTCTGGTTTGAAAATTTTTTTGGACTGCCACATACAGGCACTCAATCTATTCCATTTTACTGGAGGGCCACCTACCTGCTCCTCTGGTTTGAAAAATTTTTGGGACTGCCACATACAGGCACTATCCAAATTAAATTGTCTCCATAGCAGCCTCCACACGTTGTCTCCATTGCTACCTCCAAAAGTCGTCCATATAGCTGCCTCCATACATCGTCCCTTTATCAAACGAGGTGTGTCAGGCAGAAATTTGGGTTGTTTTCATGGATTCCACATCAAAGTTGTTAACTTTGTCGCCACCCTGCTGTGTTATCCACAAAATATACTGGCAAACTTTTATCATTTACCAATATTATTTCAGCGCTTCTTGCGCATCTGTTTACATTCCCCTCACCCGGCATATCCTAAACTTATAAGAACGCTACTACACTTGATCTTATACAAAAGGTTCTTAGAAGTGCTGTTTGGGGAGTAGCCTAGAGACAGGGGCTTGGATTGGCGAAAGCTCGCCTGGCAGCGGAGCGCCAGCTCCATGCCAAGATCCAACTAACATAGTTTTAACTGCAGCACCTTTAATCTACTACTAGTTCACTGCCTCCATACATGGTCCCCTTATCAAACTAGCTGTGTCAGGCAGAATTTTGGGTTGTTTTCATGGCTTCCATGTTAACTTTGTCGCCACCCTGCTGTGTAATCCACAAAATATACTGGCAAACTTTTATCATGTACCGATATTATTTGAGCGCTTCTTGCTCACCTCCTTTGGTTCCTCTCTGCCACCCATTGGTTTGAAGCCTGAGTCCATTTAGGGTATGTCGCCATGCCACTCTCTAGCCTGCTGCCGCTGCCTCTGCATGCCGTCCCCTATAGTGTCAGGGTCAATTATTGCATGTTTTAGATGCTATCTAGCTTCATTCTGTCACTCTGTCATGGCCATGCTGTTGCCCATAATTTTGGCATAATGGTGCGATTATGCAGCCTCAGAGGCATCCATGCATGCTGCCCCTGTTTCCTGTCCATTTCCGTGGTGTTTCCATCCTTTTCTGAGGTTCCCAGGTGTTTGGCCAAGCTTCCCTGTGCAGAGCCTTGGTCCCCTTGAAAAATGCTCGAGTCTCCCATTGACTTCAATGGGGTTCGTTATTCGAGACGAGCACTCGAGCATCGGGAAAAGTTCGTCTCGAATAACGAGTACCCGAGCATTTTAGTGCTCGCTCATCTCTATTCACAATGATAGGTGGTGCTATGTGTATTGGAGGGGGGGGCTTAGTCCGGGGAGCTCCGTACCTCTTTCTGTATCCCACAAGCGTCCCATATATGCTAGTCCTAACCGTAAGTAACAGTGGTAATTAAATTACTCTAAAAAAAAAAAAAAAAAAAAACAAACCCTAATGTGGGGAAAAATCTAGCATTTTTGCATCGCCGTCTTTCAAGTGGCATTACATTGTTACGTTTTTGGCTACGGAGCTGATTGATGGCTTGTTTTTTGCGGGGCATGTTGTTCTTTGCAACAGTATCATTCTGGAGTACATATGTTTTGATTATCACTTTTTATTGCATTTTTAGTGGGATATAATAGGTAAAAATCATAATTTTTGGCGGGTTTTTAACGTTTTTTTTTTACGGCGTTCATCATATGGGTTCAATAGTTATTTAGTTTTATTCTATGGATTGTTACAGATGCGGTGATACTATATATGTGGGGTTTGTGTCATGATTTTGACTTTTTTGAGCGTTATATGTCTCTTTATATGTTTTGGGGCTTATGGGCATTTTTAGTGATTTATAAAGTTATTTTTTATTGAAAAACATTTTTTTTTACATTTTTTACTTGATCCACCATGGGATATGAACAAGCAATCATCTGATTGCTTGTTCATGATAATACTCTGCTATACTGATGTATTGCAGGGTATTAGCAGTGCCAGCCTATGCAGATGCATAGGCTGACACTTTGCCTTTAAGATGACGTCACAGATGCCATCTTAAAGGCACTGCCTTCAGGCTTCTCTGGGGTCCCGATCGGACCCCAGAGGTGCCATAGCAGCGATCGCCACCCTCCCCCGAAAACGGCGCGGGGGGGGGGCGATCGTGGGGTAAAGACCTCCGGAAAGCATGTTAAATGCCGCGGTTGCGTGGACCGCGGCATTTAACGGGTTAACCGCCCGCGATCGGAGCCCACTCCAACCACGGGTGTTAGCCGGGGATGTCAGCGGTAGATTACCATTGAAATCCCGCGGCTAACGATGCCGGTTCGGCTGCTGTGCAGCGCTGAACCGGCATCGTCTCTGCGCAGTAGCTGTACTGCGCTGAGCGCTATTCGTGGGACTCCGCGCAGTACAGCTACGGCGCAGAGCGCTAAGGGGTTAAATAATGGGGCAGATTTACTTACTTGCCCCTGCGCGATCCCCGAGGTGCGTTCCCCAACTCCAATGCACAGTTGCCGCGATTCACTACGTGTGTGCGCCCAATATTTTGGATCTGTCACTTCCCCGATCAAGTCCGCCAGAGTTCACCTTCTTCTTCCCGTCGAATGTAAGTGCTTGATCTTGCGACACAAATTCAAAGTTAAATCCCACCCCCCGATTTCTGTTGCATGGAAGCCGGCGCCGATGCGCCAAAATGCGATTGCATACGACACAATCCCTGGCGCGATCCCCGATAAGTTGACGAAATTGCGGCCTTGGGACCCTTAGTAAATAAGCACCAATATGTTATTTAAAATTCAAAATATAATACACATCCATTTTGCATTCAGATAATAATGTTTGCTTGTCTATGAAAAACAAGGGAGGAGGAATCTGCCATCAGATCTACTTCTGTATATTCCTCATGATAGTTTTCCTTTATACTGCTGAGATTGGAGTTACGTCTGATCCCAGAAGGTGTAGAGAAATTTGTGTTGTGTAAATCCATTCATCTAAATCTCTGCCCTTCATCTTGCCAAACAAGCACCCTCATCTCCTATCAAAATATTTAACGTCCCTTAAATACACTAACTTTAAACTGTAAAATTATGGCAGTAGCCTAGTACATAGGAATCAATGAAGCTACCAGTAAACTCATCGTCTATCACGGCATGTCCCTCCCCATTATTAAAAGGGCTGCTCACTTTCAGCAAATAATTTATATGGATTTTTTAAGGAAAAGATATACAATTTACCAATATACTTTCCATATTTATTCCTCATCATATTCTAGCTCTATCTATTAGCTCTACCTCTATCATATGTTTGCTTGCTGTCCTTTTATAGAAAAATCCTATGTTTACTTCCAGTGCATAGAAATCTGTCCATGGTGATGTGATGGATATGCAGGTGTATGAGCCGTTTGTATCATGCAGCGATGATTACTTTCTGTGATAATAGTAGCTTGTGCACCTGTTTAACATCACATGACCACGGGCAGATTTATAATCACTGGAAGTAAAGATAGAAGCTTTCTATAGAATGACAGCAAGCAGAGATCTTGAAAACGGTGAGAAATTGATACAGGAAGTATATTGTAAAACTGTATAACGTTTCCTTACACAAACAATATCAATTATTTGCTGAAAGTGGACAACCCTTTTAAGTGCAACTTTGATAGTAACCTTAGCTTGTGTAATACAACCTAAGGGTGGCTTTGTGTCAGGGCTCGGGGTTAGTGGACCCCCTGGACCACCGTGGGAGATGATACTAGCCGACACCTGGGACCGAAAACTAAGTGGCACCTGGTCCTCACAAGAGCCCGCCGCAAAACGGGATGGTCCTTCTGCGGAAGGGTGCCACCAAGTCGTTCACAGGAGTGACTAGCCCGTGGTAGTATTCGAGGTACCAATTCAGGAAACAGTCTCGTAGTCAGGTTCAGGCTGGTAATCAGGGCTTGTGGCAGACATGCAGAATCCAGGTTCAAGTCCAGGGTCAGCAACAGGAGATCAAGGCAAGCCAGGAATGGGGACGAGGAACAAGGAACAAACGCTGGGAACTGGAAGCCTTCTCTTCTCACCATATAGCTCAAAGATCTGGCAGGGAATGATGGGAACAACTGGGCTTTATTGAAAACCCGGAAGTGCCAGTGCCAATCAGCGGTGCCCTGGCCCCTTAAACCTTTGAGTGTGTGCCCTAGGGAGCAGGGACGTGTGCGCGTCCTAGCCGGGATGGGAGCAGGAGCATGGAGAGGCGAGTGCAGGCCGGGGGGAGCAGCACCATGGAGAAGGGCACAAGTGTGCCTGCGATCCATGACATAGATCATGGGGCCACCCGTGACACTTTGTAAATATTTATATTTTTCTATAATTGTTAACAGTACCCCCTTTGTGGGTGATATTTCCTCCAAACTCCATAGTTTAGTCTGTGCTCACTATAAAGAAGGTTTAAAAATGTTTTACTTGAATATATGTAGCCCACACCCAGCAATGTTTTCTGATAAAAGATACAAAGCTCTCTGTTGTAGAATCTATGAAGAAGGCATCTGTTCACCTCTATATTATATTTTTGTGCAGTTCCTTACATTTTGAGTAGTAGTGATATGTTCTCTCTGCAACATAAATTCTTTCCAACCTAATACGCCCTTACTCTAAAAACATTGCCAAGGAAGATGATGACTCATATGAGACGCTTCCTCACATGAATGATAGCCGCCACCTAATTTGCTGCACTTGGCATAAAGCTTGTATAAAACCAAATCGTTTAACTTTCTAATATTTAGCTGTAAATAAAAATTACATAATAATTGTTAGCAAAGACATTTGGTATTGTTTAGGATGATGAAACTCTATGCTCTTCAGGGTACGTTTTACAGCAAATTTAATATTCTAATATGTAAAGAAAAACATACGATGACAGTGCAATATAAAAGTAAGTTATTATTCAGCTCCTTTGTATTCTCACGAGAGACATCTGCTTAATGCTTCTGAAATAAAAGTGCTAGAAATGTGTTTGCAACATAAAAATGATTTAAAAATGTACTGTTTTGCATCAGAACAATATATGTTAATTGTATACAAAGGAGTTTAACTTGCAGCATAAGCAATAATACATCTGTTGTGGAAAAATACAAGAGTAAAAGGCAGGTCCTAAGTACTGAGATCATTGAGGTATGACCATAAAGATATTTTGATCTTATTTTGCCACTAGCTAATATTAACATATTTTACAATTTCAGAAAGTTTGAAAAGTAACTTTCAGTGTACCACATTTACTGTACATATAAATCTATTCTGTCATGAATCCAGAGATTTATTTGTAGTTGGAAAGGAATTCATTCCCCGAAGAGAATCGACATAAGCCTTAATTGCTTTACTGTAGGTCAACACTCTAGGAGTAAAGGTTAGACTTGATGGCTAAATATTGCTTTGTACCCAAAAAGTTGTCCACTTTCTGCAAATAATTGATATTGTTTGTGTAATTCAAAGTTAAACAATTTTCCAATATACTTTCTATATCAATTCCTCATGGTTTTCGAGATCTCTGCTTGCTTTTATTCTATAGGAAGCTTTATTGTTTTCTTGTGGATAGAAACCTGGTCATGTGATGTCACAAGTTTCAAGAAAGTATCTTCCAACTTGGAAATATTAAGTATGATTAGACTTTATTGTAGCATCAAACAAAACATCTAAAGTTACAAACACTTAAATTGTTCACACGTTTCAGAATATCCATAGCCCTTACTCCTGACTAATTTGTGTGGAGAAAATCTATTCTAATTTACTTCCACCCAATGTGAACATCGAACACTCCTCCACATCATATGAAACCTTGTTTGCCTGATTGTTTGTAACGGGCAACCAAGAATTTCTGCCACATTGTTACAATATTATAATATAATATCACAGATTTTATCTCTACATATACAATTAAGATTAAAAACAGGTGATGACTCATCACACAGGTCATGTGATGTCGCACAGGTGCACAGCCCATTATATCACACAGATATTATAATGATATTATAATCACATGACCATGAACCTTTTTTTTATTCACAGGAACTATGCAACAAAGCTTTCTATAGAATTAAAGCAAGCTAGAACACAGATCTAGAACACAGTGTGATATTAGCACAAAAAGAAAATTTGGAAAATTCTATAACTTTTCATTACATAAATAATATCAATTATATGCTCAAATTGGACAACGCCTTTAAATTTTAACCTGTCTGAATGTTTTAAAAGAAGTTTTATGGATGTTCAGTGTAAAACCTGGGCTTGAATATCCAAATATAAACTGGAAACAGTCATGCCAGAAGAGTGAACAGAGGGAAGTGTGCAGTTACACCAGACCAGAAATGATAATGATCTTCCTACTTTTCTGAGGTCTCCAATCTATCTTTTTCCTCTGTATTCCAGATACAGATGATCAAAATCTCACTCTGTAATTGATATATATATTGGATCTGGTTGGAAACTACTACTCCATTCATATTACATATATATACACTTTAGTTACCGAAGTTACTGCTAGATGTTTCCTCAGAGATATGTGATTTAAATCCTGAATAAACTGCGCTGTTCTGTGCCACACCAGTCTCTAAGCCTATCGGGTCTTATTTGGATCTAATGCATGGGCATAGTCTATTCCGATTTCTGATTCTTACAAGTGTCAATATTTTATTTCCATTATTCTTTTCTATATTGGAAGAGAAACAAATATTTCTCCACTGTGAGGCTAATTGTACACGACTAGGATTTAAGGATGTATGCTACCCGTTTTTTTCTACAGCTAGCACGCATCCCCATTCTCTTCAGTGGACTCATGCACAAGGCTGTGAATTTATGGTCCGGTGCATGAGCCACCTGCCCGGGCTACAAATTATAGAGTATGTCCCAATCCTGTCCATACTGCAGTCCCTAGAGTCTTATTATTGTCATCCATGAATGACACATGGCTTTCAAACAATGTTCCATGGACCCACTTTTTTTCTGCCAGTAAAACTGCACATGTTGTGTGCAGGTAGCCTGAATCTGAACTACGCCTATTAAAATTTCCAACAAACCCCCTCAATTTACAGAATCAATCAGGATAATTAAAAAAATTATACAAAAAGTCTGCCGTGAAGCTGACAGTAGATAAACATCTGGTCAGTTGCTCTTTCCAGGACTTAATGTTTGCATTGTCGAGTCGATGTTTGCAAACTTACAGACAAATTTCATCTAATTACTAAAATGAGTAAATTATTAATTCTTAATTATTCACTCCAAGGATGTCTTTCAGCTTTTGTCAATTTAAACAAATTGAGGCCTCGTAGAATACTTGACAGAAACAAACCAATTCATTGACCCTCATATTATGTGTGCAGTCGGCTTTTGCTTCCTTTGATTAACAAAGAATTACATTTCCCTCTGGTCTTAGCTTGCTGTTAACACATTGAAACACTTGCTTGCACAGGGCTAATTAGTCTTTGTTTATGTAGATATCTTATTTTTACCTATTTTACATTAATGTTTGGTTTCTAAAATGATTGCAGTTAGATATTCGGGTAATAGGGTTAATAGTTAATTAAGATATTACGAGATCATTAAAAAACGATTCATCATAAATAATTAGAGTGAAAAAGAGGTTATCTAGCCAATACATACAACTGGCAGGCACAAAACCACAGAAAATTGATCAGATACGTGTAAAGAAACATTTTTTACAAAATAAAGATTGATTGCTGCTTGGTTATAGAGATTCATTTTAAACCGGTATGCCCTCTCTTGGATACTACATAACATTATGATTGGTGAAACCTAACCTCTGGGTCAATCTTTAAGAACAATCCCAGGTGCAATGCTATACAGATAACTGCAACTGCAGAGTCCCAATTTAATTAAAGCTGGTACAGGATATTCTCTTTTCTGACAGACTCAACCTATGTATTGCACAATATTCAATTCTAAACAATGTATCCAAGATTGTAACCGGGAAACTATTCATTTTTAAAATCCTCTAGATCAGTGATTTTCAACCTTTTTTGAGCCGCGGCACACTTTTTATACTTAGAAAATCCTGGGGCACACCAACCAAAATAGCACAAAATAACACTAAAACAGTCATATTATACATATAGTTAATAATATAGATTATAAATTTATTTTACTCACTCAGTGTGAAACCTGGGCCTGTTTCGATAAACACAAAAGGGATATCCTGGCAGGAATGGTGGAAAGACCAACACGAAGCTCTTCCTCAACAGTTCTCAGTTTCTCCCTGTTTTTAGTATATGGTGCTGATTATTATGTGGCTCATATACTGCAAAATAAAGGGGTACAATGAGAAGTACTATGGCCATGAGGCCAGAGTACAAGTGCCAGCTCATATACTCAGCATATGCTGGTACTTGTAGTACTCCAGCCTCATCACTATAGTATTTCTCATTGTTATATGCAGTATACTGCTGGAGTACTAAAAGTACCAGCTCATATGCTGAGTATTCTGCCAACAGTTCATATACTCAGGCAAAAGCTCATATAGTCAGCATTATTGGTGGGCATTACCCTGGCAGCGGGCAAATGCGAGAGTCTCTCCGCTCTCAGGATGATGCGCCGGCCGGTCGCGCGAGGTTCAAAGCTTGTGTATGTGTTATTGTACACGTCTCCTACATTGTAAGAAGCCGTGACTGCGCATCGCCAGGAAACAAAACACAGGGGGCACCGTAGTTTGGGGAACTTTCCCTGCGGCACACCCGACCATGTGTCGCGGCACACTAGTGTGCCACGGCACACTGGTTGAAAATCACTGCTCTAGATTATCATTGCAGGTGCAGAGATGAATCTTTACAGCTACAGATGTCCCAGAATCATTCACTCTCATATCTCTTAGAAAATAATATAGTGGCTTCCGGTTCAGGCTTGGATACTTGATTGTTTATCCATAGTAATCAAAAGCACAAATGTTTAATGTGATTCATTTAAAAAACATCCATATTGAAGAACATCGAGATAATAGAAAGATGTGACATGATTCAGACCGTCCGTCACATGCGGTCCTTACTCAAACCTGATATGACGGTACGAAACGCGTCACCTTTTTTATGGATGTTTTTTAATTGAACCACATTAAAATTGTTGCTTTCAACTACTATGGATAGCTGGAAGCCGGATAATCAGAAACCACTCTTTCCCATTCTTTGTAATACTACAGAAACTACAGCATCTCTTCTCTGCTCCTCATGCATGGCATAACAATTTTCTTGTTTCTAATATACTCTTATATCTCTACCTTATTCATTTAATTTAGTATGAATTGTCAAATTGTGTATCAATTATGATGTGAGTATATGTTTAAGGAAAAAAACTGTTCTTTAATTAAATAACCCTTTCAAAATAACATTCAACTTCTGGCACCATTTAATATTATGTGAAGTGTACTAGAAAGATTGAAAAAAAATTCCAATTGAGGTGGAATTCTCAAAATATATTGCAGTTTTGAAATTTTCTAGCAGGCTCTGTTTTTACAACTTCCACTGTGCATTCCAGAAGGCACATTATTGACCTTAACTTCTTAGGTAAGTACAATCATAGAGACGACAACTTTAAAAAGAATTGTTAATTGTCAAAAAAATGGTTAAAAATTTCCATTACAAAGAAACCTCAAAACTTTTCACTGATTAATACTGACCCTGTAACATTTTCATACTTTGGCACATAAGCCAGACGAGCATTTCGAACATTTTTGTGATCTGTGCATTTTAATCAATTTGTATCTAACTTATGATTTCATTTGTTTATAGATCCTATGTAGGGAAGGTGGTGAGAATAAGTTTTGGTCTTATTTGTAAAATTTTTTAATTTATAATTTTGGTGATACCCAAAAAATGAGAGGTGTCAATTGGACCATAAAGGGAAAGGGTAACTACAATCACAGAAACAAACCCACATTCTTGTTTTTTTTTTTTTGTGGTACAAAATTATGTTTTCATTGATACCATTTTGGGAACTTTTTGTGTGGTGAAATTTAAAAAAATGGGTGATATACACATTTGGGTGCACCATTTGGGTTTATTTTTATTTAATTTTTTTTTTAAGGATAGGTTATATACTGAATACAGTATATAGGTATTTTGGGTAGAACTGATTTAAGTATATTAGTCAGTCCCTCTAAAACCATTCCAATTTCTCATGTGGCTTCATTGGAAAATTAAATGCCTCCCATGGTCTAGGGTTCAGATCACTCAATGACAGCCATGTAAATCTCATCATAGCAATGGATTGTTACTCATTTTAACAGCCAGTGAATCTGCAGCACTGAAGAACTCTGGTAATGCTGTCTAGCCCTTCAGACTCATTATCATATTTTGAAAGTTGATTTTAGAAGGAATGAGGCTATGGATAACACATATAAGAAGATTACCACAGTCACAGTGCCTGGATCTATGAGTTAGTGTCCTCGATTTATCATGCTTAATTTTGATGGTAGATTTTCTTTAAAGCCATGTGAGATAAAGAGAGAGTGGGAACGCACTCTGTCTCTGGATTCCATTTGACTTACCCTCCTCCAAAGTTTAGGCTCATACAATACATGTATAATTTTCTTCTACAGGCCTGGTCTTATCCCTTTCACAACACAGACTAGGGATTTACACACTTAAGTAGCAGTATACTGCTATAAATTCATTTTGATACTGATAACACTAGCTCAGGCAGATAGTGAAGGATTAGTTCAATTGGCTACAATTGCTTTTATGGAGAATTCAATTTGGATTTAAATTACATTTAGCTGTGAGATATTATCTATTCTAAAATTAGATTATTCAGTGACGTACTGCTCGCACATTCAGGTTGGCTCTTGACATAATGCAAAGTAGTTTGTTTAAATCACAGACCAATAGAGTTATCAGCTGATTCTCCCGAACATCTGTCTCTACATTTAATTTCTAGCTATACATTAGAAATTAGTTAATACAACTCAAAGGCAAATGGTTATTCATTCGAGAGATTTTGTTAAAGATTCTTATATAAGATTTATTGTGTTACAGGTCAACTTTGAAAAATACAGACATACAGTATACTGCTGCACTGCTCTTTTCAAGGAAGACAATATACAGTGACATTCCTCCATTCACAGTCTCAAGCTACACTCACGGTGATCAATATGGTTCACTTTCTATGTATATGTTTAGATACACAAGAATGACACAATAAAAAGAAGTATTGGTTGACAGTTTTTTTTTTTTTTTTAAAGGCATTATATTACCTACATATTTTCTCCCCCGTCCATCTAGTAATCTTTGCTGTAACAAATCCATCTTTTCTGCTTTAGCCATATCTATCCATTTGTATTAATTTATCCGGAAGAATCTTTCCTTATATGTATGACTACTAAATATTTTTGAGTAAATTTGCAACTTTATATAACCATTTCACTTGTCAAAGGAAAGTGTCCCTCCTGAGCACAAAACCCAAACTGCTTGTCAGGTTCGCTAGGGAGAATGCTGGGACTTCTGGTTCTTCTGGTGGTGCGTACCCGCGCAAACTCCACCTCTCGTCCCGGGCAGCGGCTGCTAAGATCTCGCGCTGTCTAGGAGTTGTGTTTGGAACTGCTGGGACATGTGGTACCTCTGCATGGTGCCTGGTTATTCTGCACCATGAGGGGTTAATTCCCAGAAGTTGTCCAGCTCCTATCAGGTTCTGGAGGTGGGATTCTGGCTGCATAAATTGCAGCGTCACTAGTCACCTGTGCCAGTGTTTGAAATCCCTTCATCAGTCGCTCTCTGCATTAGGTTGGCTCGCTCTGTATCTGTATCTATATCATTGTGACCTCGGCTAGTTTTTGACAATGACTCTTTGCTTACTGACTTTGTTCTTGATGTACCCTCTCGTTGTGACTCCGGCTCGTTTACCATTCCTTTGTGTTTTATGTTTGTCAGTCTGTTTGTGTTTCACGTCCCACACTTATCCAGTGTATTTCGAGTCTTCAAGTGGGGCAACTGCCCCATGGTTTAGCGTGGGGGGGCTATAGGAAGGGACAGAGGTTGGGGCAAGCTCAGGGCACACTATCCCCTGTCTTCTGTGTTACCCAACCCTAACACTGCTATTACCCAATTATGAATGTATTTATCACTTTAGTAAGAATTTTTAGAATTACAGGAGAGTAAAACACCACTCCTGAATTGCTATATTATGGGAAATAAAAGAACACTGCAAGAAGTACTGCAACAAAAATATCAGTAGAGATACCCAAACCTATGGTCACACAAGTTTACAGTCATCCCTTAATGTTTGACATTGGTTAGAACAGCTTCCAGGGCATCAAGTGCTGCCACAGCCCCTTAGCCTGTTTTTGGAATTACTATTTTTTTCTTTTACTTCCCAACTAGAGATGAGCGAGCACTAAAATGCTCGGGTACTCGTTATTCGAGACGAACTTTTCCCGATGCTCGAGTGCTCGTCTCAAATAACGAGCCCCATTGAAGTCAATGGGAGACTCGAGCATTTTTCAAGGGGACCAAGGCTCTGCACAGGGAAGCTTGGCCAAACACCTGGGAACCTCAGAAAAGGATGGAAACACCACGGAAATGGACAGGAAACAGGGGCAGCATGCATGGATGCCTCTGAGGCTGCTTAATCGCACCATTATGCCAAAATTATGGGCAACAGCATGGCCATGACAGAGTGACAGAATGAAGCTAGATAGCATCTAAAACATCCAATAATTGACCCTGACACTATAGGGGATGGCATGCAGAGGCAGCGGCAGCAGTGGCAGGCTAGAGAGTCTCATGGCGACATACCCTAAATGGACTCAGGCTTCAAACCAATGGGTGGCAGAGAGGAACCAAAGGAGGTGAGCAAGAAGCGCTGAAATTATTTCCTCTGTGAACAAAAGGTTGACGGTATATTTAGTCGAGTTCCACTATGTATCTGGTGAAACACCTGAAAATTCTGCCTGACACAGCTCGTTTGATAAGGGGACCATGTATGGAGGCAGTGAACTAGTAGTAGATTAAAGGTGCTGCAGTTAAAACTATGTTAGTTGGATCTTGGGATAGAGCTGGCGCTCCGCTGCCAGGCGAGCTTTCGCCAATCCAAGCCCCTGTCTCTAGGCTACTCCCCAAACAGCACTTCTAAGAACCTTTTGTATAAGATCAAGTGTAGTAGCGTTCTTATAAGTTTGGGATATGGCGGGTGAGGGGAATGTAAACAGATGCGCAAGAAGCGCTGAAATAATATCGGTTAATCATAAAAGTTTGCCAGTATATTTTGTGGATAACACAGCAGGGTGGCGACAAAGTTAACAACTTTGATGTGGAATGCCCTGTAATAGCTCTTGGGCGGTGTGCCTTTTATCGCCTAGGCTCAGCAGTTTGAGCACCGCCTGCTGTCGCTTAGGGACGGCACTGCTGCTGTGCCTAGAGCTACCGACTGATGGCGCCATGCCCACGGATGGTAATTCGGAGGAGTAGGAGGTGGAGGAGGGGTGGGAGGAGGAGGAGGTATAGTAGGCCTTTGAGACCTGGACCGAGGTAGGCCCCGCAATCCTCGGCGTCGGCAGTATATGACCAGCCCCAGGGTCAGACTCGGTCCCAGCCTGCACCAAGTTAACCCAATGTGCCGTCAGTGATATATAGTGGCCCTGCCCGGCAGCACTCGTCCACGTGTCCGTGGTCAGGTGGACCTTGTCAGAAACGGCGTTGGTCAGGGCACGGATGATGTTGTCTGACACGTGCTGGTGCAGGGCTGGGACGGCACATCGGGAAAAGTAGTGGCGGCTGGGGACCGAATACCGAGGGGCGGCCGCCGCCATGAGGTTGCGAAAGGCCTCGGTCTCTACTAGCCTATAGGGCAGCATCTCCAGGCTAAGCAATCTGGAGATGTGGACATTAAGGGCTTGGGCGTGCGGGTGGGTTGCACTATATTTTCTTTTCCGCTCCAGCGTCTGGGGTATGGAGAGCTGAACGCTGGTGGATGCTGTGGAGGATCGTGGAGGCGACGATGGGGTTTTTGTGGCAGGGTCCTGGGCAGGGGGCTGACTATCAGCTGACACAGGGGAAGGAGCAGTGGTGTGCACGGCCGGAGGTGAACGGGCTTGGTGCCACTGATTCGGGTGTTTAGCATTCATATGCCTGCGCATACTGGTGGTAGTTAAGCTAGTAGTGGTGGAACCCCTGCTGATCCTGGTTTGGCAAAGGTTGCACACCACAGTCCGTCGGTCATCCGGTGTTTCCTTAAAGAACCTCCAGACTTCTGAAAATCTAGCCCTCGCCGCGGGAGCCCTCGCCACGGGAGCTTCACTACGTGACACATTTGGCGCTGATGCACCTGCTCTGGCCCTGCCTCTCCGTCTGGCCCCACCACTGCCTCTTCCAACCTGTTCTGCTATAGGACTCTCCTCCGTCTCAGAAGCACTGTGTTCACCCGGCCTCTCAGCCCAGCTTGGGTCTGTCACCTCATCATCCTCCGATCCCTCAGTCTGTTCCCCCCTCGGACTTCCTGCCCTGACAACAACTTCACCACTGTCTGACAACCGTGTCTCCTCATCGTCGGACACCTCTTTACACACTTCTTCCACTACGTCAAGAAGGTCATCATCACCCACAGACTGCGACTGGTGGAAAACCTGGGCATCGGAAAATTGCTCAGCAGCAACCGGACAAGTGGTTTGTGACTGTGGGAAGGGTCCAGAAAACAGTTCCTCAGAGTATGCCGGTTCAAATGCCAAATTTTCCTGGGAGGGGGCAGACTGGGGGGGAGGAGGCTGAGGTGCAGGAGCTGGAGGAGTGGCGATTTCGGTGACATGGGTGGACTGCGTGGAAGACTGACTGGTGGACAAATTGCTTGAAGCATTGTCGGCAATCCACGACATCACCTGTTCGCACTGTTCTGGCCTCAACAGTGCTCTACCACGAGTCCCAGTAACTTCAGACATGAACCTAGGGAGTGTAGCTCTGCGGCGTTCCCCTGCTCCCTCATCAGCAGGTGGTGTCTCACCCCGCCCAGGACCACGGCCTCTGACCCCTGCAGTAGTTGGTTGCCCACGTCCCCGCCCTCGTCCTCTACCCCTAGCCCTCGGGTTAAACATTTTGAAAATGAGAGTCATAACTTTAATTTTTTTTTTACTTTTTTTTTGTGTTTTTTAGTTTTTAAAACCAAACGATGCTATCCTATTGCTATGGCTATTTTCTAGCCAACTATGAAAGCACACTGCTATGCCAGATGAGATGACGCTGAGTTATCAAAAAATAAACGTAAAATAAAAAGTAAATGGCAGACTGTGCCTAATTGAAATCCAACCCCTAATAAATTGCCCCAATTCGGTCTTTGCGATGGATATGTGCGTCACTAAGCGCTAAACACAACGGTCGCAAGTCTCACTGCAAATTCCTCACAATATGGTAGTAGATGCACTACAGCAAGGCCAGCCACCAGCAGATCAACCAGAAATAAAATATATAACGCTATTGTAGGCCTAAGTAAGCCGTTTGGATTCTCCTATGGCTATTTTCTAGCCAACTATGAAAGCACACTGCTATGCCAGATGAGATGACGCTGAGTTATGAAAAAATAAACGTAAAATAAAAAGGAAATGGCAGACTGTGCCTAATTGAAATCCAACCCCTAATAAATTTTCCCACTTCGGTCTTTGCGATGGATATGTGCGTCACTAAGCGCTAAACACAGCGGTCGCAAGTCTCACTCCAAATTCCTCACAATTGGCTAGTATATGCACTGCAGCAAGGACAGCCACCAGCAGATCAACCAGAAATAAAATATATATAACGCTATTGTAGGCGTAAATAAGCCGTTTGGACTCTCCTTTGGCTATTTTCTAGCCAAGTATGAAAGCACACTGATGAGATGACGCTGAGTTATGAAAAAATAAACGTAAAATAAAAAGGAAATGGCAGACTGTGCCTTATTGAAATCCAACCCCTAATAAATTTTCCCACTTCGGTCTTTGCGATGGATATGTGCGTCACTAAGCGCTAAACACAGCGGTCGCAAGTCTCACTCCAAATTCCTCACAATTGGCTAGTATATGCACTGCAGCAAGGCCAGCCACCAGCAGATCAACCAGAAATAAAATATATATAACGCTATTGTAGGCGTAAGTAAGCCGTTTGGATTCTCCTTTGGCTATTTTCTAGCCAAGTATGAAAGCACACTGATGAGATGACGCTGAGTTTTGAAAAAATAAACGTAAAATAAAAAGTAAATGGCAGACTGTGCCTAATTGAAATCCAACCCCTAATAAATTGCCCCACTTCGGTCTTTGCGATGGATATGTGCGTCACTAAGCGCTAAACACAACGGTCGCAAGTCTCACTGCAAATTCCTCACAATATGGTAGTATATGCACTACAGCAAGGCCAGCCACCAGCAGATCAACCAGAAATAAAATATATAACGCTATTGTAGGCCTAAGTAAGCCGTTTGGATTCTCCTATGGCTATTTTCTAGCCAACTATGAAAGCACACTGCTATGCCAGATGAGATGACGCTGAGTTATGAAAAAATAAACGTAAAATAAAAAGGAAATGGCAGACTGTGCCTAATTGAAATCCAACCCCTAATAAATTTTCCCACTTCGGTCTTTGCGATGGATATGTGCGTCACTAAGCGCTAAACACAGCGGTCGCAAGTCTCACTCCAAATTCCTCACAATTGGCTAGTATATGCACTGCAGCAAGGACAGCCACCAGCAGATCAACCAGAAATAAAATATATATAACGCTATTGTAGGCGTAAATAAGCCGTTTGGATTCTCCTTTGGCTATTTTCTAGCCAAGTATGAAAGCACACTGATGAGATGACGCTGAGTTATGAAAAAATAAACGTAAAATAAAAAGGAAATGGCAGACTGTGCCTAATTGAAATCCAACCCCTAATAAATTTTCCCACTTCGGTCTTTGGGATGGATATGTGCGTCACTAAGCGCTAAACACAGCGGTCGCAAGTCTCAATTCCTCACAATTGGCTAGTATATGCACTGCAGCAAGGCCAGCCACCAGCAGATCAACCAGAAATAAAATATATATAACGCTATTGTAGGCGTAAGTAAGCCGTTTGGATTCTCCTTTGGCTATTTTCTAGCCAAGTATGAAAGCACACTGATGAGATGACGCTGAGTTATGAAAAAATAAACGTAAAATAAAAAGAAACTGGCAGACTGTGCCTAATTGAAATCAAACCCCTAATAAATTTTCCCACTTTGGTGTTTGAGGTGGAAATGTGTGTCACTAAGAGCTAAACACAACGGTAGCAAGTCCCCCTGCAAATTCCTCACAATATGGTACTAGCTGCACTACTAGTGCCAGCAAGCCCAGCCACAAGCAAACAAAAAAAAAAAAAGTATAACGTTATTGTAGCCCTAAGAAGGGCTGTTGGGTTCTTGTTGAATCACTCCTGCCTAACACTATTCTAATAGAACACCCTAACGCTTTCCCTGACCAGCAGCAGCTCTCTCCCTAGCGGCATCCAGACACAGAATGATCCGAGCAGCGCGGGCAGCGGCTAGTCTATCCCAGGGTCACCTGATCTGGCCAGCCAACCACTGCTATCGACGTGTAAGGGTACCACGTCATGCTGGGTGGAGTGCAGAGTCTCCTGGCTTGTGATTGGCTCTGTTTCTGGCCGCCAAAAAGCAAAACGGCGGGAGCTGCCATTTTCTCGAGCGGGCGAAGTATTCGTCCGAGCAACGAGCAGTTTCGAGTACGCTAATGCTCGAACGAGCATCAAGCTCGGACGAGTATGTTCGCTCATCTCTATTCCCAACTCCTAAATGTTATAACTTTTGTTTTTACATTTACATAGATCGAACTACCTAGAAGCACAATTTCTTTCAATGTACTTGTAAGCTAAAAGAAAATTCTGAATGTGCTGAATTCAGAATTACAGCTTTCAATGTATGGTCCTGTATGTGTTTCTTTAGGTAGGTTGGTCACAAAGACAACAAATTTGTATAGCTTTTATTTTCTTTTAAAAAAAACAGAAAACAAAAGGGTGCAGCCTTTTGTTAACTTTTAACTAATTTTTTTTTATGGCAAGTGAAATAATAAAACTGTGACTGTGTTAATATTATTATAGTTATTATCCATGGCTTCCTTCTAAAATC
The DNA here is from genome assembly GCF_040894005.1 of Engystomops pustulosus. Lineage (NCBI taxonomy): Eukaryota > Metazoa > Chordata > Amphibia > Anura > Leptodactylidae > Engystomops > Engystomops pustulosus. The sequence goes on from NC_092413.1 coordinate 54,216,329, forward strand.
GATAATGAGCCAGGAGGGCTCTGGGGAATGTTACCAGAGCCTCTTTTTGCTGCAGCTTCACAGGCATACTGTGCACAGCTTCAGATTGTGCAGGAGCACTTTCATCCTTCTACTGTGTGAGATTACTGCTGGTAAAGGGAGGGGAACTGCAGGGATCATTGGGGAGACAGTGTAACAACCTAAGAAACTCCAGCATTAATGGGATTATTAGCATAATTTTAAAAGTTGATTTTAGATGGAAGATGATTACCACAGTCATGGTGCCTGGATCTATGAGTAAGTTCCCCTATTATCATGCTTGATTCTGATGGTGGATTTCCTTTTACCCCTTGGGGGTCTTACAGTTTATACAATAGTCTACAATACAACTATATTGCAGTTATTTTGGTGCAGCTGCACCAAGGGACCACGTGGGAATATTTAATTATTGTAGGCAGGCTGCTGGACATTTAATTTCTGAAGGAAAGCTGCTGGACATTTCATTATTGAGGGGAGGGTGTTGGACATTTTACTAGTAAGGGGAGGCTGGGGGCGTGGCCTAAGCGCGATGCAGAGCAGACAGAGCTCTGTGCCTGGCCGAGCAGAAAAAGGGCAAAAGATACCTCTACATGGGGAAATTAGGCACCAATAAGGCATCAAGATGCCTGAGAGACCAGGCGCCACAAGTCACGGTTTTTTAACTACTTCTCCCCACTGCAGGAGCGTCCATCCTCCTCAGACAGAGAATCCGGCAGCACCTCTCCCAGCGCACCGCCATCTTGCAACACACGTGGTGCATCAGCTAAGGCTCCAGCCGCCCCTTGATCGCCGGAGATCGGCGGCATCTCCACACACCACCAGGCAGCGGTGAGCCCCTGCATCGGAGCCACGGAAGGTGCGCAGACCCCCCCCCACAGAAACCCGGGAAGATGGACAGCAAGCAGACAACAGCCGGCTGACAACTCCGGTACAGCAGACCTGTACTCCACCTGGCCTCTCCCTTGGGATAGCAGGCCCAACAAGCGGTGAGCTCCCCTCTCAGGTCCCATACACCACTGTCACAGCAAGCCCCAGCTTTACACAGGTCCTGAATCAGGAACAGCAAAGGGCCCTAACTCACATAGCTGGAGACCACCTCACAATGGCTCCTCCACCCAAAACCTCCTCAGTGGCCATAACACAGGCCTCATATGAAACGCCAAAGGGGTCCAAAGGGGAGAATGTTTCACTCCAGAGCCCCCACACAAAACGCCTTCTTTTAACAAAAGGCGATGAGACATCCAGCTTGTCGAAGCAAACATGCAAGAGAGAACCTGGGGAGGAGGCCAGCAGCAGGTTTAACTCCACTCTGCCCTCTCCGGAAGCAGAGGCTCACGCCCTACAGGGACACCCAGAATTACAAGCCCTCTTAGCCCTACTACCCTCTAAAGGAGATATGGACACACTAGCACTCTACCTTAAAGGGGCCTGGCACCAAGATCTCAAAAAAGTCCAAGTAGAAGTTAATGCTATACAGGAGAAAATCAAGTCACTAGAAGTGTTCAGGGCAGAGACTACCGCGGCTGGTGTGAGATTCGGGAAAAAGGAGAATCTTATTCCACACAAGTGAGACAGCTCATGTCCAAACTAGATGATCTGGAAAACTGAAATTGACGAAACAATATTAGAATTAGGGGCGTACCAGAGGCGACACACGCTTATGATCTCATCCCGACCCTCACAGGTATATTCAATATGCTGCTAGGCCGCCCGGTAGACACCAGTATCGAAATTGACCGTGCCCACAGGGCGCTCAGGGCTTGAAGCTCAGACCCAGCGAGACCACGTGAAGTAATTTGTAGGATCCACTTCAATTCTATCAAAGATCAAATAATGCAGAACGCAAAGCAAAAAGGTGATCTGGACTTTGATGGAGTTCGGATAGCCCTGTTTCCTTATCTTTCTAGACGCACACTTCGACAAAGAGATGCTCTCCAACGTCTTCTGCAAGTTTCCCTTTGCCCTCCATGCACGTTCCTCAAGAGGTCAAGCATCGCTAGTTAATCCAGAAGACTTACCCTTGTTCCTAAGTGCTCTAGACCTACCCTCTATAACTCTCCCTGATAGGGATTTACCAGCAGAAGACCAATCTCTACAACCCAACGGCCCTCCTACCTCGGCACCTGGAAGATCTTCGGACTGGGAATCACCCCGTTTGCAACGCCAAAGAAATAGGGGACACTCTGACTCTGATTAGACCCAAGAACCTAGCTTCCCCTGGCCTACCTTAGAAGTATTATTATTCCTAAACTTTGTATCCTTTACTACTCTCTGGTCATTCTCCTTCTGATATAGAATGATGGTTTTTACATTGGTCTAATATTTCCTTTGTTATACTTCTGGAACGATCAGCCATGGCATCCCAGGCCCTCCGCGACCCTTACACCCTTGACCTGACGCAACAGGTTGAGCTCTCCGCCAACATCTATATTCAGCAAGGGGGGGGGGGGGGTCGCGGACGTGAGATGACCACTATCCACTAACCATCCTCCTGCATACCCACTATGTAAGCCTGCCCTTACATGTATATTTTTCCAATTTAGCATTATTAAGGCCACTACGGAATGTTATTCTGTTTTTATCATTTATTACTTGTTTCTGTTATCGCTAGATAAACCTACCCCCATAGGTGAAACCGTTGTACGACACTGCGGTTGAGATTTGTGCTTTCGCACCAAACTGATTAGTTCCCTCCCCTGATCAGTTCTCAGTCCGGGTTAATCTCTGTTTTAAGCCCTCTCCCATACCACCCCAACCCCAACTCTTTTTCCTCCTTACAACCTCCAACACGGTCACTGAATCTCAGTCTCCTGACAAGAATACTCAGAGGTGGTTAGTAGCCTCACATTAGTCAGTAACAATGGCCACATCCACCGCCCTCCCGCTCAAAATAGCCTCCTTTAATGCTAAAGGCCTGAATGTACCTGAAAAAACGCTCCCAGATTCTTTACTCCTTCCATAAACAGAGGATACATATCCTGTGCATACAAGAGATACATTTTAAGACAGATACTATGCCTGTAATTAATAGTAAGCATTACCCCAAGCACCTGCACAGCACCAACCCCGAGTCTAAGTCCAGAGGGGTATCTATATTTATACATAAATCTGCCCAATGCTCTGTCTTAGAAACCAAATTTGACACCGGGGCCAGATACATCTTTATAAAGTGGTACACTGACCAACATCTATGCCCCGAATTTTGACCAGGCAATGTTTCTATTCAAATTTTTAGAAGACTTAACGGAATTCGCAAACAGCTCCCTAATCCTCTGTGGTGACTTCAACCTAGCCATCAATCCGCTCATAGACACCTCCACAGGCAAATCCTCGGTGTCATATGGCAAACGAAATCGTCTGCGCAAGCTGCTTCACTCTATGCAGCTCTGCGACATCTGGAGGTTGAATCACCCGGAGGGTAGGGATTATACCTTCCATTCCCAGGTACACAATTCCTACTGCAGAATAGACTACATATATGTCCAACATCAACTTCTTTCTTCTGTGCTAAACACAGATGTTGGCTCAATTATTAGTTTAGATCATGCCTCTGTTACATGTACTCTTTCCCTCCTACTTGGAAAGCGCTCAATGAGTCTCTACTACATGACCAACTCTGCCTCTCGGAGCTTAAGGAGGTGGCCAACACATTTCACCTAGACCACAAACATGACAACAGACCCTCTGCCTACAAGTAAGGGGAGGCTGCTGGACTTTCCACTAGGGAGGGGAAACTGCTGGACATTTCATTAGTGAGGGGAGGCTGCTGGCCATTATATTGGGTTTTGCAGCCAGATCTAGATGCAGTGAACACAGTGGCTTAGTGTGGAAAATAACCTATTTAAGAGCAATCAGGAAAGCGAGTGTGTGAGCTTTTAGGTGAATGTGCATTGATCCTAAGTGGTGCAGTGTCAAAGTGTGACTTAAGATTAAGGGAAGGAGTACTTATTTTGGATCCAGCAACAAATAGATAAGTGCATTTACATTTTTTTCAGATATTCTTTTGTGTGGGTTTTATTGTAACCAAGTAGATCTAAAGGTATATTACCTGCTTAATCTGTATATTGCGTTGTGGTTATAGTGTTGGTTAAGTCTCTCAGGCATTCACCTTATCTAGACAGGATAGCAAAGGTGCTGCCTAATTTATAGCGGGGTGTGGCTATCTAATTAGCAGCCTTTATATACTTCTGTGGTCAGTTTGTCTGGCGGTTTTCAGACAGATCTTGATCCTAAGTGGTGCAGTGTCCAAAGTGGGAGTTAGGATTAAGGGATTTAAGCTTGAGGAACTTCAGCAGGTAACTGCTGGTTTTGCTTGTGGTACTTTTTCTGTGAATTCTACTTTTCTTCCATATTTTCTCTTGTATTCCCCATTAGCACTATGGACTTCATAAATGGCAATGCTACACAGTGTACATCCCTTGCCATCTATGCATTCCTTGAACAACAGCAGGAGGCATACTGTTGTGTGGAATGTGAGAAAATTGCTCATCTGGAAGCCCAGATTCTGGATCTAAAGTTTAAGGCTGTTGGCAATTGACAATATGGAGCACAAATTCTTTGGGAAAGATGGGGGCAGCTAGTTGGTTAACATGTAGAAGGCGGGGTAGAGGGAAGAGTTGCAGGGGGTCTAGTCCTGATTGATGCACCCCAATAATCATAGCACATGGGTCATAGTTCATGGGGAAGGAAGGGGGGCTGGCATAAGATTGGGGAACAAGACCAAAAGGAATATGAATAGGGAAAACCATATAAAGTGCATGTACACACATGCCAGAAGCCTCACAAACAAAATGGAGGAACTGAAACTATTAATGTTGGAGCGCAAATATGATCTAGAGGGTATCAGGAAGACATGGCTGGACAATAGCTATGACTGGGCTGTTACTATAGATGGTTATAATCTTTTTTTAGAAATGTTGGTATAAGTAAAAAAGGGTGAGGGGTTTGTTTATATGTGAATTCTTGCCTCAAACCAGTCTTGCGAGATGACATCGGTGATGCGGAGAAAATGTGGAGTCCCTATGGGTCGAGATAAGGGGAGGGAAAAAGAATAATAAAATAGTACTAGGGGCTTGTTAGAAGGCTCCAAATATAATGGAGGCAGCAGAGGAAATGCTGATAAGTCAAATATATGCGAATGCATGGTGAAGTACTTATCATGGGGGATTTCCATTACCCAGATATTGACTGGGGGGCAAAAAACCAGCAGGTCCTTCAAAAGGTAGCAGGTTTTTGTCGACAACAAAAGACAATTACCTCTCACTACTAGTCCTGGAGCCAACAAGAGGGGGGCACTGCTGGACCTTATCCTGACCAACAGACACGACAGAGTATCAGAAATATAGGTTGGGGGAACCTGGGTAATAGTGATCATTTTGTATTACGCTTTACTAAGAGCATTAGTGGAGGGGCAATAAACACTCTAAATTTCTTAGCAACAAAGGGGCAAATTTTCAGCAACTAAGGAAAGACTTAAACTGGACAAAAGCCCCCCCCCCCCCCACCCCAAATGGATTTTTTTTTTTTTCACAAATTTTCTAAAAAGGCCTGTGAGAACCACATACCACATGGGAAAAAGCATAAGAGGAACAAGAAAACTAACTGGTCTTGTAAGGAGAGCAAAAAGCGAGAAAGATAAGGTGTTTAAGGTGCTAACACACAAAGCAGCTAAAGGCCATGAAAATAGAGACTAAGAGAAATAGTGCCAGGGAGAGCAAAAATAATCCCAAATTATTTTTCAAGTATATAAATGATAAGAAACTAAAAATTGAGAGTGTGGGCCCTCTTAGGAATAACATGGGGGTCATGGTTAAAGGAGATGAGGAAAGGGCCAATCTACAGAAAGTCTGGGTTTATGAGGTCGGTCCTATCAGACTAATCTGATTGACTTCTATGAGGAAGTAAGTTCCAGACTGGATCTGGGGGACTCTATGGATGTTGTATATCTGGACTTTTCAGAGGCATTTGACACAATGCCTAAAAGGTTGCTACATAAAATGAAACTGCCTGGACTAGGGGAAAATCTGTGTATTTGGGTAAGTAATTGGCTTTGTGATAGAAAACAGAGGGACTTCATTAAGGGCACATTATCAGATTGGGTTGCCATTAACAGTGTGGTGCCACAGGGGTCAGTATTGGGGCCACTTTTTAAAATATTTTTATTAATGACCTTGTAGTGGGTTTACACAGTCAAGTTTCAATATTTGCAGATGATGCTGTAGCTGTGTAAAGTAATTAATAATGAGGTTGATAGTTTAGCATTACAGAAGGATTTGTGGAAGCTTGAGGGGTTCATGAGGTAGATAAATGTAAAGTTATGCACTTGGGCCATGGAAACAAAACGTAAAATTATTTTCTAAACAGTCAAGTATTTGGTAAAACTGGAGCTGAAAAAGACTTGGAGGTATTGGTGGACGGTAAACTTTATTTTAGTGACCAGAGCCAGGCAGCTGCTGCTACATCAAATAAAATTATGGGATGAAGCAAGAGACGAATAGATTCACATGATAAGGACATAGCAACCCAAATACAATGGGGACACTGAAATACAATGGACACATTACAAAATTTTGCATTATTCCGTTTAGAAAAAAGACAACTGAGGGGAGACCTCATTACTAGAGATGGGCAAATCGATTCTAACGAAATCAGAATTCAGTTAGAATTTTAGGAAAATTTTGATTTGTCACGAATCCAAAGTTTATGGTGATTCGTGGGAATGAAGTTTTTTTCCCTCCTTAATTACCAAAATGGGTATGTGCACAACGTGTTACATGAGGCACAGAACTCTGGGAAGGAGAAAGGAACACCCTCGATCACATGTGCAGGCCTGTAAGCCAATCAATGACCGGCAGGCTTATGAGATGTCACACAGCCCTATAAAAACAGGCAGCCATTTCCAATCCCAGCATTTCACACTGCATGTGCTGCCTGTAGCGTCCAGCTGCTTGTACTGTACTGTGATGTAGTGATTTACTGATTTTTGCTCCAAGGGTGTCCGTTTTTGGAGATCTGTATAGCCCAAATAGCAGTTCTTTTTTGTTGCTGAAGCGAATAGGAAGAAATCTGTGTAAAATCCACATACTTTCTGTAGTGATTTCTGCTTCAATCCCGGGGTGTCCGTTTTGGGGGATCTGTATACCCCAAATAGCAGTTCTTTTTTGTTGCTGAAGTGAATAGGAAGAAATCTGTGTAAAATCCACATACTTTCTTGTCAAATCAATTTAGTTTATTAACCAATATGTCACACAGAGAGGTGAAAGGTGGAGCAGGCACAGGTCGCAGCACCGTAAGGGGACGTTGCGGCAGGGGTGACTGTGAGGCCAGAACTCCCATTGCCATCTAGCGGCAGTGTGTTGATAAACAACCCAAAGTTTGTTGATTAGTTGACTCGGTCATCCACTTCCTCCCAGATGACATCGTGACGATGTGGAGATCCAGCCTGCCGCCGCAGCAACAGCAGCAGCACCTAGTGGCACACATACTATTTCAGCCAGTCAAGGCAAGGCTTCAGTACCTCTTCCGAAGGGAGCTGTTGGTCTTTGACATCATCTCCCGGTCCAGATGCTCCTGCTCCTCACTACACATGGCGGCAGCAGTCGTTGCACAAGGTGATTAAAAAGACAAAACTGTATGCGTCCAGCCATCCTAAGGTGCAGAAGCTGACCGTGCGCCTGTCTAAGTTGTTGGTACTGCAGTCCCTCCCTTTCCAAGTTGTGGACTCTGCACCCATCAGAGAATTAATGGCTTGTGCCGAACCGAGGTGGAGAGTTCCAATCCGAAATTTATTTTCCATAAAGGTAGTGCCAGCCCTTTACAAATATGTAGAACAGAAGGTGGGCCAGTCCTTGCACTTATCGGTTTCTTCTAAGGTGCACGGCTTTACGCCCCACTGGGTGAATGTGCTTCCCGCCCAGCCACACCAACAACTTGAATAAGAGACGTCGTTTTCTCCTACACGTTGTCAAACTGCTGCTCATGTGTCAGTGTCCTCCTACTCCTACTCCATCACCACCTCAGCGTCCACAAGTCTAAGTGCTGCTCCATCATACTACATGTGCAGGGCAAAGTCGTTTCACGCAGTTCCACACCTGGATTGCTTGGGCGAACAAAGTCACACAGGGGAGGAACTTCTCCGTGTCATGCAAGAAGAAATAAATCTGTGGCTTTCTCCGCAACAACTGAAAATCTGAACCATGATGACAGACGATGGGAGGAAGATGGTGTCCACGCTGCATCGAGGAGGAATGGCCCTTGTGCCCTGCACGGCGCACGTGTTCAATCTTGTTGTCAACAGGTTCCTCAAGTCTTCCACCCATCTGCAAGACATTCTAAAAATGGCCAGGAAAGTGTGCAAGCACTTCAGCCATTCTTACAATGGCAAGCACACCCTCAAGTTGCAGCGGCAGAACGGCCTCCCCAACATAGTCTGAGATGTGATTTTTCCACCCGTTGTAATTGCAGCCTCCATATGTTAGACCACCTGAATGAACAGAGAAAAGCCATTAATGATTTTTTGATGATGCAAGCAGTCCGGAGTACTCCCCTGTGTAACTTTGATGTCAGCCACTGGCAGCTCATGACGTTTACTCAGGTCCTTTGAAGAGGCCACGTTATTTGTCAGTCGCCAGGACTGCGGGATGAATAACGTCATTCCACTGCTTCATGTCCTGGAACTCATGCTGCAAAATCTGTCTGGTCATGGCACTGGAAAAGTGGAGACTACATCTCATGGCCACATGAGTAGGGTGGGAGTTGAACTGGAGTAGGAGGACATTGGAGCACAAGCAGAGTTTGGTGAAATCAGTGGTTTTTCCACTCAGTTGACAAGAGAGTAGGAGCATCAGTAGGAGGTAGAAGACAAGGCAGAGGACCCAGAACCACTAACTATTGACAGCCGAATAGTGAACACCCGGCATAGGGATGAGTTTTGGCTCTCCACCCTCTTGGACCCTCACTACAGGTCAAAAATGGGTGACTTTTTTCCAGCTGCCTTGAGGTAGGAACAACTGGCGTACTATAGAGAAATACTGTGCACACAGTTGGCCACTGCCAATGGCACCATTGTCCATCCTCAGTCAGGTCTGACCGGGGATTCTTCTTGGTAGTCATTGCTCATATACTACTGCCACGGCTGCTGTGGGGAGATAGGGCGTAGGAGCAGTAGCAGCTCCATCAGCAGCATCTTAAGTTTGGGGTCCTTAATGAGCAGCTTCCTTCACCCACCTAGTGAGGAGGGTAGCCACCACCAGCAGCAGCAGAACATGGAGCAGACCCTGCACTAGCAGGTGGTGGCCTACTTGGACAACACTTTACCACCCCAGGTAGAGCATCCCCTAGACTACAGGGCAGCCAAACTTGATGCCTGGCCACAACCTGCGGAGTTTGCAGTATAAAAGCTGTCCTGCCCGGCCAGTAGTGTGGCATTAGAGTGGGTGTTCAGTGCGTCGGGGGCCAAACCTTACCCCAAGGAGAACCCGCTTGTCCACCCATAATGTGGAGAGACTGACCTTTGTCAAGATGAATCAGGCTTGGATCGGCCAGTATTTCAACACACTAATGCCTTATGCATCAGATTAGATCAGCCATGACGCCTCCCCCAAACGTTGAGAAATCAGTCTGGGTTCTAACTACCTGCCTACACCACTATTCTGATGCTGCCACTCGCCTATTGCCACACATCTGCTGCCAGTTGCTCCATCTGCTTCCCACCATCTTTACCAGGGACAGGAATTGTCCGCCACCTACACAATCTGTCATTGTGCTACTCTGTGGCCTACCATGTTGCCGCCACCACCACACACTATCATTGTGCCATTCTGTGGCCTACCAGGTTGCTGCCAGCTTCACACACTATCATTGTGCCACTCTGTGGCCTCCCATGTTGCTGCCAGCTAAAGAATTTATCATCATGACACTCTGACCTAATGCTGCTGCCACCTTTGCAATTCTTTTTAGGCAAATACATAATATTTTCAGGAAAATTGTAATGAAGGATGTATGTGGCATCTGTAATCTTCAAATTCAAATTTGAATTGAAAATTTCAACTTCAAATTCATGTCAAACTGCAAATCAGTGTCAAACTGCAAACTTCATCATTGTGCCACACTGTGGCCTCCCATGTTGCTGCCACCTAAAGAACTTGCCATTATGCCACTATGTGGCCTACCCTGTTACTGCCACATCCACACTCTGTCATTCTGCCACTCTGTGGCCTACCATGTTGCCGCCACCTCCATACTGTCATTGTGCCACTTTGTGGGCTTCCAGGTTGCTGCCACCTCCACACTCTGTCATTGCACCACTCTGTGGCCTCTTGCTGCTGCTGCCACCTCCACACTATCACTGTGCCACTCTGTGGCCTACCATGTTTCCACCACCTCCATAATTTGTCATTTTGCCACTCTCAGCCTACTCATGCTGCTGCCAACTTTCCGCTGTCTCTCTGGAACACCCTGTGATTTCCAGCATGCTGTTTCCACCCTCCACCACTCTATGAAGTTGCCACTGTGTTTGGGTTTCCCCTTCATTTCATCTGTCAGAAGGAATGAAAAGCCTTAGGATTGATGGCCAAAAGCAGGAGTGGATACAAAACACAGACGACATGCAAATATCCCATTTACTGGTCATCTCTGTTTTGGATCCACTCCTGTTTGTTTTTGGATTTAGCAAAATTGATAATGGATTATTGACCGATTGAAAGCGGACACCCTCTCCACTCTTTTGGGGGGGGGGGTTCTACATGTATCCACGTTCAACAGAACAGCATCTTTTGTAATCTAATGAATCATTTGATGTCAGTGTAAAAAGAATACACTCTTTGATGTTATAGTGGGATTTTGGCCCTCAGCTTAGTCCTTTCGAGCTGGCACAGACATTACTTTGTCAGGCTGCGTTCCCGCTTCACTTATTTGGCCTCTGTAAGTGCACCTGGAATTGAAGTGTGAAGCGATTCTAAGAGCAGCGGCTGTCATGTGCGTGTTTTACTAAAACACAGCATTGTTTGAAGACCAAACCATGCTCCCTATGCATATTTGAGCATGGTACAATGTTCTACAACACCCTACAGGTTCTCTGCAGCCAGGAAATACCTGTTTTTTAACCCCTTCCCGACGCGCGCCGTACTAGTTCAGCGCGCGCCGGGTCCGGGTGCATGAAGAGGGCTTGCGGGCCGAACCCTCTCCATAGCCGGTAAGTCTTTGCTGCATATTGCAGCAAAGGCTTACCGGTAACACCCGCGATCGGTGCTTTCACTGCGATCGCCGCCGGCAATGCTGCCGGAGGCTTCAGAAAGATGGCGCCGCATGGGCGCCGCCATCTTGCCGCGGATCATCGCTCCCCAATGACGTCACGGGGAGCGGTGATCCGTTGCCATGACAGCTTCGGGTCTCACGGAGGCCCGAAGATGTCTTGTTTTAACCCATTCATTACAATGTGCTATCAGCACATTGTAATGAATGAGGAGTAAAATCCCCATATACTGCAGTATGGCAGTATATGGTAGGATCGATCAGACAACTTAGGGTTAAAGTACCCTAGGGAGTCTGAAAATTAGTAAAAGTAAAAAAAAGTAAAAAAAAAAAATTATAATAAAAAAACCTAAAAATTCAAATCACCCCCCTTTCCCTAGAACTGATATTAATATTAATAAACAGTAAAAATCATAAACACGTTAGGTATCGCCGCGTCTGAAAATGTCCGATCTATCAAAATATAGTAATGGTTTTTCGCTGCGTTTAACCCCGTAACGGAAAATAGCGTCCAAAGTCAAAAATGACATTTTTTTGCCATTTTGGAAAATATAAAAAAATTAATAAAAAGTGATCAAAAGGTCGCACAGTCCTTAAAATGATAGCAATGAAAACGTCATCAAAAGTTGCAAAAAATGACACCACCCACAGCTCCGTACATTAAAGTATGAAAAAGTTATTGCCACCAGAAGATGACAAAATTAAAAAAAAATTTTTTGTACAGGAGGTTTTAATTTTTTTAAATGTATGAAAACATTATAAAACCTATACAAATTTGGTATCCACGTAATCGTAGCAACCCAAAGAATAAAATAGACATGTCATTTGGGGCGCACAGTGAAAGCTGTAAAATCCAAGCCCACAAGAAAACGTCGCAAATGTGTTTTTTCACCATTTTCACTGCATTTGGAATTTTTTTCCCACTTCCCAGTACGCACCATGGAATATTAAATACCATCACTACGAAGTGCAATTTGTTACGCAGAAAATAAGCCATAACAGAGCTCTTTATGTGGAAAAATAAAAAAGTTAGATTTTTGAAGGTGGGGAGTGAAAAATGGAAGTGAAAAAAATAAAAAAGGCCAAGTCGTTAAGGGGTTAACGTGATTTGTCATCACGGCGAATCAGGTTGAACCAAATTTCAACAAATTTGCCCATCTCTCCTCATTACAATGTACAAATACCTGAACAGGCAGAACAAGGATCTCTCCAAAGAACTTTTTATTCCTAGGCCTGTGACCAGGACAAGGGGGCATCCTCTACGCCCAAAGTTAGTTTAAAAATCCATTTTGGCACGAGATTGACAGTGAGGGTGCATCAGAGGATATCCCAATGAGGATACCTTAAAGGCACATCCCAGTGATGTCATACAATTTTGTGTCCTCCTGACATAAAACATAAGTAAAAATAAGGAAAAACAATATTTATCATGAAAATACAATTCCCTATATTTAACAATCAATTGTATCCATTTGAATTGTATGACATCATTGGGATGACTTTTTAAACTAACTGTGATAAATTCAAAAGATAGTGGACTGATAACGTGCACGATAGGAGCCAAGAAACACACATCCACATTTTTATATATTAATATGTTTTAGTGTTTAAGTGTTTTTACTGTACATTTGCAAATTTTTTAATGAAATAAAAATAGTAATTTTACACATTTTAGGAGCTGAACGGAATTTTTTTTACAAGGAGCTATATGCTCACAACGCGTCGATCTACTAGACTCAGTAAACCTTTAGGACAGTGGGATTACCAAGGGCAGTCTGGTGGATCACCATCAAAAAGCTGAAAAAGTTGGCTGTGACTAATCAATAACCTTGAAATTTGAGCAAACAACTATTACTGTAAAGCATAATCTAACAACCTGAAAACACTACTCTATTTGTGCTTCCTTTTTTGTTTTCTTTCCTTTGCATTTCTTACTAAGTTTTTAAGATAATGCAGGCTATTATCTTCCCCCTCAAAACTTATTTTGCTGTTTTACAAAACAGGTGAGGTTCTATATGTGTGCACCATTCATGGAGGTACATAAAGCTTGTGTCCTTCAATAGGCAAGTCAGGGATTTCTAAAAGTAATCAGTGCCCCTAGGATATTTAAAAGAGAAAGAGCAACTGGTGAGTGGCCACATATCAATAGATTTTCTATGCTAACTGAGTGATGTCTGATCAAAAGCATGTCACTTAAACATACATACTCAATAGTGGACCAACAATGGTGTTGGTGAGAGTAGTGGTTATATTCCCTACCATGTGGGCAAGATCATCTCCAGCTACCTATTAATTACCACTGGGACACAAAACTGGTTAGAAAGGTTGTGCAGACCCCTCCCCCCACATTGTGGTGTCTTTTACCCCTGTATCTGTCCTCCTTGTCTGGCCACAGTATTTAAATCCATGCCAAGATTTTATAGGGAGTGGCATCAGCTGGGATTTTCGCTTGAAGGGATTGGAAAAAGAAATGTTGGTCAATGTTTGGCACATATGCATTATAAATATTCACATAACACCCTGGGAAGGAAATTCTTATGCAGTGGGATATTTTCCACCCCTCCTCCTTGAAGGCAGAAGGTGGAGTGAGCATCAGTGCCAATCATTGGGTGTTTCCTACAGTGTATAGTCAATCAGGGATGGATTAATGCCGTGTATCCATCCCCCATAAGCTACAGTGTGTACAGAAAGTATTAATCATTGCAGCCAATTGCGTTTTTTTTTTTTCTCATTAGCCCTTTCACGACCCGTGGCATAATAGCACGCCACGGCTTGTCTGCGGGTGCATGAAGAGGGCGCAAGGGCTGAGCCCCCGCCATAGGCGGTAAGTCTTTGCTGCGTATCGTTGCCATGACAGCCTCATTGGAAGACCTGGGCTGTCTCATTTCGATCGATTAATTACAATGTGCGATTTGAATACTGTTATGAATGAGGAGGAAAATCCCCATATACTGCCGAACAGTAGTATGGTAGAAAGTAGTATATGGTAGAATCAATCGGACAACCTAGGGTTAAAGTACCCTAGGGAGTTTGAAAAATAGTAAAAGTTTTTAAAAAAGAAGATGGCAAAATAAAGAAAAAATTTCCACACAAGTTTTTAATTTTGGTAAATGTATGAAAACATTATAAAACCTATACAAATTTGGTGTCCTCGTGATCGCACCAACCCAAAAAATAAAGTAGACATGTCTTTTTTGGCACACAGTGAAAGCCGTAAATTCCAAGCCAACAAAAAAGCCGCAAATGCGTTTTTTCACCAATTTCACAAAATGTTTTGCCACTTCCCAGTACACGGCATGGAAGAATAAATGCCATCAGTATGAACAACAATTTGTTACGTAGAAAACAAGCCATCACAGAGCTCTTTACATGTAAAAAGAAAGTTGTAGATTTTTGATTATGGGGAGTGAAAAAAAAAAAAAAGGGCGAGGTTTTTAAAGGGTTAATGTACAATATGCACCCCATCCTGACAGAAAATGTATAAAGATATATTTGCTAATTTATTAGGCAAGAAAAACAGAAATGGTACATTGTAATAAGTATTCAAACCCTTTGCTGTGACATTCATATTTAACTCACATGCTGTCACATTTCTTTCTCATCCTCCTTCAGATGGTTCTGCTCCTTCATTTCAATACAGCTGTGTTTAATTAAACTGATTGGACTTGATTAGCAGGGCTACACACCTGTCTGTATAAGACCTCACACCTCACAGTGCATGTCAGAGCACATGAGAATAAGGAGGTCTAAGGAACTACCCTGGGTGCTCAGAAACATAAAATTGTGGCAAGGCACAAATCTGGTGAAGGATACAAAAGGATACAGCCAAACTAAGCAAATGTGGGAGAAGTGTCTTGAAAAGAGAGATAAAGAAGAACCTCAAAATGACTGTGGTTGAGCTACAGAGATGCAGCAGGTTATGGGAGAAAATTCTACAAGGTCAACTATCACTGCAGTCCTCCACCAGTCAGGGCTTTATGGCAGGGTTTGCTGACAAAAGCCTCTCAGTGCAATACATATGAAAGCCGCTTACAGTTTGCTAAAAAAAACACATGGAGGACTCCAAGATTATGAGTAATAAGATTCTCTGGACTGATGAGACAAAGATTTAACTTTTTGGTGAAACAGTGAAAACTGGTGGTTGAAGCATCATGCTATGGCATGCTATGTTTTTCAGCTGCAGGGACAGGACAACTGGTCGCAATTGAAGGAAAGATTAAAGCGGCCAAGTACAGAGATATCCTGGATGATACTCTTCCAGAGTGCTTTGGACGTAGACTGGGTTTATGGTTCACCTTCCAACAAGACAGTGATCCTAAGCGCACACCGCTAAAATAACAAAACAGTGGCTTCAGAGTAACTCTGTGACCATTCTTGACTGGCTTAGCCAGAGCCCTGACCTACAGCCAATTGAGGATCTCTGGAGAGACTTGATAATGGCTGTCCATCAACATTCACCAAAAATGGAAAAAACTTGTTACTTCATTACCAAGAAGACTCCATGGCTGTACGAGCTTAGAAGGGGTTTCTACTCAACACTGAGCAAAGTTTCTGAATTTCAGTTTAGATAGAGGTGCAGAGTGTACATTAACCCCTTCCCGACGCGCGCCTCTCCATGGCCGCATGGGCGCCGCCATCTTATCGTGGATCGCTGCTCCCCGATGACGTCACGGGGAGCAGCGATCCATCGGCATGGTAACCTCGGGTGTTCCGAATACCCGAGGCTACTTCGTTTTAACCCATGCATTACAATGTGCTAATTGCACATTGTAATGCATGGGGAGTAAAATCCACATATACTGCCATACTGTAGTATGGCAGTATATGATAGGATCGATCAGACTACCTAGGGTTAGAGTACCCTAGGGAGTCTGAAAAATAGTAAAAGTAAAAATAAAAAAAAGTTAAAAAAAAAAAAATTATAATAAAAAAACCTAAAAATTCAAATCACCCCCCTTTCCCTAGAACTGATATAAAAATAAATAAACAGTAAAAATCATAAACACATTAGGTATCGCCGCGTCCAAAAATGCCCGATCTATCAAAATATGATAACGGTTTTTCATTACGTTTAACCCCGTAACAGAAAATAGCACCCAAAGTCGAAAATGGCATTTTTTTGCCATTTTGAAAAATATAAAAAAATTAATAAAAAGCGATCAAAAGGTCGCACAGTCCCAAAAATTAAAGTAATGAAAACGCCATCAAAATTCGCAAAAAATGACACTATCCACAGCTCTGTACACCAAAGTATGAAAAAGTTATTGGCCCCAGAAGATGGCAAAATAAAAAAAAATATTTTGTACAGGTTTTAATTTTTTTAAATGTATGAAAACATTATAAAACCTATACAAATTTGGTATCCACATGATCGTACCAACCCAAAGAATAAAGTAGAGATGTTATTTGGGACGCACAGTGAAAGCTGTAAGATCCAAGCCCACAAGAAAACGTCACAAATGTGGTTTTTCACCATTTTCACTGCATTTGGAAATTTTTTCCCGCTTCCCAGTACACACCATAGAATATTAAATACCATCACTATGAAGTGCAGTTTGTTACGCAGAAAATAAGCCATAACACAGCTCTTTATGTGGAAAAATAAAAAAGTTATAGATTTTTGAAGTTGGTGAGTGAAAAATGGAAGTGAAAAAACTAAAAAAGGCCAAGTCGTTAAGGGGTTAAAGAGCAAAAAAAAAGATGTTTTGATCTTACCAATTGGCTGTAATGAAACAAAGAGTGAAAAACTTTCCATACCCACTGTATAAGGGCTTCCCCAATGTGATGCCTAAATCATTGCACCTGATATACATGATGGACAATGTTTTTCTCCTAAATATTGTTGTGTTTTGGCAGCAATTAGTCATTGTCTTTTTGACCTAAGGACATGGTAGGATATGTATTTTTTTATCAATTTCTCTGTCATTGGAAATATTATTTGGGATATTAAATACTGACACTAGGAAGTGCATTTTGATACTCAAATAACAAGCTCTAAAAACTGATAAAATAAAAAGTTAAAAAGTGAATTGTGAGAAAAGGGGAGCAAAACGTGTTTATGAGTAAACTTGGCACCAGAAGCATGGTTTTAAGTATTGTAAAGCTAATTATATGGGCATCTGAAATTATGTCCTTCTCCAGCCTGTCAAGCCAAGTTAAGTCGGGCTGAGAGGATGAAGGGGTAGATAGACTTTAGACACTCTATCTTTGGTTCCATAGTACCTCGAAACATTGTTCTAGTATCAGATTCACATATTAGGCCTGTGGTACTGTGATACTAGCAGTTACAGAAAAGGCATATCTTTATCTGAAGCTTGCATTCCCAACTATTAATTTACCTGCCCATATCTTTAGTTCTTTAGATCATAGAACCCCAAGCCTTAAGTGTTTTTTTTTCAATTCTTTTTATTGAGTCAGAAATAAAGCATATTACATAAATTTAGTCATCAGTTTTGCATAGACTCGTTTTCCATTTTTAACAATGCTAAGCAAATAAAGTAATATTACTTTCAGAGTAGGAAACATATGCTTTGCAAAGCAGTCAAGTTTAACTTCTTACAACACAACCATAACTTTAAATTCCAATAACTTCTGCTAAGTTACTTCGGGGACTCTCTTAGATTACAGAGTAGGGTGTCACATCTGACATACTAAGTATAGTAAATAATAGGGTACAATGTCAAGGGGCCGACTGGCATTATTTATGTGGATGTAGGGTATACTCTCAATCATGGATCCCATACCTTGAAAAAGGTTTGGAGTTTGCCTATCCTTATGGCGTAAATTTTTTCATAGGTACATTGGTGATCTAAAAGTTCCTTCAGATCTCGTAAACCAAACGTCGTTACTGACTTCCATTTCCTGGCTATTAATAGTTTGGCAGTGAGAAGAATGTGTGCTATGAGTTTGCGATGTTGAATCCCCATCTCTTCTAATTCCATTAGTAAGATTGCTCTATGGGGTTCTTTTGGTATCTGTGTCCCTGTCAATGTGTGTATCAATGTGAACACTTCATTCCAGAGGGGTTTGATCTTGGGACAATCCCAGAATATATGTAGGAGCGTGCCTTTGTGTCCGCATTCTCGCCAGCATACATCTGTACTCCCTGGGAAGATTCTTGCTAGCTTAGTCGGTGTGTGGTACCATCTAGTCAGGCATTTGTAATGCACTTCTGTGAGACTAGTGCATTTTGATGCAGAGCTACCCCATCTGAATGCTTTAATCCACTGCTTGTATTCATATTCTGCTTTCAGTTCTTTCTCCCATTTAAGCATGTGTGCTTTTTTCTCCTCCTGTCTGCCTCCCCCAACTAGTATTTCATAAATGGGCCTTGTGGAGTGGAAAAATTTTGCAACCTTCCTTGTGTAGGTAATTGTGTAGGACTGTGGGAATACTTATCTCATGTAATCTATTTTTTTGTATGAGCTTTCTTAGTTGGGATATGTATATACCATATTTGGAAGGAATGGCAAACTTTTCCATTATATCTTTGGTGCTCAGTATTTCTGGGTTTTCTATAAAATCTGAGATTCCCATAATCCCTAGTTCCCTGAGCCTTTTATATGGGATATGATCATAGTACAGGTTTAATGTTTGAAAAGGGATGTCTATGTTTGAAGTTTCTGTACTTTGTTTTGTTTCTTTTAATAAATATCTCCAAGCTATCACTGGCAATCTTAGGGATGGGGGTCTGGGGAGAGGTGGTGGTTTAGGAAGTAATTGGGCCAGAAGAAGACAACGTAAGAGTCTGTTACTGTTCAGCTCCTTGTCCATTTCTGGCCAACTAGAGGCTGAGGTGTGTGACCACCATGGCTTTATTTGTTTGATAATAGAGGTGTAATAATATGCTTTAAGGTTAGGAACTCCCATACCTCCCTCTAGCTTTGTGGTCTGAAGAATATTGCATGCTACTCTTGGCTTGGATTTGCGCCAAATAAAGGACATAAGTTGATTCTGCAGCTTATTCAGAAGTGCAAGGGGAATAGGTATCGTTAGAGTTCTAAAAAAATACAGGATTTTGGGGAGGATCATCATTTTATACATGACCATTCTGCCCAGCCATGAGAATTCTTTTCTATGCATCTCGTCCAACTCTTTTTGGAGGTTTTGTATTAGGGGGTTAATGTTTGTTTCTGCCATTTTCTTTAATGGGGAGGTTAGGTGGATACCGAGATATGGGATGGTCGACTTAGCCCATTGAAAGGGGAATTCCATTTGTATTTGGGGTTTAAGTTTGGGGTCAATGTGAAACCCTAGGATGGATGATTTTGATAAATTAATTTTATAGTATGAAGCTTGTCCGAATTGTTGGATTGTTTTAGTGATTTCCCTGAGTGATTGTAACGGATTTGTAATAGCTAGTATGGTGTCATCCGCAAAGAGACCTATTTTGTGTTGTCTACCACCTACGGGAATGCCTTTTATCTCAAGGTTCATCCTTATGGTTTCTGCAAATGGTTCCATAATAAGGGTGAATATTAATGGGGACAAGGGGCACCCCTGTCTCGTCCCATTGGTGATTGTAAAGGGGGCTGAGAGCACTCCGTTTGCCAACACCCTAGCTGATGGATTACTATATAGAGATTGGATCACAGAAAGAATATGGCCTGAAAATCCGAATTTGTGGAGCGTAGAGAAGGCAAATTGCCAGTTAATCCTGTCGAACGCCTTCTCCGCATCCAGAGTGAGGAGCAGAGAAGGCGTTCGAGAGGTCTCCATCACCGACATCAAGGTCACCATTCTTCTTGTTCCATCTGGAGCTTGACGACCAGTAGTAAAGCCTACCTGGTCATTGTGTACTAAATTGGGGAGAATGAGGAGTA
Source organism: Engystomops pustulosus (assembly GCF_040894005.1). NCBI lineage: Eukaryota > Metazoa > Chordata > Amphibia > Anura > Leptodactylidae > Engystomops > Engystomops pustulosus. The sequence continues at coordinate 54,236,419 of NC_092413.1, forward strand.
ATCTTTGTGCTATGGCCTTAGCATAAAGTTTGGTATCACAATTTAAGAGTGAAATCAGCCTGTAGTTGGCTGTGTTTTGCGGTGATTTCCCAGGTTTGGGGATTGTCACTATGGTGGCCTGGAGCATCTCAGGGGGAAGGGCCCCCATATTGCTTGCTTTGTTAAATATTTTTGGGAGGTAGCGTAAGAGAGTATTTTTAAAGTTTTGGTAATATTCATTACTTAGGCCATCTGGGCCCGGGGCCTTTTGTCTTTTCGCTTTTGTTATAATTTTTCCTAATTCCTCCTCTGTGAATGGAGAATTTAACTCCTCTAATTGTGTTTTACCGAAAGGGAAGTTTTAGCTTCTCTAATGGAATCTGTTGTGGGTTGAGGGGTATTGGGATCATCTTTAAGATTGTAAAGTTGGCTATAGAAGGCGCTGAAGCTATTTGCTATGTCCACCGGGTGAGTGACGTGGACAGACGGGTTTTTTGGGTCTTGAATAGAGGCAATTCTCGATTTTGCGGCCTTAGGTTTGATTTTGTTAGCCATTAACCTAGTAGGTTTATTATATGCTGCGTAGTGTGTTGCTTTTCTGCATGTTAGCATCTTATCATATTCCCCTATCATAAGAGACCTTATTTCTTGTCTCAGTGAGAACAGTTTATCCTGCAGTGCATGTGTGTGGCTTACTAATAGCAGCTGCGCGGTGGCCTCCAATTGTTTTATTACATTAGTTAGTTGTGCCTCTTTCTTTCTACGGTATCTTACTGCTTGTTCTTTCATAAATGCACTAATATTTAGTTTGTGAAGCGACCATAGGGAAAAAAATAGGAGTGAATCCAGGGTCCTAGAGTCTGTGATGTACGTTGTCTTATGGCTGTGGTGTCTAAGGTATTATGAGGGATTATGTTGAAGTCTCCTCCAATTAGTAAGTTACCTTTTTGTATCTTCCTAATTTTCTTTATTAACTTGTTCAGGAATCTAACCTGTGATGTGTTGGGTGCATACACATTAACCAACGTAAAGATAGCATTATTGATTTCGCACACTAGGATGGCATCAAGACCCCAGCTGTTTTTTTAGGTCAATTGGCTGTGTAAATATGTTGGAAATTTTTATGTGTCATTTTGGGAGCTTTTTGTCTCTAAAAATTAGTTTCCTGGGCAAACAGGACATCCGCGTGTGCTGAAATTGCATCTTTCCAGAACGCATGTCTTTTATAAGGTACATTTAGTCCCTTGACATTTATAGATTGTGTCCCCTTAGCATAGCATGTAATAAAATAATTAACAAACATAACCATAACTACGAGTGATATTTCACTCAACATTAAGAAAGTCCTGTTAGGCAGATTTCTAATGTACTTCCTGCCTTTCGTCTGAGGAAACAAAAGTTCGCCTGCTATTAAGACCAACCTTCATATATAGGCTTCATCTTCCTCGCCGCATCTCCTGCCATTCCTGCTGCACTTGGCTCGGGCCTTTTCGCATTGTGTTCTCCTTTGTTACTTTTATTTTCAATCCTAGGGTGTTGGGTATAGTAACCCCTTCTTCCAGATTTCGGATTATCATCAGCCTTCCTTCCTTATGTATTAAGAGCTTTGTTGGGTATCCCCATCTGTATTGTACTCCTGCTTCCCGGAGGGTCATGGTGATCATGTGGAACTGCCTTCTTGTCTGGAGAGTTGCCTGTGATAGGTCAGCATAAAGATGTAATTCTTCATATGGAGCTGGTAATTCTTTTAATTTACGAGCTGACATCATGAGAGCTTCTTTTGCATGGTAGAAATGCATTCTTATTATAGAGTCCCTTGGGGTCTCTTCCGGTATATTTTTAGGTCTAGGCAATCTGTGTGCCCTGTCGATTAATCAAATCCTGATCTGGCAAGTCAGGTAGTAGATCTTTTATTAGTTTAGCAATGTACTGCTTAAGCTCTTTTTGGGGTACCGTTTCAGGGATCCCCCTAAATTTAACGTTATTCTGCCTGTTGCGGTTTTCCAGGTCAGATTGCTTATTTCTGAGCACTTGTACTTCTTCCTCCAGGTGATAGTGGCCATCCACTAGTTCATTGTGGGATCCTATTAGTTCTCCCATCTTGTTTTCTACATGGTCAACTCTCCCTCCTAATTCCTCCATTGAGGAGTCCAGTTTATGGGCTAATGAGGCCATGTCCGCTTGAAAAGAGCCCCACAGTTGCACCATCATATCTTTCATGAAGGACTCTGACGCGGCCTGGCCAGTGGGATGGATGTTTGCAAAGGGGTCTAGTATATTTCCCCTGATATCTGAGGTAAGTATAGGTGTGCTTACCCCTTGTATCTCCAGTCTCGGGCGCTGCTTTGCCGGGCTGTTAGCTGGGGATCTCTGGTAATCGTTTGTTCCCGCCTCGGCACTTTCTCTCGGCGCCATCTTGAATTGGGCCCGTTGTTCCAAGCCTTCACTTCCCGGACTGCTTCTCGGTGAAATTGGGCCTCTCTCCTCTCCTGTCTTCTCCCCTGCATCCATGCGGCTGGAGAGTGGTGGACTTCTTCCACTTCTGGAGTTGGCGGTGCTGGAACCTGAGGGAGAAGATCCTCCGGAGTGGTGGGAAGAGCCGCTGCTACGTGTGCTACCTCCCGGGAAGAAGTCCGTGAGTTTTTTCGGTCCCGGTTTGGACGCCTTGCGCCTGGTGACCATCTCCCTTTTCTGGTGAGGGGTTTTTGGCAAAAAAGAGCGGTGAGGGTGCTGTATTTTAGTCGCTTCTGAAGGTATTGAGCTCAGAGTTGTGCGTCCGTCTCGCTGCTCAGTCTGGCCATGCCCCAGCCTTAATTGGTTTTGAGGATAAATGAATTTTCTTTAATCTGATACCAGAACTAGCTGCCAGGGCCAGCGCCAGCACTGGGTATACCAGGGCAAGTGCCGAGGCCCAGAGCTGCTGGTGGGGCCCATAAGGCTGGACATAAGGAATCCATGGGGTTGAGGGGGGCTGTATCTACTGAATCCATAGAGGGTGAGGGGGCGCTATATAAAAAAAGTATGCAGGGGTTGTTTGGTATGGGAGAACGGGAATGGTATAGGGAACGGGAGACTGTTTTAGTTTCTGAATTTTTAATCCCGGCCCCTTTCACTGTAAAGAGGCAGACTGCGAATCTGTACCCCAGGAGCCTACTGGAACCTGGAGCCAAGCCTGCTAGCTGCTGTAGAACCAAAGTTACAGGTAACTACAATTAAATTTTGTCTGTCCTCTGTCTGAGCCTGACTCTTCTCTGGCTAAAGATAACAGCTTATTTATGGGGAAAGGGAGAGATGTCCCATAAAATAAGGAATTCTAGAAAGCATATTTTACTCCCTACATGAGAAGGCTGCTACTTTAGTGGGGTAAAAGCAGGTGACAGGTTCGGTTTGAGTCACTTGACGGTTTAAATTGCCAATGATAACCCTGACAACTAAATTGAATGGCTGGGAGGCTCATACAGTTCAAGAGCAGCCCATCTATTCAAATGAATTGAAAGCCATTTGCTTTGCAATGGCTGTTGAATGTCACTGAATTGCTTGTCCTTGGTTACATCTATCACTTCAAACATGTATTACTCAGTGCACCTACTGATCTTTCATATTTATTCTATATACTGTTACTAGTATTTCTCCCTCCATAATACCTGCTATTTACATATAGATGTATACCACTAATTTATATAATATACATCCATGCAGTGAAACATGGACAACAATCTGCTAGTAAACAGACATTTATCACATACATTTAGACATATATAATCCATGTATTTCTAGAGGTTATGGTGACAGGCTGGCTTCTGTTCTGGGCCATTGAATTGTGTCACTCCGTTCACCTCCCCAGCCATTTTGCCTGTGTGGACTTTGATCAGCTGCTGAAGCTGCGGCGTGTCAAGAGGGATGCCATGTGCCAGTGAGAGGCATTAGCCCATGTAAAAGACAGACAGTCAAATCTCTAAAGGCTTCCAGCTTCTAAAAAAAGACTCAAACTGCAAAAGAACTAAAGGGCAAAGTTACATTACTGTGATTTGTGAGAAGCCGAAGAACATCCCCTTTGTCTGCACAACTAAACATCCAACTCATCCCTATTATAAGATCACGTTTAGAAGAAATAAACAAGTAGTAATCCCTTGAAGTGCTTGTGATTATGACAGTAAAAACAACACATGATCGAAGGTCAGACTATTTGTATCTATCCAGAAGGGAAAAAAGCCTTGTGATGGTGCGGTTGGGTGAAGAAACACCATCTGTTTAGCCTTTGCATCTGTTTATTCAGCTCAGTGATTGATTAGTATGTATCGAGAGAGCTGCTAATAAACTTGCACATTCGTTTAGCTGCTCATATCATGGAAAATATCACTGAGCAAAGGACATTCAATGATTACATGAACAAAGACATCTTTGCATAATTATGGACCGCAGCCTGAAAAGCTGTGTCCTCTCTGTACTCTGGAATGAAAAGAGTTAATAGTACATTCTATTCACAGGTCTGAATGACAACTTTTTAATATAAAGGAAAAATCTTCATTCATTGTGGCAAACATGATTGTAATGCATCGTTTTAAAGGAAATCTACCATTTGTTTTTATGCATTGTGAACCAAACATACCTTGAGAATGCTGTAGCTATTCTGTTGCAGAAACATATCTTGTTTAATCCCTGCAAGTGGGTTTGCTGAAAAAAACTATTATAAAATTCAAAACCTTGGGAAAGCTGGGTGCCTACATAAACACCCTGAGCTTCCTGAACAGTCCAGACAGAACTAATCAACCTGAGCTGGATGACTCATGCACAGCAGCTGGGGGATGTTGCAGCGATTGATAACTTCTCTTTGTCAGGGACAACACAGTGATGACATTCTTGGCTTATGCTGGGCAGGACAAAGCTAGAGCCGTACATAATTAGGGTGAGGAGAAGCGTTTGGCCAGACAAAGGCGCTAGAGAGCCTCATCATAATTTTATAAAGTTTTTTCAGCAAAACCACTTGACTCAGGAATTAAACAAGATATGTTTTTCCATCAGTGTAGCTACAGCATTTTCAAGGTATGTTTGGTTCATAATGCATAAAGCGAATGGTAGATTTCCTTTAAATAGTATTATATGGAATCAGTTGAATTTTTGTTTTGTTGTCACACTAAATGATAAGGAAATATTGATTTTGCAAATGTTGTATGTCCTGGATTGCTGACCAGGAAAAATTTAAATGAAGGAGATGGTACCTGTTCTGGATGCTCCTGCAACCTATGTCCCGGGTTGCAGGTGCACCCGTGTATCTCCGTGTCTCTCATCATGACTGCGGAAGACTGACTTTGGTCCTGGGCGCGCGCGTATCGGCTCTCTGAGTGTGGCCAGTGTGCCGCTAACTGGCGCTGGCTAGCCACTGACCTGATAAATAGCCAGTCTCTTCCTGTAACCCCTGCCAGATCTTTGTGCCCCACAACCATAGAGAAAGCTTCCTATTGTGACTGCTGAAATTACCCATTGTGACATCTGTTTCCGTTCCTCACCTTGATTCTCTGCCGGGTGTCTTGACCTTCTGCTACGTCCCCGAATCTGATCCTGTGCCACCTGTCCTGACCTCCTACCAGACCAAAGTTGCGCCTGAGGAGCAATCTCACAGCAAGTCCAACTTACTTTGGGGCGGGTTCCGGTGAATACCGCATGCTTCCAGGTATCGGCTTACGTCATCGTCCGCAGTGGTTCAGTGGTCCAACACCACCACCCTGACAGTACCCTTGTAGTGAAATAATTCTAGGTATGACAAAAAATGGTTTAAGAGCCTGACAAAAGTGACTTGATACTTCTAGCCACCTACAAGTGACTGTGGCAGCAATGTCAAGGGAGTGAGGTGACAAAATAATTTCGTTATTAACCGGTTAAGGACCGGGCCCTTTCCTGTTTTTTCATTTCCATTTTTCACTCCCCACCTTCAAAAATCTATAACTTTTTTATTTTTACATGTAGAGCTGTGTGATGGCTTGTTTTCTGCATAACAAATTTAACTTTATGGTGATGGTATTGAATATTCCATGCCATGTACTGGGAAGCTGGAAAAAAATTCCAAATGCAGTGAAAATGGTGAAAAACGCATTTGCGCCATATTCTTATGGGTTTGGATATTACGGCTTTCACTAAGCGTCCCAAATGACATGTCTACTTTATTCTTTGGGTTGGTACGATTAAGAGGATACCAAATTTGTATAGGTTTTTTAATGTTTTTGTACATTTACAAAAATTAAAACCTCCTGTACAAAACAATTTTTTTTGATTTTGCCATCTTCTGGTGCTAATAACTTTTTTATACTTTGTTGTACAGATCTTTGGGAGGTCATCTTTGGTCATTTTTTGTGACATTTGATAATATTTTCAATGATATCATTTTTAGGACTGTACGACCTTTTGATCACTTTTTATTGATTTTTTTTTATATCAATAAGTGCCATTTTCGACTTTGGCCGCTATTTTCCGTTACAGGGTTAAACGCATTGAAAAACCGTTAATATATTTTGATAGATCGAGCATTATCACAAGTGTCGATACCTAATGGGGGTCATTTACTAAGGGCCCGATTCGCGCTTTCCCGACGTTTTACCCGAATATTTCCGATTTGCGCGGATTGTACCTGAATTGCCCCGGGATTTTGGTGCACGCGATCGGATTGTGGCGCATCGGCGCCAGCATGCACGCGACGGAAATCAGGGGCGCGGCCGAACGAAAACCCGACGGATTCGGAAAAACCGCCGCATTTAAAAAAAATTGTGTCGCGAAAATTTCACTCACCGTCATCCAGGATTGGCCGGTGTATTTCGAGGCATTCCAGCGGACTTCAGCGCAGCAGCGCCATCTGGTGGACGGCGGAGGAACTACCATCATAAATCCCGGCCGGACCCGAATCCAGCGCAGAGAACGCGCCGCTGGATCGCGAATGGGCCGGGTAAGTAAATCTGCCCCAATGTGTTTATGATTTTTACTGTTTATTTATATTTATGTCAGTTCTAGGGAAAGGGATGATTTGAATTTTTGGGTTTTTTATTATAATTTTTTTAAAAAACTTTTTTTATTTTTCTATTTTTCAGACTCCCTAGGGTACTTTAACCCTAGGTTGTCTGATCGATCCTATCATATACTGCCATACTACAGTATGGCAGTAGATGGGGATTTTCCTCCTCATTCATTACAATGTGCTATCAGCAGCCTTGGGTCTTCGGAAGACCCGAGGCTACCATGGAGACAGATCGCCGCTCCCCGAGGAGCAACGCTCCTAGGCAAGATGGCGGCGCCCATGCGCCATCTTTTTGAGAGGCAACCTTATCAGTGTTATAGTTCAATGGACTTTTGTTAATTAACTATACTGGGTGAAATGATGTAGTTATCTATGGAATTACCCATTTGTGATCAAAGGGATAGGGTAAAAAATAGATTAAACATGTACAAGTATACTGATGGTCTACAACCCATAGGAAGGTTGGCATTAATGAGTGGCATTAGGCCAAATATTTCTTAATTTAGTATAGTTGCAAAGCAAATAATCTGTGATAGGTTTTTCTAGAGCAGTCAAAGTGCTTGGTGGGATGACTGTCCCAAAGCAACCTCAAAACATCAGGGAACCTCTGCAATATTTGACTGTAGGGACTTGTTCTATTCTTTGAAGGCCTCTTTTTTTCCCTGTAAATTCTATGTTGATGCCTTTTCCCAAAAAGCTCTACATTTGTCTCATCTGACCAGAGAACATTCTCCCAAAACATTTTAGGCTTCTCAGGTAAGTTTTGGCAAACTCAAGCCTGGATTTTTTATGTTTCTGTGTAAGAAGTGGGGTCTCCTATCATACAGTCCCCATTCATTCAGACGCCGATGGATAGTACGGGTTGACACTGTTGTACCCTCGGACTGCAGGGCAGCTTGAACTTGTTTGGATGTTAGTCCAGGTTCTTTATCCACCATCCGCACAATCTTGCGTTGAAATCTCTTGTCAATTTTTCTTTTCCGTCCACATCTATGGAGGTTAGCCACAGTGCTATGGACTTTAAACGTCTTGATGATATTGCGCATGGTAGACACAGGAACATTCAGGTCTTTGGAGATGCACTTGTAACCTTGAGATTGCTCATGCTTCCTCACAATTTGGATTCTCACATCCTCAGACAGTTATTTGGTCTTCTTTCTTTTCTCAATGCTCAATGTGTTTTACACACAAGGACACAGGACGGAGGTTGAGTCAACTTTAATCCATTTCAACTGGCTGCAAGAGTGATTTAGTTATTGCCACCATCTGTTAGGTGCCACAGGTACAGTATTTTTCGGAGAATAAGGCGCACCATCAATAAATGCCTACTAAAAGTGGAAGAGTGGAATTATATCCAATTTGGCTTTTCGACAATTCTTTTCATGGCTTTCCATTGAAGACAAATTAAAGGAAATAATAATACCAAAGAATTTCTGATTGCAATAATTTTTTGGAAGAAACTGTGTATTGTCTGACAGAATTGCAGGGGTACTTTTGGTCACCACTCTATATGCTAGGATCATTTAGACAGCCTATGGTTTAAGTACCTAGGGGGTCTGAAAAATAGTCTTAAAAAATAATAAGACCTAAAAGACATTCACCCCCTTTCCTCAGAGCTCAGATAAAAATAAACAAGTTTAATCATAAACTTGTAAGGAATCATCATGTCCCAAAACGTCTGTTCTATCAAAATGTAATAATTAGAGATGGGCGAATCGATTCTAAGGAAGTGGAATTTGGTCCGAATTTCAGGGAAAATTCGATTTGTCACAAATCCAAAGTTTACAGTGATTTGAGGGAACAAAGTTTTTTTTTTCTCTTTTATTACCAAAGCACAACGTGTTAAGTGAGGCAGAGAACTCTGGGAAAAAGAAAGGAACACCCTCGATCACATGTGCAGACCTTTAAGCCAATCAGTGACTGGCAGGCTTCTGTGATGTCACACAGCCCTATAAAAACAGACAGCCATTTCCAATTGCAGCATTTCACACTGCATGTGCTGCCTCCAATGTCTTGTACTTTACTGTGCTGTAGAATTTCCGTTCCAATCCCAGGGTGTCCGTTTTGAGGATCTGTATACCCCTATTTTGTTGCTGAAGTGAATAGGAAGAAATCTGTTTAAAATCCACATAGTGTCTGTAGTGATTTCTGCTCCAATCCATGTTTGTGTCCGTTTTGGAGGATCTGTATACCCCAAATTGCTGTTCTATTTTTGTTGCTGAAGTGAATCGGAAGAAATACGTGTCAAATCCATGTACATGCTGTAGTGATTTTTGCTCTAATTCCAGGGTGTCCCTTTTGGGGGATCTGTATACCCCAAATAGCAGTTCTTTTTTGTTGCCAAAGTAAATAGGAAGAAATCTGTGTAAAATCCACATAGTTTCTGTAGTGATTTCTGCTCCAATTCCAGGGTATCAGTTTTGGGGGATCTGTATACCCCAAATAGCAGTTCTTTTTTTGCTGATGTTGAGAGCAAGAAATATGTGTCAAATCCACGTAGTTGATTAACCACTTTGTGAAGCAGAAAGGTGGCAGGTGGAGCAGGCAGAGGTCGCAGCAAAGTAAGGGGACGTTGCAGCAGAGGTCAGTCTGTGAGGCCAGAACCGCCGTTGTCATCTAGCGGCAGTGTGTTGATCAACAACCCAAAGGTTGTCGATTGGTTAACCAAGTCATCCACTTCCTCCCAAATAACATCTGACAACCCCAGCCTAGAGTCTGTGGGTTTGTCAGATACAACACTTAGTTGCCATGCCCCAGGAGAAGTTCAAAGGCCCTCACCTCTCCTCAACCAGCCTCTGTCCTGTTCATTTCCCTAAGCCAGAGATCTACTAGGTGGCCACTATACAGCAAGGATGAAGTCTTTGAGGACAGTCAGCAGCTGCTTGGCCGTGAAGAGGTGGGGCAGACATCTGCTGCTTCGTCCGGTAGGCGGGAAAGTAGAGATGTGGAGAGTGGCACAGGAGGTTATATTGCACTTGCAACTAGTCAGGCTGTGCATACTGAGACCGTTGAGGAGAATAGCAGTGACAGGAAAACAGTTGTGGACTCATGGCTTATGTTGAAACGAGGTGGAAAGTTGCTGTAACTACAGTCAGGGCCAGTACATGTCCTTTATGGTCCACTGGGTGAATGTGCTTCCCGCCCAGCCACACCAACAACTTGAACAGGAGACGCTGCTTTCTCCTCCACGTTGACAAACTGCTGCTCCAATGTCCGCTTCCTCCTCCTTCTCCACCACCACCTAAGCCTCCACAAGTATAAGTGCTGCTCCATCATACCACATGTGCAGGGCACAGCGGTGTCACACAGTTCTACACCTGGTTTTACTGGGAAAATGAAGTCATACAGGGGAGGAACTGCTCTGCATCATGCAAGAAGAAATCATAGTGTAGCTTTCTCTGCGACAGCTGAAAATTGGAACCATGGTGACAGAAAATGGGAGGAACAAGCTGTCTGTGCTGCACCGAGGAGGGATGGTCCATGCGCCCTGCATGAAACATGTGTTCAATCTGGTTGTCAACAGGTTCCTGAAGTCCTCCACCCATCTGCAAGACAAATGGGCTGGAAACTGTGCATGCACTTCATCCAAGCCAAGCACACCCTCCTCGAGTTGCTGCGGCAGGACGGCCTCCCCCAACAAAGGCTGATATGCAATGTTTCCACACGTTGGAATTCCAGCCTCCATATGTTAGACCACCTGAATGAACAGAGAAAAGCCATTAATGATTTTTTGATGATGCAAGCGGACCAGAGTACTCCCCTGTGTAACTTTGATATAAGCCACTGGCAGCTCATGTGTGACCCCTGCCGTTTGCTCAGGTCCTTTGAAGAGGCCACTTTATTTGTCAGCCGCCAGGACTGCGGGATGAATGTCATTCCACTGCTTCATGTCCTGGAACTGATGCTGCAAAATCTGTCTGGTCAGGGCACTGGAGAAGTGGCGACTACATCTCATGGCCATGTGAGTCCGGTGGGGGCTGAACTGGAGGAGGATGAGGAGGAGGACATTGGAGCACAAGCAGAGTCTGTTGAAATTAGTGGTTTTTCTACTCAGGTGACAGGAGAGGAGGAGCATCCGGAGGAGGTAGAAGACAAGGCAGATGACCCAGAAGCACCGTGGCAGTATGCAGTGGAGATGGAGGCCGGAAGTCCCTCAGAATCACTTGCGCATATGGCTCGCAGCATGCTGCTTTGCCTAACTATTGACAGCCGAATAGTCAACATAGGGATGAGTTTTGGCTCTCCATCCTCTTGGACCCTCACTACTGGTCCAAAATGGGTGACTTTTTTCCAGCTGCCAAGAGGGAGGAACAACTGGTGTACTATAGAGAAATACTGTACATACAAGTTGGCCACTGCCTATGTGCGCCATTGTCCATCCTCGTGTCAGGTCTGACCAGGGGATTCCTGGCAGTCATCGCTCAAGTACAACTGCTGTGGGGAGATGGGGGGGTAGGAGCAGTAGAAGCTCGATCAGCAGCAGCTTAAGTGTGGAGTCCTTAATGAGCAGCTTCCTTTACCCGCCTAGTGAGGAGGGTAGCCGCCACCAGCAGCAGCAGCAGGATATGGAGCAGACCCTGCACCAGCAGGTGGTGGCCTATTTGGACAGTACTCTACCACCCTAGGTAGAAGATCCCCTGGATAACTGGGCAGCCAAACTTGATGTGTGGATGCAACTTGCAGAGTTTTCAGTACAAAAGCTGTCCTGCCCAACCAGCAGCGTGGCATCAGAGAGGGTGTTCAGTGTGGCGGGGGCCATCGCTACCCCAAGGAGATCCCGCTTGTTCACCCGTAAAGTGGAAAGACTGACCTTTGTCAAGATTAATCAGGCGTGGATCAGCCAGGATTTCAATACAACAATGTCTTATGCATCAGATTGGGGTATAGAAAATGGCAAGAAAGGACAGAGAGGAAGCGCTAATAGTGTGACATCTTAGGCGGAAACAAATGGACATAAAGCTGTAGATGGTGCTCACCGTTTTTGGTTGTGCTGCAGACACAACGCTATTGTAGGCTTTGTGGTGACAATTTTTGTCTGCTGATGCCAAAATATAGGATAATCTCCTATATGGAGTTGCCAAACTCTATAGGATATGTGAAAGTGGTCTATTGTTGGGGTCCAAAAGGATGGAGCACACAGATGTGAGTATACTAAAAGTTTTTATTCAAGGTCTTTCAAACACAACGCGTTTCGGGGTATTCTACCCCTTTCTCAAGTGAACAAAAGACTGAGTACAGTGACAATAAATAAAGAGAAGTTTTTTCCACCATGTGTCGCTGCTGAGGTCCGCCGGAGTTCACTTTCTTCGTCCCGGTGCATGTGAGTGCTGATCTTGCGACACAAATTCTTGTTTAAATTCTGCGGTTGTTCCGAATCCGTCGAGTTGTCCGACGGGCACGCCCCCAATTTCTGTTGTGTGAAAGCCGGGGCCGGTGCGCCACAATCCGAGGCGAATCGGCGCAAATCGGAAATAGTCAGGAAACCCGACGAAAGTGCGATTCGGACCCTTAGTAAATGAGCCCCTGTATGTGTGTACTCAGACCCTGGCATATACAAATATAAGCAGGACCATTCATATAGCTGTCCAAATAACCTAATTGCTATAAGTAGCAGTATACATCACCTTAGACTTTTGTTTACCAGCCCTATATCTCCTCAAAATTGAGCTGCACTAGCATTAAGTCCTGGAAAGTATGCAACACTAGCTTTAGGTTCTGGGTACTAAGTGTCCATTGCTATATCTCCATGCTATCTGCCTGATCTAAATGTATGAATATAAAAATGGGATGCATAGCAATGATTTACAGTAGTAAATAGTGTAGCTTTACCTGTTGCTGTGGAATTAAAGGTAGTTCCTATTGTAATGTGGAAACACACTTTGCCTGTGCCCGCATTTATATCGGTTGATGAAGAGAGATATGTCCAATGGAAGGTTGTTTGATCTAGTGAAAAGGCTAGGTGACAAGCTTCATTCCAAGGTTGAGGTGTACTTGGCAACACATTTAACACCTGCAGAAATAATGGGACGCAAGGAAGAATCTTGTAGCATAGTAGGTATACACTATATACCACATATAGGGCACATGAGCTTGAATTTTAAACATTGTTCAATGAATCATTAAACTCCTTATGTTGGCATTGTGTTATGGTTGAAGCTGGCAGGTCTAATATGTATCACTGATATTTGTGTTTGTGATCATAGTAAGATTATTATATTTTATTAGAAATATTATTTTAGAAATATTTTGTCCTATTGTTATTTTTTATTGTATTGAAGTTTTTGTTTCTACATCAAATAACAAAGTAAACTGTGTGATATTGATCATTATTTTCAAGTATTCTCATTCAAATAGAAGACATATGAAATATATTTTTAACCTCAACTTACTTAAATGTTAGTATTTACTAACTAAAATAATTTTTTAAATTTGCAATCTTAAACAATTTAGTTGGGAAATTCTTGGTAGTAATTTGTTCCTAAAGTTTCACCTTATGAAAAGTCACGCTTCATAAATCTGTCTACCACCATCTGTAGTCACTTTATATATTTATACTTATGCGATACACTGTATGTTTATTACAGACATGTTCTTATCTTTTTATTTGGCTTAACATGTGTATCACAAGGTGACCAGATTTTGTGAAGGAAAAAAAAAAGATTTTCAAAAATCAATTATGAGCCACAGCTCAAAATGTCCAATTGATGTCCCTATCAAAATTTAATACATAATTTAATATACTGCCTGTATAGAGGAAGATTTAAAAATGAACCTTTATTGTATAATTCATAAAACTATTTGTGCTGGAGCTCACACTAATCGATAAATACGGAAGCCCAACAGACCAGTACAGTGTCAAAAAAACAGGCTTGGACACATTGGGGACCACTACTCCCAGTACTTCAGTAATCTGCCATTTACAAATATTTGTTAGCGGATATATCCATATACCGCATATTATATTAAGGCAGAGCGTTAAGGAGTTCCTATCTTTTCACCACTGATATTCTAGTACACGACTAATTTTAATGTGTAATGGGGTATTCAATATGTTTTTCTCCCTCACCCCAAAGCATCACCAACGTGTATTTCTTAAAAATCAGGAAAATCATAAAGAGGTGTATTGGTGGGTACTAAATTTACCACCTATGCCAGTGGTGGCGAACCTATGGCACGCATGCCAGAGAGGGCACGCAGAGCCCTCTCTGCAGGCACGCGTACCATCTCCCCAGTCTCACGAAAGTGGGCCCCGACGCCTGCTAGGTCGCTGCGCTCCAATACCTGCGCAGACTGCTCGTCTCCGGCGCTGTGATGCCTGCGCGTCCCAGCACTCCACTGTATGCGCGGCTCCGGCACTCCGATTCCTGCGCGGCCCTGCGTTCCACTTCCTGTTTGTTCACGGCGCGCCGACGTCTGTGCGGCTCCGGCGTCCCGCTACCTGCGATGCCTGCTGCCTGCTCCCGTGCTCCAGCGTGACGTCACTGCATCCTCGCTGGCACTTGAGATGGCGCGTTTCGGCTGCTGCACTTGGTAAGGCCCTCTGTGTGTGTCTGTCTGTACTGGGGTGGGGGGAGGCCCTATTTCTATCCTGGGGTGGGGGGTGAGGCCCTGTCTCTATCGTGGGGTGGGGGGAAGCCCTGTGTCTATACTGAGGTGGGGGGCCCTTTCTCTATAGTGGGGTGGGGGGTGAGGCCCTGTGTCTATACTGAGGTGGGGGGCCCAGTCTTTGTAGTGGGGTGGGGGTGAGGCCTTGTCTCTATACTGGCTACTGGAGGGACTGGGTATTACCCCTAAACTCACAATGCTGCAGCATTTCTCCTGTGTTGTGTATGTTATTTTCGGAGAAAATAAAACTTTTACTTAAAGAGCGACAGCCGCAGTACACAGCCATACACATAGCTACAACCGCAGTACACAGCCATACACATAGCTACAACCGCAGTACACAGCAATACATGAAGCTACAGCCGCATTACACAGCCATACATGAAGCTACAGCCGCAGGCAGTAATACAGTATTCATCACTACATTAGCTTCTAGTATAGTGTTATTATTGGCCTTTCTATAGTGGTCTTTATAACCAGAATTCTGCTATTTATGTGGTTGTAATGGTGGCGTCATGATGTCAAAGTGTTATATGTCTCTTGTATAGTGGTATTGTGGCACTATGGGGCTAAATTGCTGTGTTGGCACCTTGCGATAGAAACGTCGGCTTTGGTTTGCAGTTTGGGCACTCGGTTTCTTAAAGGTTCGCCATCACTGACCTATGCTATAGCTTATACACCTCCCAGATTCAGAACAGAATACATTACAGGGGTGTAGTGGTGGACCAGTGATTTACCACCTAGCCCATATATAAATATACACCTCCGCAATACCAATTATTTACACCTATTTACACCTGACACGTTTCTCTGCATATATCAGTTCATCAGAGGTGAGATGATTATACACGATGTAGCACGTATCGTGGGTTTAGGAGTTGTGTAGTGCTTAGGTTCAACGCAACTTCACAATGCCCACAAACACTCCATGCCTAACACTAGTTACAGTAGCGTATCATTTGTCTTTTATTGTGACATAATGAGTCAATGTTTTGGTTCATGACATTTTACTAGCATGTGAACCACATCGTCTGTTGACTAACTGTCTTTACAATCGGCTCATAGTTTACGCTATATCATGCCAAATCTTCGATCTGACTCAATATGACATTAACTGCTCTGTCTAGTGGGACGCCGGCGTTAGTATGGGCCATACTAATATTTAATAATATTTGTAAATGGCAGATTACTGAAGTACTGGGAGTAGTGGTCCCCAATGTGTCCAAGCCTGTTTTTTGACACTGTACTGGTCTGTTGGGCTTCCGTGTTTATCGATTAGTGTGAGCTCCAGCACACATAAAAAAAAAAAAAGATTTTGCATCACATGATGTGTATATTTTATGTGCTATTTTTGAGAATTTCATGACGTTGAGTGTTTTTCTATCTAATTGCAAGATCATATTTAATTTATTACTTGATGTTGAGCTAAGGAAAGGCTGAAAACATGCTGTATGTGTATTTTTCTGTATATTAATGTATAAATAGTGATATGAAGCACAGCACTATAAATGCAATCAATTAACGCCCATTAAACACACAGAAAGCACATGTTAAAGTTGATTTTAGAGAATGGAGAATATTCCCACCCAGTATTTAGAATGAGTTGATCCTTGCCATCTCCTTCCAAAACCAGCAGAAATCTGTGTGAAACAAAATAGATATCATTCATTAAATATGTGATGAGAACCATACCCTGGAAACAGTAGAATGTAATAGCCAAAGAAATCATTTCCTTCCTTTACGAATCAGTGTCTGGAACTAATCATAGTACAATACAAGACTTTTTTTTTGTTTTAAAAAAAAGGCTACACACTGTGTACTGGAACTGTACATGACTTTTCATATCATACTTGATATGTGATTGACAGAATGTTGAGATATTAAATTATTAAGTCATTATGCCACATAAGAAAGATTAAAAGGGGAATTCTAATGTTAAATAACATTATTTGGCTAAATATATTATAGAATAGTAATGGGTTTTCTGTAAATGATTTTTGCAACAATCCAAAATAACTTTGGTGAATTTGATACATAGGTACCAGTTTATTCTAATGGTTTTCTAGCTGGTCAAATAATGATGACAGTAAGCTCAAATTGAGAAAGAAAGAAAAAGAAAGAAAGAAATAAATAAAAAGAAAGAAAGAAAAAGAAAGCAAAAGGAAAGAAAAAGAAAGAAAGAAACTAAACTAATATCCCATATTAAAAGTGCTATTTCCGATCATAATGCTAGGTGCAGCGATTCACTCAGATCTTGCACCAGAAATGATGAATCTGTTGCTTTCCCGGATTAGCCCAACAGTTCAACATGTTTTTTGTGGTGCTCTTTAAGATACAGCAACACAATTTGCAAGTTAAATACGGTGCTTGGTCTGAATCAGTTGGACTGACGGCATTCCACCTAATTTGTGTCGCATGGAGGCTAGTGCAGCTGCACCACAAAAAGTTTGCGTGCGACACAATAGCGACGCAGACACTTCTTTAATACTTGTACAAGTCATTTTAGCCATGAGGAACGTGCTCAGTCCGACAAAAGTGTGACGCAAAGCCCTTAGTAAATGTACCCCAGTGGCTTTAGAGATTCTATGCTATTCAGTGTGCAGCCTTGAGTTTTGGAAGGAACAGTGGAGTGAGGTCAGTAAAAGGAGGCAGAGAGGATCGAGCAGTGGGTGTGTAAGAAGTGCCCCAGGTATCTACGGGCGTAATAGCCTATGAAGCCAGACCTCAGAGGTATTATGGTTATTACCCCGTAATAAAGGAAATCTGCAATCAAATCAAGCATGAATAAACCATGGTCTCGGTACTGCCCATTCAGATATTTATACTTTGTAATTAGACTACTGATGAATGTCTCCTTATGAACGTCTACTCATTACATTAACTTCCCTGCACCCATTTGCCCTTTTTATATCTTTTTGCTATGTAATACACTATATTTAACTTAATTTACAATTCATGCACCCAAGCCTCCAACTTACAATTCCAAAAATTGCTTTATAATATAAGCAGATTACCTTTAATGTCAAAATGAAAGAACCTTGGGATTCTCCAGCTTCAATGGTCATATTAGCAGCCGGCTGGTGCATGTACTAGGTGCAGTTTGCCTGTGGCGTGTGCAGGGTGCACTAGATTCATGAATTGTGGCGCACGTTCTACATGAATCTGGCACTACTTGCACTGCTCCGTCTTTTTTTCTTTTTTGGTGCAACTTTAAGATAGGGCATGAAACACAATTCTGTGCCTGCTTGATAAATGTGGTGCATGCGCCGACTGTCTACCGAAATATCGCTGTTAGTGCAGAATTTTGTGTTGCAGTGGGTATCTTGCAGCCATGACACAAATGAGTCGTATGCGACACATATGTGGCGCAGACACTTCTTAAAGGGGCAATTCAGATTGAATTTAATGAATCTGAAATATATATATATATAGAGAGTTTTTCAATTAGATATTATTAAAAAAAATGTACCTGTGTGAAGATAGTTAACACATATGTAGTCATATGGTCCCTTAGAAGCAAGACCATAAGTCCACTTCTGCTGGCATGATAGCACAAAACAACTAAAAGGTTTTTGTGTATGAAATGTCTGGGAGTTCCTGTATGTCCCCCAGCCGCCCTATGGTAATGAACCCTGGATCCAGGTGGTGCCTCAATAGCGCATGTCTGGCCACCACTGCCAGAGTGTGGGGTGGTCGTATCAGAGGAAGAGTCTTGTTTCTAAGAGACAACATGGCTATATTAAATAGAAATTATCTTCACATGGGAAAATTTTTTCAATAACATCCAATTGAAGAAATGTTGACATATGGCAAATAAATTAAATATGAATGCCCAGATGGGAATACCATGTTAAATACATGTGCAAGCAGTTTGCACTAGAAAGAACGTGCAAAGTCCAGCAGAAAACTAGTGCAGGGCCTTTAGTAAATGGGGCCCACAAAGAATTACTTGGAAAATTGAGTTTCTTGGTTCATGACTCAACACACGCTACAACTACTGTAGCAGACATACCATCTACTCTGAGAATTTACTTTCATATTAACCTCACAGAGAAGGACTATATAACCTGGGAGTAATAATCACGTTTTATATAATAAATACCAATGACTGCCTCAATAATGCTTTTAGAAATCCCATCCCTGCAAGGCCAATTACAAGGTGATTTCATATGAGCATATAAGAGACTTTACTATAAAAACTGCTCCTTGAAATCATAAAATAACTAATGGTGAAATCAGGATCTAACAACTATGGAATTTACATCAGGCAACAGACATTGAAGCTTATTGATATTGTACTCTTTATAATCAATATGAAGACACTGAAAAAGGGGCACTATTTTATATCCGTTTGACTCTGTTGTATATATACTGTAGTCAGGAGGCAGACAGCAACGTAATAATTTTAGTGGTGCTCAGAAGTTAGGTACAATGCAATATCTCATTGACAAAGAAAAAATACGGAACTCGCCATAAAAACTTTCTTTATTATTTCATCCAAGCATTAAAAAGTATAGACAAAGTATAGTTATAGAAGTTGGAGATAGGAGCAGGGAGTTGTCACATTGTCCAGCACTTTCCTTAGACTTCTGTGTGTGTCGTCCTCATCTGTATCCCAACAGAGGACATTTCCATTATTTCGTCCCCTCCCCAAGCGTTTTGGCTGCCAGGTTACCAAGGTTGTGATGTCACTCATCTTATTGGGATACACGGGATACATTGAGGACACAGAACGAAACTGCTGACGCTTGCAACCCCCTGCTCCTATCTCCACCTTCTATGTTAGGTTGTCTTCACTTTTTAATGCTTGGATGAAATAAAGAGGAAAGTTTTTATGGTGAGTGCAGAATTTTACCTTTTTTGTCTATGAACTTTTGAGATTGTCCTATAAAGGCCTAAAGGGTAAGAAGTGACCCTTTTAGGTGTGCTATAGAGAAATGGGGCCCTACTGTCCAGGGTGACTCCATTCTCGATCAAAATCCTCATTTTGTTTCTTTATTGGTACATTCTTTACTCATACAAACACTATAAGATGGTCATGTCCAAAGTATATACAATTAATTGAGCAAGACTACGAAGTTCTAATCTATTATTTACCATTGTTTTTAAGCTCATATGAATCTAACTATAATGAATTATATATTATTTTATATATGATGTTAGCAATCATTCGTAGATTTTCAGATTTACATTAGTTGTTTTTACATATAGATAGACTATATATCTATAGATAGATAATTTTTATTTTTTTTATATACATCCCCTTATACTAAACAAATAGTCTCACCCAATAAAATATACTTGTGTCTGCTTTCCCATATACGCAAGTTATATATTCCAGTCCATAGTAAGGTTTTCCATAATCTTACACTGGTATTTCAGGTCTTTGGCTGCTGTGCACTGCTTAAAGTGCTGGGGACCAACATGCCTTCCGTGGTCTTCCTAGACCAAATAACGTCATTTGTGACATCAGAGGAAATGACATCCCATTTCCTGTGGAGACCGGGAACTAGCCAAACACTTTCGACCTGGCACCACAGTCTGGACCATCCCTGTCCTCGTCCTCAAGAGGCTTTCCTGAATTCCTGGAGCAATCATTGCTTGTCTAACAAGAATCAATAATAGAAACAAAAGAATAAAATGTATCTTTAGACCGTTTATGGAGCCGTCCCCTAGTTTGGAGGAATGACTTTTTTTCTAATTACTATTTTTCCTTTGTAGTTTGTTATATATCTTTTTATTATAGATGATCGAGCACTGAAATGCTCGGGTGCTCGTTATTCGAGACAAACTTTTCCCGATGCTCGAGTGCTCGTCTCGAATAACAAACCCCATTGAAGTCAATAGGAGACTCAAGCATTTTTCAAGGGGACCAAGGGTCTGCATAGGGAAGCTTGGCCAAACACCTGGAAAGCTCAGAAAATGATGGAAACACCACGGAAATGGACAGTAAGCAGCAGGGGCAGCATGCATGGATGCCTCTGAGGCTGCTTAATCGCACCATTATGCCAAAATTATGGGCAACAGCATGCTGATGACAGAGTGACCGAATGAGATTAAATAGCATCTAAAACATCCAATAATTGACCCTGACACTATAGATGACGGCATGCAGAGGCAGCAGCGGCAGGCTAGAGAGTGGCATGGCGACATACCCCAAATGGACTCAGGCTTCAAACCAATTTAAAAAATTCCATTTGGCAAGGATAACGTGTAGCACTGTATGTATCAGTATTTTGCCTGTTTAAGGCGTCAGAGAGGAACCAAAGGAGGTGAGCAAGAAGCGCTGAAATGATTTCCTACGTGAACAAAAGGTTGACGGTATATTTAGTCGATAACACAGCATGGTGGCGACATAGTGACCAAGTTCCATTACGTATCTTGTGAAACACCCGAAAAATAAGCCTGACACAGCTCGTTTGCTAAGGGGACGCCCTTTTTGAGGCAGCCATGGAGACGACTTCCATGATTAAGAGTGACAGTATGGGCCATCCATATTGCGCTGCTGTGATTGAAACTTCAGGTCTCCAGCATGGCGGCGACAGATGCGCCGAGTTCCATTATGTATCTGGTGAAACACCTGAAAATTCTGCCTGACACAGCTCGTTTGATAAGGGGATGATGTGCTGTATTTCCTCTCGCGCTCCAGCGTCTGGGGTATAGACAGTTGAAAGTTGCGCATAAAGACATTGGTGGACGCTGTGGAGGATTGTGGAGGCAAAATGGACAGGAAACAGCAGGGGCAGTATGCATGGATGCATCTGAGGCTGTCTAATCTGGGGATGAAGCTGGCGGTCCGCTGCCAGGCAAGCTTTTGCCTGTCCAAGCCCCTGTCACTTGGCTCCTCCCCACCCAAAATGGGCCTGGGGGCCAGAAGCGTTTATTTTGAAAAAATTATAATTTTCAAAGCAGGCGGGGTCGTTTGAATATTTCATCTAGGAATAATGGAATAGCATAGCGCAGTGGTGGCGAACCTATGGCACTGGTGCCAGAGGAGGCACTCAGAGCCCTTTCTGTGGGCACCTGGGCCATTGCCCCAGCATGAAGCTCACCAGACAAGACTCAAAGAATCTTCTTGCAGTTCCAAACAACTTAAAAGATGCTGCTTTCAGTCATATTTTGATACTTACTTTGCTACTTTGGACTGTAGGGAGAGGGAGAATGAATAGACAGGGCCGAATTATCTTTGGAGGACCTCCTGCTGGCCCCACGATTTTCTCTGTGTACAGAGGGAAACTGGAAAGAAGCTAAAATTATGAAAATCTTCCATCTTTCTACTGTGTTGCCGTCCTCAGGAGGCCAAAATGATTGAAAATTGTTGAACAGGAAGCAATAAGTTACTGCTTTAATTTTTAGTTGGCACCTCGCGATAAATAAGGGGGGTTTTGGGTTTCAGTTTGGGCACTCGGCCACTAAAAGGTTCGCCATCACTGGCATAGCGGTTCTATTTTTAATTGTTTTTTCGGAAATGGTTCCATGATTAAGAGCGACAGTATGGGGCATCCATATTGCGCTGCTATGATTGCAACTTCAGGTCTCCAGCATGGCGGTGACAGAGGGGCCGAGTTCAATTATGTATCTGGTGAAACACCCGAAAATTCTGCCTGACACAGCTCGTTTGATAAGGGGATCTATGGAGGCAGTAAAGTAGTAGTAGATTAAAGGTGATGCAGTTAAAACTATGTTAGTTGGATCTTGGGATGGAGCTGGCGGTCCGCTGCCAGGCGAGCTTTCTCCTGTCCAAGCCCCTGCCTCTCGGCTCCTCCCCACCCAAAATGGGCCTGGAGGCCAGAAGCGTTTACTTCGAAAAAATTATAATTTTCAAAGCAGGCGGGGGCCCCAAACAGCACTTCTAAGAACCTTTTGTATAAGATCAAGTGTAGTACTGTTCTTATAAGTAATTGGCTTGGTTATGACGGTTATTCAGGTTGAGCTTCTTTCACCTGGTGGAGAATGGAAATCCTGAGAAATCCAGGCTTTATTCATCTTGATGAGCGTCAGCCTGTCAGCGCTGTCAGTCGACAGGGGTGTACTCTTATCGGTGATGATGCCACCAGCTGCACTGAAAACCCGCTCGGACAACACGCTAGCGGCAGGGCAGGCAAGAACCTCCAAGGCATACAGCGCCAGTTCGTGCCACATGTCCAGCTTTGAAACCCAGTAGTTGTAGGGAGCTGTGTGATCATTTAGGATGATGGTATGGTCAACTACATACTCCCTCACTATCTTCCTGTAAAGATCAGCCCTACTCTGCCGAGACTGGGGACAGGTGACAGTGTCTTGCTGGGGTGGCATAAAACTGGCAAAGGCCTTGTAAAGCGTACCCCTGCCAGTGCTGGAGAAGCTGCCTGCTCGCCTACTCTCCCTCACTACTTGTCCCGCAGAAGTACGCCCTTTGCCGCTAGCGCTGTCAGAAGGGAAATACTGTTTCAGCTTGTGCACCAGGGCCTGCTGGTATTCATGCATTCTCACACTCCTTTCCTCTCCAGGGATGAGAGTGGAAAGATTTTGCTTGTACCGTGGGTCCAGGAGTGTGAATACCCAGTAATTGGTGCTGGAATAAATTCTTTGAAAGCGAGGGTCACGGGATAGGCAGCCTAACATGAAATCTGCCATATGCGCCAGAGTCCCAACGCGCAAGAATTCATTCCCCTCACTGGCCTGTCTGTCCATTTCCTCCTCCTCCAACTCCTCTTGTTCTGCCCATACACGCTGAACAGTGAAGGACTGAGCAATGCTCCCCTCTTCTGTCTCTCCAACATTCTCCTCCTCTTCCTCCTCATCCTCCTCCGATATGCGCTGAGAAACAAACCTGAGGGTGCTTTGGCTATCAACAAGGGAATCTTCTTCCCCCGTCTCTTGTGACGAGCGCAAAACTTCTGACTTCATGCTGACCAGAGAGTTTTTCAACAGGCCAAGCAGCGGGATGGTGAGGCTGATGATGGCGGCATCGCCACTGACCATCTGTGTTGACTCCTCAAAGTTACTCAGCACCTGACAGACATCCACGTCCACTACTTATTGTAGACTTGAGAAAGCTGACTGACCTGACTACCAGTTCTGGTGGAAGTTGACATCTGGCAGTCTACAATCGCTCTGTGCTGCTGGTAAACTCTGGATAACATGGTTAACGTTGAATTCCACCTCGGGGGCACGTCGCACAACAGTCGGTGAGCGGGCAGTTGGAGGCGGCACTGCGCTGCCCTGAGAGTGGCAGCATCTGTGCTGAACCTTAATGCGCACAGATGCGGCACACCTTCGTGAGCAAATCAGACAGATTCGGGTACGTCTTGAGGAACCGCTGAACTATGAGATTTAACACATGGGCCCGGCATGGCACATGTGTCAGTCTGCCGAGTTGCAGAGCCGCCACCAGGTTATGGCCGTTGTCGTCGTCACACACAACCATGCCTGGCTTCAGGTTCAGCGGTGCCAGCCACAGATCAGTCTGCGCCGTGATGCCCTGTAATAGCTCTTTGGCGGTGTGCCTTTTATCGCCTAGGCTCAGCAGTTTGAGCACCGACTGCTGTCGATTAGCGAAGGCACTGCTGCTGTGCCTACAGCTTCCGACTGATGGCGCCATACCCACGGATGGTAATTTGGAGGAGGAGGTGGAGGAGGAGGAGTCATAGTAGGCCTTTGAGACCTGGACCGAGGTAGGCCCCGCAATCCTCGGCGTCGGCAGTATATGACCAGCCCCAGGGTCAGACTCGGTCCCAGCCTCCACCAAGTTAACCCAATGTGCCATCAGCGATATATAGTGGCCCTGCCAGGCAGCACTCGTCCACGTGTCCTTGGTCAGGTGGACCTTGTCAGAAACGGCGTTGGTCAGGGCACGGATGATGTTGTCTGACACGTGCTTTTGCAGGGCTGGGACGGCACATCGGGAAAAGTAGTGGCGGCTGGGGACCGAATACTGAGGGGCGGCCACCGCCATGAGGTTGCGAAAGTTCTCGGTCTCTACCAGCCTATAGGGCAACATCTCCAGGATGAGTAATTTGGAGATGAGGACGTTGAGGGCTTGGGCGTGTAAGTTGCACTGTATTTCCTCTTGCGCTCCAGCGTCTGGGGTATAGACAGCTGAACGCTGCGCATGGAGACATTGGTGGATGCTGTGGAGGCGAAGGTGGGGTTTTCGCATGTGAGGTGTTTGGGCCGGGTCCCTGGACAGGGGGCTGACTAGCAGAGGCAGCAGATGACACAGGGGAAGCAGCAGTGGTGTGCCCGGCCGGAGGTGAACGGCCTTGGTTCCATTGAGTGGGGTGTTCACGGCATCCAGACAGAGAATGATGCGAGCAGCGCGGGCAGGGGCTAGTCTATTCCAGGGTCACCTGATCAGGCCAGCCAACCACTGCTATCGACTTGTAAGTGTACCACATCATGCTGGTTGGAGTGCAGAGTCTCCTGGCTTGTGACTGGCTCTGTTTCTGGCCGCCAAAAATCAAAATGGCGGGAGATGCCATTTTCTCGAGCTGGCGAAATATTCGTCTGAGCAACAAGCTCGGACGAGTGCAATCGCTCATCCTTACTTTTTATCTTTTTTTGTCTTGGTTTCTGACGTCGACTGTCCACATATTTCTATCACCTTTAAATTATAAGGGGAATAGTTAAACACAGAAGTGCACATAAATATGTAACAGCTTATATTTCTCATACATTTGGACCGCTGTATATGTTATAATGAAAAAGATTATGCTTGTCAATCTTCTCATTTCTTCAGTATGAACAGGACTTTCTATAATCCCTTGCCTTTCGAGCCCTGGCATTCATATATGTGTAGCATGCAGCAGTTTCCAAGTATTCGTAAAGCCTTGGTTTATTTGCAAGGTTCACTCTCCTGCCCTTTCCTGATTCAGAATAATATTTATGTCCTTCTGTGAAACTGCTATGGAAGAAAATTTCTCTTTAATTTTTAATACAGTCTATCTCAATTCCTGGAAATATTGGAAAAATGCTGAGATTTTCAGATGATTAAGATGATATCAAAATAACAATTATATGTACAGCTTAGCTAAAAACATATAATGGTCTTCAAAAGTTATTGAGAGGTAGCAAATCAGAAGCAATTTCCTAATCATGCCTATCCCAACAGTTATAAAATAGCATAATTTTAACCTCATATTGTAATACAGTATATTCAATAACAGAGGGGACATGTTGCAAATTCTGCAGTAGAGCGCAACCAAAACATGTTGGATCTATTCTTTCTCTTCGAGAGGTCACAGCAAAAAAATTCATTATTAATTGAAGGCTGCAATTTTGTACAAATCTTGCTGCAGATCTGTATACAAAAACCCATTATGATTTATCATTATCATTAAAAAAAAGCCATAGGCATCCAGAAATAATATAAATTCTCTAATAAATATCACTTGTTTATCCCAGGAAGAAAACCACTTAAATAAACAAATCACCAGGCCAAGATGGCATACAGCAGCAGGTAATGCAGGAATGAAAGTACAGCTGTAAAGTATAAAAAATTTTGCCTAGCTCTGTCCTAATGCAAAATAAGCAGTTCTGTCATTTACACGCAGGCTGGCAGCTAGCAGTTACCTTGTCCCTCTGGCTGTCTTTGGTTGGTTGCCATGGGAATCCATAGCTAGTTGGAGGAGGGTGGATGTTGTTGTAAGGGGTTACTAGTACATGTGCACTCCTCATCAGTAACAGGAGAATATAATTCCCGGCAGCATGTAAAAAAGCTCTAGGACCTGCAGTGATGTAATAAGCATGTTATTGATCACATGCTTCAGGTCATCCAATTACATGCCAGGTATGGTATGTAGCAGACTGTTTGTGTTTGAAAGTTTGTATATAGTGGAAATGTGTATGTATGAAAGTTTAACGACCTGACCCTTTTTTGTTTTTTCATTTCCCTATTTTCACTCCCCACCTTCAAAAATCTTTTTTTTTATTTTTACATGTAAAAAGCTCTTGTTTTGCACTTCATAGTGATGGTATTGAATATTCCATGCCATGTACTGGGAAGTGGAAAAAAAAATTCCACAAAGCAGTGAAAATGGTGAAAAAATGCATTAAAACCTGACCAAAAAATTTTGGGGGGATTTTGCTATATTCTGGCACTAATAACTTTTTCATACTTTGGTGTACAGAGCTGTGTGGGGTCATTTTGTGTGACTTTTGATGACGTTTTTAATGCTAACATTTTTTTGACTGTACAACCTTTTGATCACTTTTCATTGAATTTTTTTTATAGTTTTCAAAATGGCAAAAAAGTGGCATTTTTTACTTTGGCCCCTATTTGTGTTTATAATTTTTACTAATTTTTTAGGTTTTTTTATTATAATTCTTTTAAATTTTTTACTTTCACTATTTTTCAGACACCCCAGGGTACTTTAGCCCTAGGTTGTCTAATTAGAACAGTATGGTAGTGTATGGGGATTTTCCCCCTCATTCATTAAGATGTGCAAAATGCACATTGTAATGAATAGGATAAAAGGAGACAGCCTCAGTTCGTCACCAAGATGGAGAGGGCTCAGTCTGTGATGAGTGCCATACCTATAAAGTGCGTGTCTGGAAAGGGTTAAATGCACAAATAAAGACAAAGCTAAGACTCCCCATCAGTTGTTATGAATGGCATCGGATCAGGGTCGGACTGGGGTGCCAAGGGCCCACCAGTGAAATGAATTCTGGGGGCCCACCAGCTGCTTCATTGATACATGCGAGCCACCCCCATGTATATTTTCATTGCGTTTCTGAACGTGCTGGAAATGCGAGGTGTGAATGCAGCCTGTGGCCATATTCACACGCGTTTATTTGTTGCGTTTTCAACGCTTCGGAAAGACTATCTGTTCCTCTTCCATTTGAATGCAGGTCTTTTTGCCATTCAGCACACAAACTTTAAAGTTTCTACAACAAAAAAAAACGTAATGTGTGAATGCAGCTCCAGGCTTCCTGCACACTACACTTGTGCAGTTCTTGGTATGCAAACAATGGTCCCATGAAACATTGTTTGAGGGTTTCTTGTCAACGGGATGTAAGTACATAATAATAGCCTGAACCGCAAACTTGGTTAGGACCTGCTCTGTCATTTGCAGCTCAGGCAGTCGGCTCATAAACAGGGCTGTGAAATTCACAGCAGGGTGCATGAGCCCATAGAAGTGAATGAGGACGTGTACAACAATCCTGCAGAAAACAGGCCTCAGGCCGCGGTCACACGTACCGCTAGGCGTCCTTTCATACTGTGACACTAGCGCACAGGGGGCGGTCCTCGGCCCGAACGCACATGCGTTTCCAAAGAAACGCATGCAACATGTGATCGGCTTATCAAACGCATGCGTTTCCCAGGAAACGCATGTGCGTTCGGGCTGAGGTCCTCCCCCTAGGCGCTAGCGGCGTGTTATGAACGGACGCCTAGCGGTACGTGTGACCGCGGCCTCAGGCCCCATGCACACTTTTTGTTTTTTGATGAGTTTTAACTGCATTGGAAACCGCAAAAGGGAAGGGCTTTGTCAGAACACATATGTCTTTCTACTGAAATACTTTTGTTCTGGAATGAGCCCCCTCCTGGTGCGTTTTTAATTAAAACAGATCAAGAACTGCAACGTGTGAATGGGGCCTGAGGCTTGTTATCTGCCTGTGGGTAGGGCTTAACTTGTCTTTGTGGGAAAACCCCTTTAAGACATTTTTTCTTTTTGTCACACGTAACGTGGGGTCTGCTAGTAATACTGAGGCTGTGGTCACACATAACACAGAGTATACTGGTAATACTGAGGCTGTGGTCACACGTAACACAGAGTATACTGGTAATACTGAGGCTGCGGTCACATGTAACACAGGGTATGCTGGTAATACTGAGGCTGGAGTCACACGTAACGCGGGGTATGCTGGTAATACTGAGGCTGTGGTCACACATAACACGGAGTATACTGGTAATACTGAGGCTGCATTCACACGTAACACGGGGAATGGTGGTAATACTGAGGCTGCGGTCACACGTAACGCAGGGTATACTGGTAATACTGAGGCTGCGGTCACATGTAACGCGGGGTATGCTGGTAATACTGAGGATACGGTCACACGTAACGCAGAGTATACTGGTAATACTGAGGCTGCGGTCACACGTAACGCGGGGTATGCTGGTAATACTGAGGCTGTGGTCACACGTAACGCGGGGTATACTGGTAATACTGAGGCTGCGGTCACACGTAACGCGGGGCATACTGGTAATACTGAGGCTGTGGTCACATGTAACACGGAGTATACTGGTAATACTGAGGCTGCGGTCACATGTAACGCGGGGTATGCTGGTAATACTGAGGCTGTGGTCACACGTAACGCTTCCTCCAGCCCTTGCATTTGGACAATACAGGACACTGGGTGCAGGTTATCCATCACATGCATTTGCATAGAAGCGCATCCTGCCCCCGTGCGCTTTGATTCCAATTCTAAACACAGTCAGTGTTACGTGTGACATCAATCCTTATTCCACATCAATACTCAGGGGCGCACCAGCCATGAGGCGAGTTGAGACTTTCGCCTCAGGGCGGCACGCCTCCTGCTGGTGGAGGGGCGGCATTTTGAAGGCTGCCAGGCTGCTCGGCTACTACTTACAATAGTAGTTGCATCATTCAGATGCAAGTACCATTGCTGACAGCACCGCGCAGGAAGTCCTGTGCGGCGCTGCTTTGACATAGGAAGCGCTTACTAGCGCTTCCTGTGTCACTAGTGCAGAGGCAGCCTGGAGGAGCGAGGAGGAGGAGTGAGGGGGAGCAGGAGGAGCGGGAGCGCCACATTCAAACCTGTGGCTGGTCTCCCTGGAGGTGCAGCCCGGGCAGAGCTGACAGGAGAAGCCCCACCCACCAGCCCGGGCCTGCAGCACAGAGGAGACAGCTCCATCCACTGCCATGATGAATGCACTGCCTGACCTGGACCTCCTGCTGGATATCAGGTAAGTGTAATGTGTATATGTGTGTGTCTTCCCTGTGTATATACCTGTGTGTGTGTCTTCCCTGTGTATATACATGTGTGTGTGTCTTCCCTGTGTATATACATGTGTGTGTGTCTTCCCTGTGTATATACATGTGTGTGTGTCTTCCCTGTGTATATATATGTGTGTCTTGTCATGTGTATATATGTGTGTGTGTCCCCTGTTTATATGTGTTTTGTCATGTGTATATGTGTGTAAAACATGTCATGTGTGTGTATATAGAGGTATGACATGTAATAGCTGATAGCTGTGTGTATATATATATATATATATATACAGCTATTACATGTCATACCGCTATATATACATGCATTACACCTATATATACAGCTATTACATGTCATACCACTATATATACATGCATTACACCTATATATACAGCTATTACATGTCATACCTCTATATATACATGCATTACACCTATATATACAACTATTACACGTCATACCTCTATATACACATGCATTACACACATACACACATATATATATGTGTGTGTGTGTGTAATGCATGTGTATATAGAGTAATAGCAGTATATATAGGTGTAATTTGTGTGTATATAGAGGTTTGACATGAAATAGCTGTATACAGGGCCGGCTCCAGGTTTTAGTGGGCCCCTGGGCGGCAGAGCCTTAGTGGGCCCCTCCTCGGACCGCCCTCCAGTGGCCACACTGCCCACCCCCCCTGCGGACACACTGACCCTGGGGACACACTGATCCCCCCCCCCACGGGGACACACTGATCCCCCCCCCCCTGCGGACACACTGAACCCTCCCCCCCTGCGGACACACTGAACCCCCCCCCCTCCCCTGCGGACACACTGAACCCCTCTGCTGCCCCCCCTCCCCTCCATACACATTGAACCCCCTCCCCCTGTGGACACAATGACCCCCCCCCCTGCTGACACACTAACACCCCCCCCCCCCTCTATACACACTGACCCCCGCCCCCCCGCGGACACCCTGACTCCCCTCCGGAAAAGAAAAAAGAAAAAATTTACCTTTCCTGGTTCCCGCGGAGCAGCCCCTGCAGCTGTCTTCGGCCTGGGCCTCCCGTACGCGCTGGCTCTGAAGCCGGCACACGTGATCCGATGACGTCATCATGTGCGCCGGCTTTAAAGCCGTCGCATACCCTGCGGAGCGCTGCATCGTGGGAACCGGGACAGGTGAGTTGTAGATTCTGCCTCTATGCTGCGCTCCCGACCAGCGCAGCATAGAGGCAGAAAAGTGATCGATCCCGATGGTGATCAATTATACCAGTGTCTTATGTCTTATAGCGACACTGGTACAATTGATCCGGGGGCCCGAGTGGGCCCCTCCAGTACCCCGGGGCCCCGGCACTTGCCCGGGTTGGCCGGGTGCTGGCGCCGGGCCTGGCTGTATATATATATATATATATATATATGTGTGTAATGCGTGCGTATATAGAGGTTTGACATGAAATAGCTGTATATATATATATATATATATATATATATATGTGTGTAATGCGTGTGTATATAGAGGTATGACATGTAATAGCTGTATATATAGGTGTAATGCGTGTGTATATAGAGGTATGACTTGTAATAGCTGTGTATATATAGGTGTAATGTGTATGACTTGTAATAACTGTATATATAGGTGTAATGTATTATATATGTGTGTATATAGTTGTATAACATGTAATAGGTGTGTATATATAGGTGCCATGTATGTGTATATGCAGGTATACCATGTAAAGGGTGTAGATATAGGTGTAATGCGTGTATACTGTATATACACGTATAACATGATATAGGTTTATATATATATATATATATATATATATATATATATATATATGTGTGAAATTTGTGATGTGTGTGTGTGATATATATGTATACAGTGATTGCTGGCTTTGGGGGATATACTACTGTTCCCTGTCTGGACTACATTCAATGGGGGCCCTGGCTGTATATGTTTTCTGCTAAATGACGGTATTCTATGAATTTTATACTACATGGCTGTACACTGTATCTATCTTGTATTACATAGTGGTACGCTGTATGCATTTTATACTACATGGCGGTACTCTGTATGTATTTTGCATTGATTTATTTTCACACCAAACCAATATGATGGATCTGGTCCTGACACTCCCTTATATATTACATAAATGGCGGGGGGGGGGGGTGTCTCTCTATGGCTCGCCTCAGGCAGCAGACAGGCTTGGTACACCCCTGTCAATACTTAATACAGTCAATCAAAGTACTACAACTTTCAGCATCTCATTCAACTGCTGGGAGTTGCAGTTCTTGAGTCCACTGTTATTCTATATGTATGTACACATTGCAGGGATGTCATGAGGTGCACTGTGTGTGTAAATGTGATGTCCTTTTATTTTGTACCTTTTTCTTGTGCTGGAAGACATCAGCAGCCAGGGGGAGGACACTCCAGCATGACCAGGAGGAAGGGGGCCCACTGTGACAACAAGGGGGCCCACGTCCTCTGGTCTGTAATTAGTGACAGCTCACTGTCTGCTCCTCCAGTGAATCAGGGGCCATGTTCTCCTGCAGCGACGCAGGGGCTAAGGTGCTCAGTGCAGTGAGGAGGAAATGTCTTACTCACTGCCCCAGCGCTGCTATGGGAAGAGCAGAGAACCTGTCTCTCCCTCCTGCAGGACATCATAGTCCCCCCTGCCACCCCCCTCCTCCAGCCTCAGCTGAATGTTCCTGCTCACAGACACAGGCAGGAGATGGTGACTTATGATAAGGGCCCACTGGGGTTTTGACCAGTATCCTGGCAGCCCAGTCCGAGCCTGCATCGGATCCTGCTCACATAGCACGGTGTATATACTGTGCAACCTCTGAGCAGATCTCTTTGTACAGGACAGGGGTGGTCTGCAGATAGGGGGCAGCTTCCAAACAAATAAAAGAATCAGTGATTGAATATCTGAATGTCTTTTAGAAAGAGGGTCATCTCAGAGAGGTGACCTTCTGGAGAGGTTACACTGTGTGTGTTTGTGTGTATGTATATATATATATATATATATATATATATATATATATATATATATATATACACACACACACATACTATGATGAGTAAATTACTGCAGAGCTCCAGTCCTCTGTCTTCCCTTCACGTAATGCCCTGAGTGCTATTGGCATAATTTCCCTTAGCTTATGTCACAACCAGGAAGTTCTGCCCACTTCAAGAAAAGCTGAGAGAGTTTTATAGATAGCCTCATACATCTATTAGCTATACATCTCAAGATAGGAAAAAACCATAAGCATGATACAGGTAAGGTTGGAATTGTTGTAAAGGGCTCTCTCCAGATGTGCCAACACAATTTTTTGTCAATTAACTTTACAATTATGCTTTAAGTACCATGACAGACAGACCTTAGTTTTTAAAACTTAAGGACTCCTTCAAGACAGGGTATGTTCCACATGACTAGACATAACAAATGTGCCACTATTCAAAAAGCTAGAAACTACAGACCTGTTAGTTTAACCTCTGTTGAAGAGAAAATATTTGAGAGATTTCTTAGCGATGCTATCCTGGAGTATTTCAATAATGATAACCGGATAAACACCGTCTCAACATGGGTTTAAAAGGGATCGGTCCTGTCGGACTAACCTGTTCAGCTTCCTTGAGCAGGTAAGTTTTAGACTGGACCTGTGGATGTTCTTTTACAAGCCCTTTGATATTTTACCACATAAACGGGGTGTGCATAAAATGAGTCTGTGGGGAGTAGGAGAAATTGTGTGTAATTGGATTATCAATTGGCTTAGTGATAGAATACAGAGGGTTGTCATTAACTGTCTAACTGTGCGCGCCCCTGTTTCCTAGAGTGCGCAAACCAGCCTCAGAATATTTCATTAATTGGCGCTGGCCATTTTCCTATAAGGCTATTTAAACCTGCCTCTCCCATCACACCCTGCCAGATCTTTGTGCCTTGTAGAATGCTGTTTTGATGCCTTGT
This sequence comes from Engystomops pustulosus, assembly GCF_040894005.1. NCBI lineage: Eukaryota > Metazoa > Chordata > Amphibia > Anura > Leptodactylidae > Engystomops > Engystomops pustulosus. The sequence continues at coordinate 54,269,901 of NC_092413.1, forward strand.
GCTGTTTCTGAGTACAGTATTTCCGTTGTGACCCTGGTTTCGTTTCTGACTTTGCTCCTTTGCTGTCTGCCCTGACCTGTTTCAACGACTCTGACTCCGATCCTGTGCTGCCCGTCCTGACCTCCCGCCTGATTGCCTGCCGTTTCTGTACCTCAATCTTGGCTGCCGCCTGTGGAACGACCTCGTGGTACCACACCGCAGAAAGTCCAACCCATTTTGCGGTGGGCTCTGGTGAAAACCGGGTGCCACTTAGACTCTGGTCCCAGGTAGTGGCTTGTGTCATTGTCCGCAGTGGTTCAGAGGATCCACAACCTATAAGCCTGCAGGGGTCAATTAATCTACAAACACAGAGGAAGATATTATAATTCTAAAGGAGCTACTTCATCAGTAGCCTAGATGAGATTCTCCTGAGATAATCAGCTATATAACCACTGGGTTGGACCTGTTTAAGGCAACTTGGAAAACCTATCCTGGATCAGTTAGTGGTACTTTCTAATATCTGAAATGGATCTTTCGATCCTTGGGATTATTATATTATTATATTATTATATATTTCTGCATTTTAAGATGGAATCGTTTTTACTGAATAGATTTTACTCCTGTAATATAGAATAAGGAAGGAGAAGGTGGATTGCCTTCCATTACCATGCATTTATGATGACAGATAAACTAATCAATAATACAGTAATAAAAATTTGACAAATATTGTACTCTTATGTATTATGTAATATATATATATATATGACATGGCGCCTCTGTAGTATCTATGGTATAGGGTGGAAAGTTATGCAAGTACTCGTGACAGCCTGAAGTTACCCTGGTCTCCTCAGCCCATGCCACTATTGATTGTGTAAATGATGAATGCTAAAGCAATGTGTAACCTATGCTATTAAAAATCCAATATCTCACACCACTCTTTCCCCACAGTATGCAATGTACAAAATGTAAGTTTGTATGTACTGCTTAGCACATGTACAATCTATTAGATAGATTACTCCTTAGTCTTACAGATTATAAATTCTTTATTTTAAATATGTAGGGGTTGATTGTGGTGGGGACTTCTTGTGTTTTTTTTGGAATCCAAGTAGTTATGCAATACTCGCATATACCACATCTAAAAAAGCAATTTACGTTAAGCCACATACCCAGTAAATTGTGTGGAATTGTCTTCAGTTTTTCATTCTTTAAATAATGTTTCCATAGGACCCGCTCTTTCTTTTTATACAGGGTAGTCTTGATCAGTTCAAGAGCAACAATGGCTTGGGCCATACGTGTCATGTATTAAATAATAAAGATCATATAATTAGACTGTAGCATCATCATGATATAGCATAGGAATGGCAGCAGTTAGACATATATAGACATATATCTTTGTTTCATTGACACCTAGGCTTTATGCACACTAGCTGTGATGCTAGTGATGCATTGGTCTGTGGTAAATTTCTTAGTAAATTTATGTATATGTGTTTTATTGCGGTTTTATCAAATTGAATTGGTCTCCTGCACTGGATTTTGTGTTCCCTCAATTCAGATCCTATGCAATATATGTACCGAGTGCATAGTGAAAGCTTCACATAAGTTACAGCTTATGTAAACATATGAGATATGAGAAAAACAAAGGTTCGCTCATATAGAGTCCTTTCACAGCAATTCTTGGATCACTATTTTTATGTCAGAGCTTAGGTTTATCATTGGATGCTCTGGCACTCTGGAATTCCATAATTAATCTTGAAAACTCTAATGTACCGTTTATACTTGAGTAAAAGCCTAGTTTTTCACAAAAAATTAGCTGAAAACCCCAAACTCGGCTTATACTCAAGTAAAAAAAATCTAAATCAAATCTGCACAACTACCCGGGGAACCAGCTGTATGACTGGGCAGGGGGCCGGCTGCACAACAGAGCGGAGGCGGGAGGCCCGGCTGTACAACGGGGCAGGAGGCCGGCTATATACTGGGGCCCAAGGGCTGCTAGCTACATACTAGGGTAGGGGCTGCTGGCTATATGCTGGGGCAGGGGGCTGGCTATATACTGGGGCTGGGGGCTGGCTATATACTGGGGCAGGGGTTAGCTAAATACTTGGGGATATGGGCTGGGGGGCAGGTGCTGGCTATATGCTATGGGGCAGGGGCTGGCTGGCTATATACTGGGGAGGCTGTGGCCAATGCATTTCCCACCCTCGGCTTATACTTGAGTCAATAGGTTTTCACATTTTTTTGTGGTAAAATTAGGGGGGTCGGCTTATACTCGGGTAAATAGAGCCTTAATCAGGTAAATAACTTGCTGAGTTTTGATTATTTCCTTTTTCTTCATCCATAGATGAATAACTGGAAATAAAAAAGCATTGATCTGATACAAAAAACTTTCTATTCAATAGTTAAGTTCCACCTTTTGTCTGTATTGGGCTCTATACCTTCATAATTCCGGTATATAATTTAAGACAAGAATGTCAACTTTTATTTTGCTTCAACATAGTGATCCTGTGATAAGAAATAGGCAGTTAAAAGAACGTGACCGACAGATAAGGATGTCATTCCCAGCTATACCTTCAAAACTTTTGTTTTTAGGCGCAAGTCTGATATAATTTTAAAGATGAGGTTCCGAATTCTAATACAATATCAGAACCATGGTTCTAGTTCTTACATCCCAAGATTGGAGAGTCTGAAGTTACAGTCAAAAGTTGACTATTTTCATGAGGCAATCTTTTTTTCTTAATATTAAACAAGAGATTTCTGTCCTGAATATACTACCCGAGAGTGATGTTAGGTTTCCTTTCAGTTTTCTAAAATCCAATATATATCTATTCCTAGTACTGAATGGGTCAAATGTTTGTACCTCATACGCTCCTGTCCCTCTGAAATCGTAGATTAAAACAGGCTACAGTCAAAAGGGGAATAGGTTGTTAAATGTCACAAAAAGTCACACATTGGGGCATATTTACTTACCCGTCCTGACACGTTCCCTGAAAGTGCATTGTCGGACCGGAATGCATCGTGGTTGTGTCGCTTCCCTGCTCAGGTCCACCAAATTTAAAGTTAAATCCTGTGCTCAGTCCGAATCAGTCCCCCTCCCGATTTCTGTTGCATGAAAGCCAGCGCAGCTGCGCCAAAATCCGATCTCGTGCGACACAACCCCAGTTGAATACATATCTCCGAAAACGTCGGAAAATCTGACGCAAGTGCGATCTGCTGACCCTTTGTAAATAAGCCCCATTTTTGTGCTATTCAGGAGTTGAAATAATTGTGAGACATTTACATGGCAGAAAACTAATGTAACTACAATAATAAATTGCCACCCATTGGTTGATTTAACAAATTAGGTTGATTCAGAATTCCAAAAATGGCATAAACACATGGTAACAACCTTCACACATTTGTAACCCACTAGACAGTTAATGTTAGAGACACTAGTGTAACTCAAAATGCATCTGTGTTTTTATTCCAGTTTTGTATATGATTGTGGAATATTTTGCATGTTTCATATGTGGTTTTCACCTTGGATGATTATAAAGCTGTAACTATTCTAAAGTTCTGTCCAATCAACTTTAGTTTCCAAACTCTTACTGTCTGTAGACTTATTTTATTGTGTACAGCTACAAATTAGCAGTACAGTGTTTTAATTATACCAGTAAAGCCTGAATTCTACATTTATACTGCTTTATAAATAGTAACATAATAAATTAAGTTCTCAATGTTTGCATTCAAGTTTCGGAATCTCCATTTAAATGCCTCAATCCTTCTCTATCTGAAAAAAATGTAAACAGTTTCTTCTTTTCTTAATTTCAAAATGAAACAGCATAATAATCATAGTGGGACATTTATGAGCATAATTTACTAAATGAAAGTTGCTGTTATTTTGACATTCAATATATTGCAAAGGAGTAAACTAGAAACTCCCCTAGATGTAGGAGATTATTCTGCTCCAGATGTGTTCTCTATTGGTCTAGGTCAAAAATCAGCTTGTGCAATAAAAGGGTTTCTTATGTGCCATCTGTCTTCCTATTTCCACAGTGAGTACCAATAGATATAAAATCCATAAAACTGTTTCCATATTAAAATGAAACGTTACTCTTTCAACAACTAAAATTTTTGTATAGATTGCAACTATTGTTCCACTAGCGTGCTTTTCCACATTTTAAAAATATTACATCATAGTAGCTTTTTGACTATTTATATGCGTCTTGGGGAAAAAGGAAGACATTTTATACAGGCGGTCCCCAACTTAAGAACACCTGACTTACATACGACCCCTAGTTACAAACGGACCTCTGGATTTTGGTAATTTACTGTACTTTAGTCCTAGGCTACAATAATCAGCTATAACAGTTATCAATGGTGCCTGTAATTAAGATTTATAGTTTATCCTGGTTCTTATGACAACCCAACATTTTTAAAATCCAATTGTCACAGAGACCAAAACATTTTTGACTGGGGTTATAATAATAAAATATAGGGTACCGACTTACATACAAACTCAATTTAAGAACAAACCTACAGAACCTATCTTGTATGTAACCCGGGGACTGCGTGTACATGACTGTTGAATAAGCATTATTCAGGCATAACCTCCAAGTACTTGTTTCGTTTCTTAGTAAGTCTGTGTGTTAGGACTGGAAGTAAACTTTAGATATGAGTTATGCCAGTTTTGTGGACCAAACAATGTTAAATGTGCTGCTCTCTGTTTTACAAATTTGTTCCCAAACCATTGTGTTTTTTAGATCGTGGCTTGATTGGCCAAGTACAGAAGGTACATGTCCTGAAGGTGCATAGCTTTGAGCTCAAGACGAAGCAGTTTTTTATGTTTTTGTATGTTTTGAAGAAGAAAAAGAAAAAAAGGTAATGTACTATATATCATGGGCAATAAATGAAGTACACAACTACAGTAAAGTCAAAACAATTCACCTTTGTCACAGATGACTCATAGGCTACAATGGATTCCTAAAAAAAAGCACATGCATAACTTGCCTCAGAAACACGTCCATGGACAGTGTAAATGTGGCCTCCACAACTCAACTAGGTGAGCAAAACTCAAGCTTGTTTTTGTGTAATCTGGAAATGACTCAAGTAGGGCTAGATTATTATTGGCGATAAGTGGGGTTTGATTGTAGTTTGGGCCCTCGGTTTCTCAAAGGTTTGCTATCACTGGTATATTTGAAACAGTTTAAAGGGGTTCTCCTTTCAGAGAAAGTTAGGCCCTATCCACAAGATAGGGCCTAACTTGCTTATCAGTGGGGATCTGGATCTGGGCCTGACTTACTATGACTGGACTTCTACCAGTCATATTACATCTACCACCAGTATGAAGGATAGTAAAACAAGTACACAGACATACTAGTGTTTGCCCCCTGTGGTAGGATCCACTCTTCTTTAAACTTCCTATGTAATTGTTTTTAAGAAAAAAAAAAGGTTTCAAAATTTACGCAAATGAGCCTTCGTGGCACCAAGCTCCATTAACACCTATGGAGCCCAGGGCCCCTTAGGCTCATTTGCATAATTTTAAAAGCCTTTTCTTATAAAAGCCATAATCAGCTAAAATAAGAGCAGATCTTGCCAGAGGGGGCACATACCAGTGTGCTTGGTTTACTATCCTTTATAATTGTGGTAGATGTCCTTTAAGTATGTATCTTTTAGATTTGTTGTGGGAGGGTCCGTATTGGCTGCGGACCTGGAAGAGCCCCTTCCTAAATGAGGAGCTCCGTACTGCTGATACCCTTAAAGAAACCTGTCATCACTGATTGGCCTAATATATCACTACCAGTATACTGTCAAAAAACGTAATACCTTCTAGTTTTCGTTTCTTTCATTGTCCAGTGTGTTGGCATCATCTAGAAAATAAACTTTGAAGTGAGATGTAAATTTGTTGTATATATAAGTTAAGGGAGCGGAGAGTTTAACACTGAAGTCAAGGGAGCTCTAAACGCCTCCACCTCTATGATGGACAGCATGCGTAGGACTTCAGAAGATCTGGTTCACTTACAATGGAGGGGGCTTTCTGAGGAAGAGAAAGCTTGACCTCAGTGTTAAAATCCCAACATCCATGACTTTATACAAGTAGTTTACATTTCACTTCAAAGTAGATTTTCTGGATGATGCCACCACACTGGGTCATAAAAGAAACACCATGAAGGATCTCAGCTGCTTGACAACATACTGGTAGTTTCTTATAATTTCAATTTCTGCTGACAGGTTCCGTTTTATCTGGCCTTGAACTCAAGGGTTAAACATGCAACCCATATGCCTGATCATCAGCCAAAATGTCTGAATTGTCACTTTATCGTCATATCCTAAAATGTTTACAATGAAAACATCATCTGGTTTCACAAATATGTTATTCCTTATGCATCTTCATATACCAAATTTTAATAGATTTACAGGTCAAATTCACAAGCCATAAATGCAAAGCTTGTAAGAAAATGGTACAGCTGAGCTTTCATGTCTATTTCCTGCATTTGAAATATTTTTTCTGTTTCCAAGTATATCGCATGGAATAATAAATTGCGTCACAAGGAACTACAACTTGACCACAGAAAACTAGCTCTCATGATTCTGTAAAAATTAAAAGATATTGCTTTAGGAGTACAAAACAAAAATGCAAAAATATGTCAAATAATGGGGCACATTTACTTACCCGGTCCATTCGCGATCCAGCGGCGCGTTCTCTGCGGTGGATTCGGGTCTACCGGCGATTCACTAAGGCAGTTCCTCCGACATCCACCAGGTGTCGCTGCTGCGCTGAAGTCCGCCGAGGCCCGCTGGAGTGCACGTTCCTATTCCTGGTGAAGGTAAGTGCATGTCCCGCGACACTTTTTCTTTTTTTAAATGCGGCGGTTTCTCAGAATCAGTTGGGCTTTTGTTCGATTTCCATCGCGTGCATGTCGGCGGCAATGCGCCACAATCCGAACGCGTGCGCCAAAAACCCAGGGCAATACAGGGAAAAATTGGCGCAAATCGGAAATATTCGGGTAACACGTCGGGAAAACGCGAATCGGCCCTTAGTAAATGACCCCCAATATGTCAAATATGTCAAAATGTTCTCTTTGACTCTTAAAAAGCAGATATGTACAGTTACCTCGTTTGGTTTTCTGATTTTATTTTCATTTATTTAATTTTTGTTTTAATTTTTTTTTTATATTTATATTTATGAGGATCTTGCTAGAGATAGGATTTACAGAATCCTTATTACCTCAGGGATCAATAGCATGGAGCTGACTCAATGCTGTCTACAGAGAGTTTCCCCGACATACTGGGGACATTCAGTATGGGGTTTTCACCTCCGGTGGCGTTGTCAACCGTTTCTCCATTTTTTTTTATTAGTGTTCGGCACCAGAATAAATGTGATTTGCTGTCTTCTCTGAATCTACTCCAAAAAGAGGCATGGTTTTTGTGTTGTGGAGACTCAACAAGTATGTTTCTTTTTCATTTGTTTGGCACTGGAAAATGGCAGAGAGTAGCCCAAAAGAATATTGGTCTAGCCTGCTATAAAATTCTTTGACTGCTGCACTCATTTGTGGTACTCCGGACAGAAAATGGTCCCAGGGACAAAAAATGGTCCCAAGGACAGAAATATGTGGCTAAGCGGCACAAAATTAAATATAAGTATATATGTAACTCATTATCGACAGCGAGTTGGAAACCAAATTGGTAGAGTTAACAAAACTTTATATAAATGTCACAAGAAAGATCATTTTAACCCTTTACTTTACAATTTACTCAGTTTTATTGCTGTTTTAGCTCCTATCACTCTATATGCTCGTTAGTGTATAATCCCAGGGTGTGGGCAGGGCCTCTCTAAGTAGACACATTACTGTATTATTAATCTAGTTCTGCAGGTAACAATGTGGTTAGACTATCAGGGTAAAGGATTTTTATGCACCTTCATCTGGCTTTTTACATTGTACTAACACACTGACACATAGAGAGATGAGACAGATCAGAGATGCAGGAGATGATTACACAGCGGCTGACAGACACAGGCCGACAGACCATTTCAGTGTTAGAGTGTGAGCTCTGCTACATCTCACAGACATGTGCCTGCCTCCCCTATCCCCTGGATCACTTATCTCCTTGTAGTTTGCAGTCTCTCTCTCTGCTCACCATGTGCTGACACAATGGGGCAGATTTACTTACCCGGCCCATTCGCGATCCAGCGGCGCGTTCTCTGCGCTGGATTCGGGTCCGGCCGGGATTTATGATGGTAGTTCCTCCGCCATCCACCAGGTGGCGCTGAAGTCCGCTGGAATGCCTCGAAATACACCGGCCTATCCTGGATGAAGGTGAGTAAAATTTTCGCGACACAATTTTTTTTTTTTAAATGCGGCGGTTTTTCCGAATCCGTCGGGTTTTCGCTTGGCCACGCCCCCGATGTGCCACAATCTGATCGCGTGCGCCAAAATCCCGGGGCAATTCAGGTACAATCGGCGCAAATCGGAAATATTCGGGTAACACGACGGGAAAACGCGAATCGGGCCCTTAGTAAATGACCCCCAATGTGAATCAGTTAGTGTCTTTGTGCTCCGGGCAGCGGGCATGGCTTCAGTCACATAGCAGAGACAGACAGAAATCTCATCTGCATGATCTCCCAAAATAATCCAAGATGGGCGCCACCCGACCCCAAGTCAGATGTTGCTGGGTCGTGTCTAGGGGAAACTGAAATTGTGTACAGCAGGACTGATGGAGACAGGCTGGACTTCTGTGAAATGCTGCATTTTTGTTAATAACAGTGATCTAGAGAATGTGTTATTTTATTATGCTGAGTACATATAAGAAACTTGTGTTTGTGGGAATACCCCTTTAAATACAATACATGTTGTATAACAAAAATAACTGCAAGCAACTATGTGCTTCATTATATTAGGTACAGTATATTATTCTAACTATCTTGATCAACGGTACTTGCATCTCATGCAAAAATTTTTATTTCATATCCATTAAAAGAGAATTACATTGCATAGTCCTGTAGACCAGCTTGGAGTGCCAGATACAGCCCTTACATCTCATGACCTCCGCTCCCACAAGATATCCAAGTCAGTATTATCACACAGGTCTGATTTTTGTCTATGTGACCCTTCTGGATGAACATATTCAGAACAGGTACTAGGCAGTAACAATTAGATATAGCTCCATTCACACAGGGTTTAGGGTAACTCTTCCACCATTACTTACTTACAAAAATTAAGTGATTATATGGAAGCGCTATCTTTGTATATGTCTTCACAACTCTAAAGCTAACATTTCTGTCATTTAATATAAAAGGATAGCTCCCAAACAAGTTATTAGGAGACAAACAGAGAAAGGCCCAGAAGATTGTGCCATTGTACTAAGTGTCAAGAATGTGTCCAGTAAACAACTGAAACCAGACTTGGTGCAAGCTGTAAAACAGGATAGGTACTGGTGAACTATCCCTGTCCCTGTGGACTAAACTCCTGTATACAACAGATAAATCACCCTGAAAAGGGTCATCCTACTATCAGAAACCTGCTAATGTACCCCAAAAGGCCCTACAACATAAGAGGGAAAACTTACTTTGTCTAGCAGCTGCTGGATGGTGGAGCGGACAGATAACGGAAAGTCAGAGAGGATAAAGAAATGTGTCAGGGCAATAACTGAAAACAGATCTGAGACCTGAATAACGGTGTCGCTCCAGCAATAGTGGCATGACACAAAGGGACAAACAACAAATAATAGACAGACAAGGAATTCAGGCAGAACGGGCAAATAAACTAAGTTCGGATACACAAAAAAGTAAAGCAATGGCAATAGATCCAAAGGGACATATTTATCGGGGGCCTCTGTACCACGTCAGTGGCGTAGAATCCCTGAAATAATCACAGATGCTAGCTTATAGCTAGCACTTTCGATTATTTAGCCCTCTCCATAACAATCATAGGGTGGACCTTGCACAACCAGAAACGTACAATGTGTGTCGACACAAAATACAATCTGTATACTCCAAAGAAATAGAGAATGTATTATGAGACAATATACAGTAATTCTTTATTTGCACAAAAGACACATATCATCCAACACAGGGATGGTAGAAAGTATAAAAACTATTAAAAATGTACCAAATACATGTATTATTAGATGCTTCAACCATGTAAGGTTGACCAACAAACCACCTCTTTCACTGACAAAAGTAGTACATGAATCACCCCTACTGGTACATGGACAATATAAACAAGATATGAAGGTCCAAACAGTACCTGCAACACATATATAGGTTTATACCTAAACAATATCTGATCACAAATGTGTAGTCAAGTAACCAAAAATAGCACAGAGCTCTCATACATTACAGGTCTATGTACAGGTCAAGAATGCATAGGTCAGCGTCTCATGCCATCGAGGTGGTTCAAAAGTTAAGAAGAAGGTGAAGGGCTCCCCACGCGTTCCGTCCCCTACTGGGGACTTCCTCAGGGGTATGGAATACTGTGCTCCCATAAATACCGCCCATCGTACCTGTCAGCACATGTATGCCCAATGAGCTGAACATTGTAATTAGCAGTGCGCTATAGCCGGATATCATTGCTTTTTCTTTTCTATAGGTAAAATATTGAATGTAATAACCTCTTGACTGAATTCGCATGGAACACAAGAACACACGCTATACTTTGCGCCTGAATTGGGGCACACCTGCCCGATAGATATATGTCAATCTCGTTAGTATATATCAAATAATCGTCGAATATACTCATATAAGGTGTATATAAACAATCTATTGTCACAAAATAAATAGTAGTGTTATTAGTGAAATTTCTAAGTATAATAGTGTGTTACTACACCAACTGATGCATAACAAATTCAAAGTTGGCACCAACAGTGCTGTGTCTATCCACTGCAAGAGTGTAACGACATAAAATCCCTAATAATAAATATTTCATAAAAGTGTAAATTACCTGTTTTGTTAGAAAAACAAAAAATGGTGATGAATACAAAAATTACGATCAGACAAAGATTGCAACACTTCTCAAGTGAAACTGTATATAAAGTAAAGAAAAGCCTATATGTCACAGAGTAATCAAGTCAGGACGTCAACGGTGATAAAAAAAAATAGGAATAATTTTTTTGTTATGCACAAAAATTAAATAAATAAATTCTTATTTTTTATCGTCTTTGACATCTTGACTTGATTATGTGCTGACAGATACGATGGTGGGTATTCCATAGGGCACTTCTACCCCTGAGGAAGTCCCCAGTAGGTGACGGAACGCGTGGGAAGCACTCTAACTTCTTCATAACTTTTGAACCACCCGGATGTCATACTGCTGACCTATGTATTCTTGACCTGTACATAGACCTGTAATGTATGAGAACTCTGTGCTATTTTTGGTTACTTGACTACACATTTGTGATTGGATATCGTTCAGGTATAAAGCTATATATCTGTTGAAGGTTCTGTGCAGTGTTTGGACCTTCATATGTTATTTATCTTGTACATATACCAGTAGGGGTGATTCATTTACTACTTTTGTCAGTGGTTTGTAAGGAGGTGGTTTGTTGGTCAAACTTACATGGTTGAACCAACTAATGATATATTATATGCATTTGGTACATTTTTAATTGTTTTTATATTGTCTACCATCCCTGTGTTGGATGATATATGTGTCTCTTGTGTAAATAAAGAATAATTGTATTTTGTCTCCTGACATATTCTCTATTTCTTTGGAATATACTATTTAGCCCTCTCCACCACCTTCACACCAGTGGAGCGTGAAGGGGGGGGGGGAGCCGGATAGGAGTGGGCTGGCACGGTGCAACTCGCTGCAGCCAGCAACTTTTCACATGTGATAAGTTGCTGGCTGCGTTTATTTCTACGCCAGGCAGGGCCTGGCATAGAACAAATGCTGTGCTGTACCCTGCCGGATACATCAAGAGGCTTAAGCCTCTTGATGTATCTCACTGCGAAAAAGCTGCAGCAGGGCTATCAAAGTGTATGATAAATATAGGATATACAGTATTTCTCTTTTTGTAATCCACTCCTGGTTTTAGCATCAAAAACTGTCCTATCCCTCAATCTTTTTACACATCTGTATTAATTGGCTTCATCTCTGAAATCAAATGGCAGTGTGCCTTGTATCGCAAAATTTAGGAAATACTCAAAAACACTTTTTTACACTTATAACATCGAAAGAATCTGTCATTGACTTTAATATGAGAGAATCAGTTTGAACGTTCTGCAGAGATTGCAGTATCATACAATGTCAAGAAAATTACATTAAATGAAAGTCACCTGAGGTAAGCACATTCTGCTGTGATCTCTTGGGGCAAAGAAAGAAATTACACCATTTAACTTAGCATCTGTTTCAACACCCTAAAACGAAGAAGTTAGCAGTGCCCATATCATGAGGCACCAAAGAGATGCATCTGGCAGATGTGACATAGTGAATGTTGCCACAAATGTGAGAATGTGAGCTGACAGCTCTCTTTATATAAACTCCCATATAACAAACATCTTGGGCCTCAATGTCCTTCTAAGCAGTATTAGATAAGTCTTTAGCAGCTCTGCAAAATAGAAAATGTGCAGAATAGGACAATTTTCTACTTTGTTATAATGAAAAATTGCCCTTCAACATATTTTTGCTATTCTGTAAAATGTTGGAACATTACGTTTTTCATTGGTTAATCTTTAAGCATCATCATATTACCTTCTTCTAGGTTTGTCATTCACATCAAATGTACATATTTTTAGGCTCTGACACATATTGTCATCCTTCTTTAAAAATGAGTATTTTAAGGCTTCAATGTGTCATCATTTATGAAACATTCATAAGCAAGGACATATAAATATTTCCATAGTTTCATCTGAATACAGTCCTTGAAAGTCTATAGAATGTAATAATAAATACGTCATAATAATGAATATGAATAGTAAAACATGTAAAAAAAAACAAAAAAAAAAAACAATCCAGCTTTACCCAGTGCATGCTGCTGAGAAAAAAGCAGAGTACAGGCGGTCCCCTACTTAAGGACACCCGACTTACAGACAACCCATAGTTACAGACAGACCCCTCTGACCTCTGATGAAGCTTTCTGAATGCTTTACTATAGTCGCAGACTGCAATAGTCAGCTGCAAGGTGTCTGTAATGAAGCTTTATTGATAATCCTTGGTCCCATTACAGCAAAAAATGTTTAAACTCCAAATGTCACTGGGGCCAAATTTTTTTTTGCCTGGATCTACAATTATAAAATATACAGTTTCGACTTACATACATATTCAACTTAAGAACAAACCTCCAGACCCTATCTTGTATGTAACCTGGGGACTGCCTGTATAACTTTGTAAGCATATACCCTTTATGGTTAAAGAACATCTACCATCAGATTTACTTATGAAGTCCTGGGACATCGCTATTGTTCTAAAAAATACTTTATAAAGATATTCAAGAGAGCTGGAGGAACTCAGGGTTACATTACCCAAGCATGAAGGGGGCGTACATATATTAGAACAGTTCCAATATCCCAGGACTTTATAAAAGCGAGATGTTCCTCTGACAGACGGGACAAGCAATTAAGTTTGGGACATCTTCCTTCAGTAAATCTTGATGGAGGATTTCCTGTAAACTTTTTTTTTATCCGGGAGCAGGAAAAAAATTAGAAATGCAGTAGAATAGACAAAATTTATTTACAACATTTGCTTTTACAGCTTTTATTGTGGGACATCACCTTTAGTCTCTGTGCCACTATTATCAAATAAATGTCTAATGTTTTTGTTGTTTTAATACCTTTACAGGCAAACTGGCCATTCAGACAGTTGGGCTTTTTTTTTCAGTTACGGCATTCAACACATGGGATAAACAGATCAGAGAATACAGTATAACTATTTCTGGGTATTAAGTGACTTATAGTCCTTTCCTCCACCGTGTGCGGGGAGTGACAGTCCAAAGTGCCAACTGGTGGAAGAAACCAGGTTGCCAGCATCCGCACAATGCCCTAACTATGACGTCATGAGTAGAGATGGGCGAATCGATTCTAACGATTCTAACTTCGGTTAGAATTTCAGGAAAAATTTGATTGGTCACAAAGCCGAAGTTTATGCTGATTCGCGGGAATTAAGTAGTTTTTTTTCCCCTCATGTTTCTGCTAAATGGGCGCGAGAACAACATGTTACATGGGGCAGAGAAATCTGGGAAGGAGAAAGGAACACCTCCGATGACATCTGCAGACCTGTAAGCCAATCAGCGACCGGCAGGCTTATGTGATGTCACAAAGCCCTATAAAACCCAGCCATTTTCTATCTAAGCACTTCACACTTCCAGCTGCTGCTATTGTACTGTGCGATTCTTGTTGCAATCCCTCGCTGTCCTCTAAGGGGGTTCTATATACCCCAAATAGCAGTTCTATTTAGTGACAAAATCGAATAGGAAGAAATACATTTGACTTTCATGCATCTGCAGTAGCGATTGGTGGACCAATCCCTGGTTGTTCTTTAAGGGGGATCTGTATACCCCAAATAGCATGGCACAACGTTCTACAACACCCTACAGGCTCTATGCAGCCAGGAAATGCCTGTTTTTTAACGCGATTCGTTTTGATTCGATTCGGGTCGAATCAAATTTTTTTTGAAAAATTTGGCGAATCGGGACGAAACAAATTTTAACAAATTCGCCCATCTCTAGTCATGAGGCAATGTCTCACAGAGTGTACATGACCATAGTGCACAGACTTAGTTCAGCCCACTACTGAAGAAGAGGAGAGAAGCGGAGCCGCAGGGAGGTATGCTGGGGGTGCAGACTACCTGTATATGAGGAAGCGATGCAGTATGATGGCTATCTATATACTGGGGGCAGTGTGATTGCTACTTATATACTGATGGGGGTGCTGTGTTCTGGATACCTATGTATGAGGATGGGGTGCATTGTGCTGGCTATCAATATACTGGAGGTGTGCAGTGTGCTAGATACCTATATTCTGCTGGGGGGTGCAGTGTGCTGGATATCTATATAATGGGGACAGTGTACTCTATACCTATATACTGAGGGGCAGTGTGCAGAATACATATATACTGAGTGGCAGTGTGCTGGATACAAATATACTAAGGGAGATACCAATATACTGGAAGTAGCAAGCTGGATACGTATATAACAAGGGGTATGTGGATACTTATATACTGGGAACAGTGTGCTGGCAGTGATTTTTATAATGTTTTAAAGTGGTATTCCCATGGAGACAAGATTCTTAAAAGCTCTCAGGATAACAAAATAACACATTCTCTAATTCAAGGTTATTAACAAAAATACAACATTTCACAAATATAATTGAACCTGTCTCTATCAGTACTTGGATACATTATGGTTGTACCTTGTAACTCGGGTTGGCTTATACTCGAATATATACGATAATACAGGGGGCAAAATTATCTATATTTATTACAGAGTGCACAGTTTGAATTTAAAAGGGAGACTGAATACATGTAAATTAGAGGGCTCTGTACATATGTAAAAGCATTTGGAATACTGTATACTGTATATGTTTGTACTGACATGGAATTAGTCCTGGTGCTATGTTTCTGTATAAAACTCAGTTCAGGTACTGTACTTATGTTTTGAACTCCATACTAGTGCTGTATTTATATACTAAGCTTTGTTCTGGTGAAATAGATAGGCACAATATTATAATTTAACCCTTTCACGACCTTTGACGTAATAGCACGTCACGGGTCGGCCGCGGGTACATGAAGGGCTCACGCACTGAGCCCTCTCCATAGCCGTTAAGTCTTTGCTGCATATTGCAGCAAAGGCTTACCGGTAACACCCGCGATCGGTGCCAGCATGGGCGCCGCCATCTTTTCGAGGATCGCCGCTCCCTGTGACGTCATTGGGGAGCGGCGATCCGTTGCCATGGAAGCCTCGGGTCTCACGAAGACCCGAGGCTACTTCGGGTTAACCCGATAGCACAATGTAATGTATAAGGAGTAAAATCCCCATATACTGCCATATTATAGTATGCCAGTATATGATAGGATTGTAGAGACAACCTAGGGTTAAAATACCCTAGGGAGTCTGAAAAATAGTAAAAATAAAAAAAAGTAAAAAAAAAAAATTATAATAAAAAAAACCTTAAAAACTCAAATCACCCCTCTTTCCCTAGAACTGATATAAATATAAATAAACTGTAAAAATCATAAACACATTAGGTATCGCCATGTCCGAAAATGCCCGATCTATCAAAATATGGTTTTTCACTGCGTTTAATCCCCTAACGGAAAATCGCGCCCAAAGTCAAAAATGGCACATTGTAAATGTCATCAAAATCTGCAAAAAACAACACCACCCACAGCTCTGTACACCAAAGTATGAAAAAGTTATTAGCGCCAGAAGATGGCAAAATCCCCCAAAAAATTTTTGTACAGGTTTTCATTCTTTTAAATGTATGAAAACATTATAAAATTTGGTATCCCCGTAATCGCACCGACCCAAAGAATAAAGCAGACATGTCATTTGGGGTGCACAGTGAAATCCGTAAGATCCAAGCCCACAAGAAAACGGCACAAATGCGGGTTTTTTTTACCAATTTCACTGCATTTGGAATTTTTCTCCCGCATCCCAGTACACGGCATGGAATAATAAATACCATCTCTATGAAGTGTAATTTGTTACGCAGAAAACAAGTTGTCACACAGCTCTGGACATGGAAAAATAAAAAAGTTATGGATTTTTGATCATGGGGAGTGAAAAATGAAAATGAAAAAACAAAAAAGGGCCCGGTCCTTAAAGGGTTAAAAACGACGCTGAATATTTTAATTAAAGGGGGGACACCGTATATGTTAGAATTAATTCAGGGGAAACAATGTATAAGCTAGCTTACTAGGAGATAGTAATACCTACATAAATGCATTGCTCTAATATTTTTTAATTTGGTGGGAAGCTGTTTATGCTACAATTGGGGTGCATTGTATACATTTTAATGACCTCGGGAAGGGGGTTTATGGGAATAAATGAAAACGGGAAGAAGTGAAGATGGGGATGGAGGGTTTGGGAGGAGGATGTGATGTGAAAAAGTGAAGATGGGCCATAGTAGGTATGGAAAGATGCACGATGCAACTGCGGCAAGCAAGGTTACTTGCTGTAGCCACCATCCAGTTGCTATTCATGCTGCTCGCCATGCTCCTCAGTGTGCTCTGGCCCTCTACTGGCCATCAGCTACTGGGTCCTAAGGTTTCAGCTACTCGTAAATTCCTGATATTTAAATAGCCAGAGGGAATGTTAAGGGGAACCTGTCACCAGCTTTTTTACTATTGAAGCTAGTGACAAGTTCCCATAGCAGCCATTTAACTAATCTGCACCCTTTCTCTGCCAAAAAAAATCTTGGCAGCAGATCCACATAAAAAAAGAGTTAATAACCCTACAATGCATGCATGCATGTCAGATGGAATTTCTGTGTCTGTGCAGCTCACTGCTAGTGGTGAAGCCGCACATGCACGTTACAAGAAACAGAATAGCAATGTGCAGGCGCATAAAATTCCTCGTCAAGCCGGGTAACATCACTGGAGGGGAGAAGTAGGATGCTGGGCAGACGCAAGAGGCAGCTTGACTCTCACAGCGGTATACACCCAGTCTGACACACTGCACGCCCATGATGCGTGCATGATAATATTATAAACGCTTTTTCCTGTTGATCTGCTGCCAAGATTTTTTAGCTAGAAAAGGGTGCCAATTCGTTAAATGATTGCTATGAGAACCGGTCACAAGCTTCAATAGTGAAAAAGTTGGTGACAGGTTCCCTTTAAAGGGGTTATGCCACGAAACTATTTACTATAAAAAGCTGTTAAAGAGGTTAAAATATTTCAAAAATCTGTTTGTAATGGTTACCTGGAAGTAAAAGTACCTTTCTATTTGTTATTATGATGCTTGTTCAGCCTATATATATAATATATATATATATATATAAATATATATATATATAATATATATATATATATATAATATATATATATATATATATATATATATATATATATATATATATATATATATATATATATATTATATATATATATCTGTACATGTACAACTATATATTCAATGACATATTCTGAAACTTTCATATCAGCCTCATTTATAAAAACTATAATACAGTCTATGTTGTTCATAGCAATCAGTCACAGCTCAGCTATAATGTTTTCACAGGCGTATAAAAATATAAAGCTCAGTATAATGTGTGTGTGCATATACTCAAACATAAGCCGACCCAAGTATAAGCTGAGGTACCTAATTTTAACACAAAAACAGGCAGAACCTGCTGACTCGCTGACTCAAGTATAAGCCTATGGTGGGAAATGCATTGGTCACAGCCTCCACCCAGTATATATCTGGACAGCACATGCCCCCCAGCATATACACAGCCTCTACCCTCTAGTATATTGACAGCACCTGCCCCTTGTATACAGCCAATAGCCCCCTGCCCCCAGTATATAGCCAGTGCCTGCCCCCTCATGTATATAGCATGTGCTTGTCTCTTCATTTATAGCAAGTGCCTGTCTCTTTCTGTCTTCAGCTCCCGCGCGGTCCTATCGCATACACCATGATATCAGCCGCTTGCTGACATCATAGTGTGTGCCGATGGCGGCGTACACACTATGATGTCGCCAAGTGGCTGACGTCATGGTGTGTGCTACGTAGCCACGGGGACTCGAAGAGCGTTAGGATTTTTCAGCACAAATTAGGGGGGTTTCCGGTGCTCAGTCGGACCGTGCGCCAGATTTAACATGCAAAGTCCAATAGAAATGTGTCACACGCCCCATGTTTAAAATACACCAAAAAAAGTTGGTGCACTCTGTCGGAGCAGTGCAGGGGCACCAGATTCATGAAGAATGTGCAACTGAAATCCTGAATCTGGAGCCCCTGCACACTACACAGGTCACTGCACATAGTACACACTGCACTGTTCTTAGTAAATGTGCCCCTATGTATTCTCACAACATCATGGTCGGTCAGACATGCATGGCAGAAGTCTAGGTAGGTGCAGGGGAGGCAAACCCCACGTGTATTGTCACTCCAAAGTGCCACTTACCTCTTACATAGATATGAGATAGATAAATATGAGATCGATAGATAGATATGAGATAGATAGATAGATAGATGACAGGTGATAGATATGAGAGATAGATAAATAGATAGATAGATAGATAGATAGATATATAGATAGATAGATAGATATGAGATGGATAGATATGCGATGGATAGATATGCGATGGATAGATAGATAGATAGATATGAGATGGATAGATAGATATGAGATGGATATGAGATAGATAGAGAGATAGATAGATAGATAGATAGATAGATGACAGGTGATAGATATTAGGACTTGGATAGATAAATAGGTGACAGCTTCTCACATGTTACTGATCATTAGCTACTTCCCTGCTAGTCAGGGACAGAGGCCCCTTTGCAGGAGAGCAGGGTAGCATGGAGGAGAGTACAGGAGGTGGACTACATCAGGAGAGGTCAGAGCTCAGCCTGTTACTTGTGTTATCTCTGCAGCCTCTTGTGTGACCTGACTAATGGTGGAGGGAGGAAGGGCTGCTACATTGCTATGATCCATGTTAGGGGAGGACTCCTCTGTGCAGCAGATAGTCATGTCTGGCTGCAGTTACCTTGTATCTGCTGCTGGAAGCACCTGTGAAGTTGGTAAGCAGTGGCCATCACAGCACAATCTCTGCCCCTCCTCCTCTCTCACTTCCTATTGGCTGCAGTGTGTCAGCTGATCTCTCTGTGTGGAGAGGAGCTGTGAGCCCGTGGGGTGATCTGTAGTGCAGAGCAGCTGGGGGAATCCTTGTGCGCAGACTCGGCCAGATCAGCTGTTGCTCAGGACGGGACACAGCTACCACTAGGGGGCGCCAGCAACCAGAACAAAAGGAGTCATCTCAGTAAGCCTGCATATTGTGTAATAAGTGTAAATGGGGAAAGTACTTGTCACAATGCATTGAACTGAATTACAGCCATATGCTATTTTGACACAACTCCTTTTAGGTGTGCATACTGTTTGACCCTGGCTCTGTGTCCTGACTATGTGTCCGTCTCAGGTGTCAATATTCTGCTCTGTTTAAGACCACAGCTTGACCTGACTGTGATCCTTTTCTACTTGCCCTGATTTCTGGCTTGTACCTTAGACTCTGCCTGATTTCTGATTTTTGGCTTGTCATTTGGATTCACAGAAGGGTTGGATAACACAGTAGGTCCACAACCTGCTGTTTGTTGTACACATTGCTCTGATTTGTGCAAAGTATGTTGAAAAGTTACTGCCCATTCAAATATTATGTTAATCTCTAGTATTTATTCTACAATAAATGTAAACCAAGATGCAAGATGAACTTCCAGTTCTATTATCTTAATTGTGAAAAAATATGTTAAGTTAGATTCAAGTCTATTCTGAAGTAATTGACTTCCTTCAAAAATTCATAAATATGGAAAAGATGTTAAAAGACCATCTGAAGTGGTTCTAAAGTTGAATTCAGGTGACCTTTGATGTACTTTTCTCTTTTGGTTAAAATGTAAGATGTTTGCACGTGACACAAACTTATTAAATCTTTTGTGGCTTTTAAAATGGCATAAATTTCCAACTTTTTCAGAGGTAGTCTTTTGTTCACAAGTTAATACATATTCAGGTGTTTTCTATAGAGGGGTTATGCAGGGTGTACACAGAGGGGGTGGTGCAGTTCCCACGTACTATTATTTTCAGAAATGAGATTTCAATGAGTGTTAGACCTGTATGAACCCAGCCTTTAAGTCCCATAGAAAAGCCTGTGGGAAAAACCACAGCTATAGTAGGTGGTATATGAAAAAGCTAAAAAACATCATGCACCTAAAAAATACAGAAAATTAAAAGCCTCAAAAACCAAAAAAGGATTTATCAGTTCAATAAAATCAAATGGGAATAAAACAATTATTTTTAAATAGAAAGCAGTTATTTTGTCTTAAAGTCCAAGAAATTTTTCTCAAAAAAGCCGGAGCACGTTAGGATAAAATTCAAAAAGTTTTATTGGGTATCCATTAAAAATGTTGCACTAAGCATGTGCTAACAAGGTGCCGGTATACGACCTACGCGTGTCAGCTTAAAACAAAGCCTTAATCATGGTCTAAGGGAAACATACTAAAAACAAAGCTTATAGCACCATTGTGCACCTGATTGATTGCCCGCATCGTCACATCCGGTCTACGATATCAGTGAAAATTTCATTTATAAGAATTCATAGCTAATAATTATTTAGTACAACAATCTGTTACAAAGACATGGGAAAGCATTTAATATATGTACGATAAATCATTCTTGGAATTCATTCCATTCGGATATCTAGAGTTTAGCGCTAGTATCCAGAAGGCTTCCCTTTTCAGAGGACAGATTATCGCAGTAGAGGAACAAATGAAACCATTCATTGAGAACACAGAATATATCCAATTTCGAACAAAAATCCAAAAAGATCTGGACATAATGGAAGAAGGTATTATAGACATCAAAAAGAAAAAATACACATGTGATACAGACTATGCTAAAAATCAAATTTATGATTGGCAACTATATCGTCCGAAATATCATAAGAATCCCAAGTCCATTCTAAAGAAAAGATATGATTCTGCCACTACAGATGTTTCAGACACTCAAAGAAAAGTAAATTTTACCTCGTCAGAAGGCGAAACTTCGGATGCATACACGGATAATATTGACAACAAAGGCAATAATTCATCAAAGAACAGAAAAAGATATACAAAGAATAAATCTTACCCAGATAATATGTCAAAAAACGGGGCAAGCGAAACCAAAACGATGTGGGAGAAAGGAGATAAACGACACGCAAAAGCAAAAAATAGCCATGGACTGTACTTCAAACATACAGGACAATGTCATCATATTGTCTCCCACAATTCTATCAAAAGATCAATGCACAGTCTTGGCCCAAGGACTTAATTTTGTTCCCAGTCAGAATTTTGACATTTTTCAAACGTTACTTGATGTTAACCGTTTTGTTAGAAACATCACCATTAAGAGACATTTCTTTAATAATGCATTTGACGAAGTCCATTCTTCCATTGTTTTTCCTAGGTCTGAAGTGCCTAATGAATTCACTGACCTCCTATTCCATGAGCAAAATGCATTACTTGATTTATATGAGCTCAGTGACTTCATAGACACACCAAAGGTTGACACATCAGATGTGGATTTTACTATGACTAATAATGACTTTTATCCCTTAACGAGTTGGCCTTTTTTAGTTTTTTCACTTCCATTTTTCACTCCCCACCTTCAAAAATCTATAACTTTTTTATTTTTCCACATAAAGAAGCTCTGCTATGGCTTATTTTCTGCGTAACAAATTGCACTTCGTAGTGACGGTATTTAATATTCCATGGTGCGTACTGGGAAGCGGGAAAAAAATTCCAAATGCAGTGAAAATGGTGAAAAAACACATTTGCAACGTTTTCTTGTGGGCTTGGATTTTACAGCTTTCACTGTGTGCCCCAAATGACAGGTCTACTTTATTCTTTGGGTTGCTACGATTGCGTGGATACCAAATTTGTATAGGTTTTATAATGTTTTTATACATTTAAAAAAATTAAAACCTCCTGTACAAAATTTATTTTTTGATTTTGCTATCTTCTGGCGGCAATAACTTTTTCATACTTTGGTGTATGGAGCTGTGGGTGGTGTCATTTTTTGTGAATTTTGATGGCGTTTTCATTGCTATCATTTTTAGGACTGTGTGACCTTTTGATCACTTTTAATTAATTTTTTTTATATTATCCAAAATGGCAAAAAAAATGTCATTTTTTACTTTAGACGCTATTTTCCGTTATGGGGTTAAACGCAGTGAAAAACCGTTATTATATTCTGATAGATCGGGCATTTTTGGACGCGGCGATACCTAAAGTGTTTATGATTTTTACTGTTTATTAATATTAATATCAGTTCTAGGGAAAGGGGGGTGATTTGAATTTTTAGGTTTTTTTATTATAATTTTTTTTTTTACTTTTTTTTACTTTTACTAGTTTTAAGACTCCCTAGGGTACTTTAACCCTAGGTTGTCTGATCGATCCTATCATATACTGCAATATGGCAGTACAGGCGGTCCCCTACTTAAGGACACCCGACTTACAGACAACCCATAGTTACAGACAGACCCCTCTGACCTCTGATGAAGCTTTCTGAATGCTTTACTATAGTCGCAGACTGCAATGGTCAGCTGCAAGGTGTCTGTAATGAAGCTTTATTGATAATCCTTGGTCCCATTACAGCAAAAAATGTTTAAACTCCAAATGTCACTGGGGCCAAATTTTTTTTTGCCTGGATCTACAATTCTAAAATATACAGTTTCGACTTACATACATATTCAACTTAAGAACAAACCTCCAGACCCTATCTTGTATGTAACCTGGGGACTGCCTGTATATGGGGATTTTACTCCTCATTCATTACAATGTGCTGATAGCAAATTGTAATGAATGGGTTAAAACGAGACAGCTTCGGGCCTTCGTGAAACCCGAAGCTGTCATGACAACGGATCACCGCTCCCTGTAACATCATCGGGGAGCGAAGATCCGCGGCAAGATGGCGGCGCCCATGCGGTGCCATCTTTTTGAAGCCTCTGGCAGCATTGCTGGCGGCGGTCGCCGTGAAAGCACCCGCGATCGGTGCTAGCACCGATTGTGGGTGTTACCGGTAAGCCTTTGCTGCAATATGGCTGCTATGGAGAGGGCTAGGCCCGCGAGCCCTCTCCATGCACCGGGACCCGGCGTTCGCCGTACTGGTACGGCGCGCGTCGGGAAGGGGTTAAACTCTAGGGTACCTGCACTTGATCTGTTCCAGACATTGGTAGAAAAAGAACTACATTCATTAAACAACACAACCAATGGTTCAGGAACCATGAGACGTAATTTAACTGACACTCAATTTAAAGCCATACGCAAACTCAAAGAAAATACTCACCTTGCAGTGCGCAAATCGGACAAAGGGGGGGGTCAGTCGTCGTTATGGACGTGGGTCTTTACATACAATCGGCAAATATCATTCTCCATGATTCTAATACATATCGAAAAGAAAAAATTGATCCCACTATCAACGCCAGATGTAAACTAAATCAATTGATTAACGATGGACTGGCGCTTGGGGTATTAAATGAAAAAACTGCCAAATATCTGGTCATATATGACCCAATCATGCCCATATTTCATGGACTTCCAAAAACTATCCCCCCCCCCCCTCTCCGCCCAATCATCTCAGGCATTGGGTCCCTCAATGAGCGACTCAGTGCCTGGGTTGATTCACACCTACAACCGCTTGTTTTGAGAACTCCCGGTTTCTTGAAAGATGGATCAGATGTCCTTAGGACATTCAAGGATTTTGTCTGGGACAGCTCTTTTACATTTGCCACTTGTGATGTGGTTAACCTATATTCATGTATTCCACATAACATAGCCATTGATGCATTTCACCACCATCTAAACAAATACAGTACTTTTCATACAGAATTAAAGATTTTTGTGCTAGCAGCTATAGAATATCTTTTGAAGAATAATTTCTTCATGTTTAATAACGAATACTATATGCAAATTTGTGGTGCCCCAATGGGCTCAAAATTCTCCCCATCTTTAGCCATTCTTTTTATAGCGTGGTGGGAAGAAGCCTATATATTTTCCACTTACAATCCATTTTTACAAAATATTGCCTTTTATGGTAGATATGTGGACGATATTCTGTTAGTGTGGTATGGTGATACAAACGCTTTTTCAAAATTCATACTATACATCAACAATAATAATGTCAATCTCAAATTTACATCAGAGAAACCAACTTCCAATGTACATTTTCTAGATATAAAACTGTCAGCCTCGGTGGAACACAATAATGTCAACACAACAATGTTCTCAAAACCATTAGCGGGCAACTCTATTCTGTCAGCCTCTAGCTGCCATCCCTCACATACAATCCATGCAATTCCATATGGTGAATTCTTGCGAGCTAAACGCATATGTTCAAGTGAGAAGGAGTTTTCTAGACAATCCGAGCTGGTTACAATTAAATTAAATAAAAGAGGATATTCCAAATCCATGTTAGAGTGTGCCAGGGAAAGAGCTAAAACAGTGGATAGGAAAAATTTACTTAAAAGAAAAAACATACCTCCACTGGGTAACACCACTAACAATGTGCCTACCTTCAGTACTCCCTACAGTTTACAGTTTAATGCCATTAAAAACATTATTAAGAAATACATCCCAGTGTTAAATCAGGATACCATATTATGTGAAATCATGAAAAATGGGCATAGAAGTGTCGCTAAATGGGGTAGAACACTAGGCAACATTCTATCACCAAGTATAGTTAATACTAAAGCCCATACTGATACATGGCCATCAACAAAAGGGTTCTTTAAATGTGGGGGTAATCGATGTAATGTATGTTGCCTAGCCTTAAATAAAACATTACAGTTTAAAGTAAGCGATGAGAAAATCAGTTCGATAAGGACGTTCATTAATTGTGATACAAGATATATAGTTTACAATATTTTATGTACATGTTGCCAGGTCACATATGTAGGCTGTACAATACAGAAATTAAAAACAAGAATTGCCCAACATCTTACCAGTATCAGAAATGGAGATTCGAATGCTTCAGGAGCAGCTAGACATTTCATTGAGATGCACAATAAAGACCTGTCGCTTCTTTGCATGGAAAGAGTCAAGCGCCCAGCCAGAGGGGGTAATTGGAGGAAAGCTAAACGCTTCTAGAGCGCTAAACTCTAGATATCCGAATGGAATGAATTCCAAGAATGATTTATCGTACATATATTAAATGCTTTCCCATGTCTTTGTAACAGATTGTTGTACTAAATAATTATTAGCTATGAATTCTTATAAATGAAATTTTCACTGATATCGTAGACCAGATGTGACGATGCGGGCAATCAATTAATCAGGTGCACAATAGTGCTATAAGCTTTGTTTTTAGTATGTTTCCCTTAGACCATGATTAAGGCTTTGTCTTAAACTGAAACGCGTAGGTCGTATACCTGCACCTTGTTAGCACATGCTTAGTGCAACATTTTTGGATACCCAATAAAACTTTTTGAATTTTATCCTAACGTGCTCCGTCTTTTTTCAGAAACATTTCTTGGACTTTATCATTATGCCAGACGCCGTGGAAGCACCACTTTGAGCGGATCCACCCTTCAGACAAGCCAGAGGGTATGTGAACCTTTTTTCTACTTATTAACATTTGTCAAAATCTGCTGTCATGCTTTCCAATGCAGATTTTGACTTGCATGCCTGTAATTTGAGCAGCAACTGCCCCAATTCTGCTTAGAAGAAGGGTATATTGCTTGCTTCTTTCATGGGACAATGCTGCTCAAAAAAAATCTGATGGCCTCCCATTGCTCCCATAAAGGAAATTTGGAAACTATTTCCCTGACATATTCATCTCCACACAAATGGATTCTCTGGGTAAAAATTTTTGATGATCTAACAGTTGGTCATCGATATCAGATTGCGATCAAACATCCAGGACCGTACTACTGTACTCAGCAGCAGGGACAGATTATAAAGGAGGGGGGTGGGGGGTGGGGGGGGGTTGCCAGCACTTTGCCCTTAAAGGGGCCCCTACCAAATGTGTGTGAATCGCCTACAGTGTATTTGAGTCCGGGTTCCCTGGGCCGTGTGCTGCAGATGTGCTCCGACTTCAGTCTGTTGCTGAGCTGAAGTCGACTATAAGTTCCCTGCTCTGCCATTGTTGGAGGTATACAAAGATGGCGGCCCCCTGCTGCTGGTGGCATGGTGCTGTGATGTCACACGCCACTTTCGGTACACCTTCGATGTACACACTGACTGACACCTTGAGGGAAGGGAAGGAGGTCAGCATGCATCAGGGGAACGATGGAAGGTGAGTACAATTATATTGTTTTACCTAGGACTGTATATAGTTAGTTATTATAAGGGGGTTGTATATAGTTATTAAAGGGGGCTGTATGTAGTTTTTTATGAAGGGTGTATATAGATATATATGGTGGTTTCTGGGGGAGCTATATATACTGATGGGGTCTGTATACAGTGATTGCTGGGGAAACTGTATACAGTGATTGCTGGGGAAACTGTATACAGTGATTGCTGGGGAAACTGTATACAGTGATTGCTGGGGAAACTGTATACAGTGATTGCTGGGGAAACTGTATACAGTGATTGCTGGGGAAACTGTATACAGTGATTGCTGGGGAAACTGTATACAGTGATTGCTGGGGGGACTGTATACAGTGATTGCTGAGGGGACTGTATACAGTGATTGCTTGAAAAACTGTATACAGTGATTGCTGGGGGAACTGTATACAGTGATTGCTGGGGGAACTGTATACAGTGATTGCTGGGGGAACTGTGTACAGTGATTGCTGGGGGAACTGTATACAGTGATTGCTGGGGGAACTGTATACAGTGATTGCTGGGGGAACTGTATACAGTGATTGCTGGGGGAACTGTATACAGTGATTGCTGGGGGAACTGTATACAGTGATTGCTGGGGGAACTGTATACAGTGATTGCTGGGGGAACTGTATACAGTGATTGCTGGGGGAACTGTATACAGTGATTGCTGGGGGAACTGTATACAGTGATTGCTGGGGGAACTGTATACAGTGATTGCTGGGGGAACTGTATACAGTGATTGCTGGGGGAACTGTATACAATGATTGCTGGGGAGCTGAATATAGTGATTGCTAGGGGAGCTGAATATAGTGATTGCTAGGGGAGCTGTATATAGCAATATATACAGTGGTTGCTGGGGAAATTGTATATAGTGATTGCTGAGGGACTGTATACAATGATTGCTGGGAGATCTGTAAATAGTGGTTCAGCTGGGGGAGCTGTATATAGTGGTTGCTGGGTGGCTGTATACAGCGGTTGCTGGGGAGCTGTATATAGTGATTGCTGGGAGCTGTATATAGTGATAGCCAGGGGAGCTGTATATAGTGATTACTGGGGAGTCTGTATATAGTTATTGGTGGGGAGCCGTACATAGCGATTGCTGTTCCCTGCCAGGACTACATTCAATTGGGGCCCCCACTAACCTTAATCCAGCCCTGCTCAGCAGTGTATCAACAGAGAAGGTAGTGGCTGAACCTAGCACTACAGCTCATCTCCCAATTAAAGGAAATCTACCATGAAACTCCATCATGATAAACCAGGGGCACTTACTCATAGATCCAGGTACTGTAACTGTGGTAATCTTATATTTGTAATCAGAAAAGAGAGTGGACTAAATGAAAACTTCACTTTCAATTATATCATTAAATGATATGAATTTTTATTTTTTTCAGGGCCGGATTAAGGTTGGTGGGGGCCCCTGGGCTCAAAATCTAATGGAGGCCCCCACTGAGTGCAGCGTGTATACTATCCACTAACCCCGCAGTAACACCGCTACATACAGCCCCCTCGCCCCAGTAACACAGCTACATACAGCCGCCTCGCCCCCAGTAACACAGTTACATACAGCCGCCTCTCCCCCAGTAACACAGCTACATACAGCCGCCTCTCCCCCAGTAACACAGCTACATACAGCCGCCTCATCCCCAGTAACACAGCTACATACAGCCACCTCATCCCCAGTAACACAGCTACATACAGCCACCTCATCCCTAATAACACAGCTACATACAGCCGCCTCGCCCCCAGTAACACCGCTACATACAGTCGCCTCGCCCCAGTAACACAGCTACATACAGCCACCTCATCCCTAATAACACAGCTACATACAGCCGCCTCGCCCCCAGTAACACAGCTACATACAGCCGCCTCGCCCCCAGTAACACAGCTACATACAGCCGCCTCATCCCCAGTAACACCGCTACATACAGCCGCCTCGCCCCCAGTAACACCGCTATATACAGCTGCCTCGCCCCCAGTAACACAGCTACATACAGCCGCCCGACTCAAGGCATCCCGGGGGAGGGGGGATTTAGGCGGAGGATGGCCACTTGTTCCGGCGGCGGGGGGGGGGATTCGAGATTCGGAAGACGGCCGCTTGTTCCAGGGGGCGGTTGCGGAGGACGGACGCTTGTTCCGCCGGGGGGGAGGAGCGGAGGACGACCGCTTGTTTGGAGGGGGGGGGAAGCGGAGGACGGACGCTTGTTCCGGCGGGGGGGGACGGAGGAAGCACGCTTGTTCCGCCGGGGGGGGGAGCGGAGAACGGCCGCTTTTTCCGCCGGGGGTGAGGAGAGGAGGACAGCCGCTTTTCGGGCAGGGGAGGGGAAAGCGGAGGACGGACGCTTCTTCAGGCGGGGGAGGAGGGAGCGCGAGCGGGGTTGCGAGCGGGAAGGCCTGGCTATGCAGCGGGATGGGCGGGCAGGGAGGAGGGAACCTGTGCCGGGGGGCGGACAGCTCGGCGATGCAGGGGGATATGCGGGGAGGCGGTCACCTGTGCCGGGGGCCGGGTGGACGGCTCAGGGAGGTGGCGGCTGAGGAGGGAGGTGGCAGCTGAGGAGTCAGGGCTCGGGGGCGCAATCTGGTGGGGGCCCCCTGGGGGGGCAAGATGGTGGGGGCCCCGGGGCTCAAGCCCCGTGAGCCCCGCCTATAATCCGGCCCTGATTTTTTTGCTATAAAAAGTCTTAAAAACACAGGTCTTAGTATGGTGCATCATACAAAGTAAGGTAATGATTGTACTTTTAATAGTAGTTACATTAAAGCTGCCCTGTGAGGGTCTGCAAAACACATAGGGTAAATAAACCCATTGTTGTAGGAATGGTTCAGGTCAGAAGATGAAATTTATCGACCCAAACTGATATACATATGATTCTGTTAAGGTCAGGGTAGTAAAAACGTCTGCAGTACAAGTCCACATTAGTATCTCCAGTTGATGATCACTATCTAGGATATTCTAGCTAAAAACACACACAACATTAACCACCCCAACATGTTTCGCTAGCACAACTGGCTTCCTCAGTGTTATAGGGCGTATCATTGATAGGTAATCAAGGAATGTCAATGTCCGATAAGATAGCATCCAATCACCCACTGAGTCTCTACTTGTGACATCATATCGACTTTTAAATTAATGTTCTAGGGGTGGTACCTCAGCTCTTCTGTGCTGCAGATTCACAGCCCGCTACATTGTGCAGTGCACTTTTCCCTGCAGTATTGAAATTTTCACTGCTGCCGTGAGATTACAGCAGGCTAAGAAAGGGGGTAACTGCTAAGGTAGCAGGGGGAAAGTGGAAACAGTGTAAGACCCTGTAAAGCCAGATCATGGAGAGGATCTGCTAACAGTGTTTCTGGCTCATTAGTATAATTTTAAAAGTTGATTTTAGAAGGAAGGAGACCATGGATAAAACACATAAGAAGATTACCACAGTCACAGTGCCTGGATCTATGAGTAAGTGTCCATTATTCATTTCAATGAATTATTAAGTTATTAAGTTTAAAACAAAATTCAAAAAACCTTATCTAGTGAGCCAGTACCATGCTTGTTGATTTCATTCTTGTTGCCAGTACTGATTGTGGCCGTTAACGTGTTAGACTCTGTGGTTGAACGTGCCAACAGAACCCAAAGGGCTGGGCCCCAATATTATAGTTGGATGATGAGCTCCCCTGTCTGCCATCATATACTATATAATTTCCAACCAAACCCATACCAGTAAAAATGATACATAAAAATAAATAAAAAAGTCCCTGCGTCCTAAAATCAGTTATGACTGTTGAACAAGTCAGAAGCAACAAGAAGAGTCAGTGCAATTCTGTGTTAGATGACTGTGGTATCTTATAAGTAGACTGGGATCAAAGTTACTTTCAGTATAGGGCTTGGCTTTGAAAGTGGGTATCAACTGCATATAAAATGTCATGAGCATGCTTAATATATTTCCTTTAATATGTAAATTCTGTAAATGTTGGAATGGACCAAGTATATCCATAAGATTATTTCAGTATATATCGGCTGTGGTATATTTGCACACTCTTTGTTTTAATACAATTAATGCCTTTATTTTCTCATGTCTAACCAACACACTATGTTGGTTAGACAAATTGGCTCTGTTGTCCAAAGTAATGGATTACAGAACAGCATTAATTTTTCTAGACTGGTTAAAGAAATGATGATTAAATGAAAAAAAAAGCTTTTTTAAACATATTTTTTCCTTTGTCAACAACACAGAGGAAAAGATAAAATAATAATAATTAAAAGGACACGGTCACCATATTTTACTCTATTAAACTAACAGCAATCTCAGGTAGAGTATGAAATGTCTTTTTTAACAATTCCATCTTTTATACTTTTGTGAAAGTATTCGGCCCTCTTAAACTTTTATATCTTTTGCCACTTTTTTGTCCTTCAGCTGTTAAACAAACAAAACTGCACCTAAAACTACCTAAAAAACTGATTGATATGCAGTTGTAACTGCAACGTGTGACCGCTACCTCAGTGCAGCAAACTTACTCCAGAAGTTCAGTGAGGATCTGTGAAGGATCCAATGTTATCCTAAATAACTGATGATAAATAAAATCCATCTGTGTGTAATCAATTCTCTGTGTAGATACACCTGCTCTGTGATAGTCTCAGGGTTATGGTTAAAGCGCAGAGAGCATCATGAAGACCAAGGAACACATCAGGCAGGTCCACAATACTGTTGTGGAGAAGTTTAAAGCTGTATTTAAACCTGAAATATCCCAAGGAGCGCTGTGCAAGCAATCATATTGAAATGGAAGGAGTATCAGACCACTCTAAATCTACCAAGACTCAGCTGTCCCTCTAAACTTTCATTTCAAACAAGAAGACTTGTCAGAGATGTAGCCAAGAAGCCCATGATAACTCTGGATACATTTCAGAGATCTACAGCTGAGGTGGGAAAATCTGTCCATAGGACAAAAATCTGTCGTACACTGCACAAATCTGGCCTATATGGAAGAGTAGCAAGGAGAAAGCCATTTCTAAAAGATATTAAGAAGCCTTGTTTGCCACAAGCTACTGGGAGACACCAAACATGTCGAAGAAGGTATTCTAGTCAGATGAACCCAAACTGAAAATTTTTGGGCACAATGACAAACGATATTTGGTTTAAAATCAACACAGCTCATAACCCTGAACACACCATCCCCACTGTCACACATGGTGCTGGCAGCATCATGGTTTGGGCCTACTTTTCTTCAATAGGGATAGAGAAGATGGGTAAAATTGATGGGAAAATGAATTTAGCCAAATAGAGGACCATTCTGGAAGAAAACATGTTGGAGTTTGCAAAAGACCTGAGAATGGGACAGAGATTTATCTTTCAACAAGGCAATGATCCCAAAACACATAAAGCAAAATCTACAATGGTATGGTTCACAAATAAATGTATCCAGGTGTTAGAATGGCTATAAGAAGATAATACAATCATTAAAAAAAAGACACATGGCCAAAGATAGCAAAACAAATACCAAGAAAGTCTTTGAGTGTATAGATACGAAAAAAGTAGTTTAGAGCTGGTGGAACCCCTATATACTGAAAATGGGGGATTCGAAACTGGTGAGCAAGAGAAGGTGGGCATACTGTGCAGATCTTTTTTAGCTCTGTTTATACAATAGAAGAAAAACATCTGGAGTGGATGGTGCCAGTGCGGGTGATGCATTCTGTAATATACTAGACAGGATGAATGTAGACATCATCCAATCTAGGCTCAATAAAATAAATGTGTGCAAGGCTCCTGGACCATAGCTCTTAAATAAATCTGTTATTTGTTACTGCTGTGGCCCTGGTTAAAATCTTCAAATTTGGATGTTAAAGTAATCTTATTTTCTTACCTAAAAATAGTGAGACGCATTTACATAATATACCGTATTTTTGGACTAAAAGATACTATAGGACGCACCCCAGATTTAGACTTCCAAAATAAGGAAAAAATCATGTCCCCATTCTCGGCAGTATCAGGACCTGTGGTCATGTAAGAAGCATGTGATCAGTCACATGATTCTGACATCACCACAGGTCCTGTAAGACAACCAGGAGAGGGGAGAGCAGTGCGGAGGCTCTCCTCTCTGGGAGATCGGGTGCAGCTCTATATCAGGGCATCACCTGATCTCCATTACAGCCGTCAGGAGGGTCTGGCAGTGCCGGATCCTCCTGACCTTCGGTCTATAAGATGCAGGCACTTTTTAGCCTTTAGATTTTTTCTTGCTAAAAAGTGCATCTTAAAGTCCAAAAAACACAGTAATAATAATAAATAATAAATTAACCCCTTAACGACTTGACCTTTTTTAGTTTTTTCACTTCCATTTTTCACTCACCACCTTCAAAAATCTATAACTTTTTTATTTTTCCATGTACAGAGCTGTGTGACGGCTTTTTTTCTGCATTACAAATTGCACTTCATAGTGACGGTATTTAATATTCCATGGCGTGTACTGGGAAGCGGGAAAAAAATTCCAAATGCAGTGAAAATGGTGAAAAAACACATCTGCGAAGTTTTCTTGTGGGCTTGGATTTTACAGCTATCATTGTGCACCCCAAATGACATGTCTACTTTATACTTTGGGGCGGTGCGATCACGTGGATACCAAATTTGTATAGGTTTTATAATGTTTTCATACATTTAAAAAAATCAAAACCTCCTGCACAAAATTTTTTTTGGGGATTTTGCCATCTTCTGTCGCCAATAACTTTTTCATACTTTGGTGTACGGAGCTGTGGGTAGTGTCATTTTTTGCGAATTTTGATGATGTTTTCATTGCTATCATTTTTGGGACAACCTTTTGATCACTTTTTATAAATTTTTTTAGATTTTTCAAAATGGCAAAAAAATGCCATTTTCGACTTGACGCTATTTTCTGTTACGGGTTTAAACGCAGTGAAAAACCGTTATTATATTTTGATAGAATGGACATTTTTGGATGCGACGATACCTGATGTGTTTATGATTTTTACTGTTTATATTTATACCAGTTCTAGGGAAAGGGGGGTGATTTGAATTTTTAGGTTTTTTTTTTATTGTAATTTTTTTTTTTTTAACTTTTTTTTATTTTTACTTTTACTATTTTTCAGACTCCCTAGGGTACTTTAACCCTAGGTTGTCTGATTGATCCCTCCATATACTGCCATACTGAAGTGTGGATTTTACTGCCCATACATCACAATGTGCAATTAGCACATTGTAATGAATTGGTTAAAACGAAGTAGCCTCGGGTATTCGGATATCCGAGGCTACCATGGCGACGGATCGCTGCTCCCCGTGACGTCATCAGGGAGCGACGATCCGCGGCAAGATGGCGGCGCCTGTCGGGAAGGGGTTAAATATGAGAAAACAAAATATTACAAATAGAGAGGACTTACTTGTAAAACATGGCTTCCCCATACACAAACTTTTTGGATGAGCAGATAAAAAGTAGTCTATCCATTTGTATTTTCATTTAAAACTTTCTCAAAATTTAAAAGCCACCTCTAAGCACAATCTGAGGTTTGAGGGGAAGTAAATGCAACCAGTAGAAGAGAAAATAATTGAAAAGTTAGAGCAGCAGAACCTCTGATATTCTTAATTTAGTTTGTCTTAATGAAATTATAAATGTAAGGTGATAAATCCAGTGATGCCCAAAGGGAAGTATCTTCTCATACAAAAAAAATGTTAAGTTAATTATGAAGTAAAATGAGACAAACCTAAACAATTGATTCAATTTCACTTTTCTGTTTTGCACAAGCTTCCAATTTAAGTATGTATATAAAAACTGTACATTCATTGGAGCTGAATGTAAACATGCCTTTCAGCTTACTATATATTTATACTGGTAAATAACGTAATATCCTGTTTCCCACATGTATACACACATTAAAAAAGGACATTAAATAAAAAAGTGGAAAAACAGGCCAAATAGGAGAACATAATAAGGAATGGGGTTGAAAAGGAACACACAATAAGAATGGGGACCAAATAGGAGCACACAATAAAAAGGGGGCCAAAAAGGGGCATGTAAAAGATAGGCAAACTAAAAAATGGCATATGATCATAAAGGGGGCAAAAAGAGGACAAGTAGTATGAAAGGGGGCAAAAAAAGAGTATGTACTATGAAAGGGGTTAAAAAGAGGGCCATAACTAAGATGGAGGCAAAAAAGTGCTAAGAACAGGGTATATTAAATATAGTAAGGGGCAAAATATAGGCATAACCTAAAAATGCTACAGTGGGAGGGGGAACTGCTTCTGCACAGTGTGACAGCCTGTGTAGTTAGAACAGTACTACAGTCATGGCATGTGGATCTATGATTAAGTGACCCTGGTTTATCATGTTTGATTTTGATGGTAGATTTTCTTTAATAATGCAAAATAAAAAGCATTTAAAAATGTATAGCTAGTTAGATGACGTGGAAGATAAAAAAGTATATAAGACTTACAGCTAAACTTTTAAAACCCAGAAATAATAATGATTCAGAATGTGGGGAGGATAAGCTACAATTGATCCACTGTATATGGAACTGCCCTGAAATAAAAAGCTACTGGGATGAGGCGATGAAATGGCTTGAAAAGACTAAGGGAAATTAAATTTTAAAAAACAAAACAAAAGAGATATTTGGCTGACAACTACAAATTAAAATGGTCTACCGAATTTGCAAAGTAGCCCCAGGTATATCAGTCATGTCATTCTGAAAAAAACAGCAGTTCATTTAGAGCAAGGGTGCACAACCTTCATTGGTCCAAGGGCCGCATTGTTACACTGCTCAAGTTCAAAGGGCTGCACTAGTAGCCAGCACCATAGATGCACCAAAAACTTCAATACAGCTCTAAGGACACCCCAGAAACCACTACTGCATAATACTGCATTTGTAAAATAAATTATAGACCCCAGAGCAGACTACAAATACAGTGCACAAACGAGACAATAATGTTGGAAATTGTCTGAAGCAGATAATAAATCTATGGCAGTCTATAATACTGCAGACCTCCCCTACAGCAGGAACTCCCCTACATCATTCTGGAGATCCCCATAGCAGATGTTTGTAATGATGGAAACCCACTTATCAAACTATAATACCGGAGACCCCAAAGCAGGCTATATTACGGGAGAACACCCCCATCTTAGATTTGACTTTATAAAGTACCCATCAGAGCTGACTTTAAAACAGGATAGCCCCCCATAGCTCACCAATAATACCACACAATACGCATAGCTCCCAACTTATGGGGTAGAGAAAGAGGGACAAAAAGCCAATCCCCTTTTTTAAACCACACCCATTGCCCCACCCACAAGCATAGAATCGTATCGAGCTTAATGGCCAATAATATAATGCCCTTTCCTTTGGCCACCCCCCTATGGACCCATAGAATACCCCCTAATGCAGCTCACCAACATATAATACCATTGCTTTAATGTTATAGTCCCTTTACTTTTTTTCTCCTGGTTTTATTTATCTCCTTATACTTATAAAGTCTTTTGTACTCCTACCCCTCTCCCCTCATAATCACATCAAACAGGTGGGGGAGCTAAAGATATGGGCACCAAATCCAAATGCCGCTGTAAAATCCTATGCCCCAAAAATGTCAATATCAAAAGACACAAATTGATACTATATTCACAAACAATTATGAATATTAAATAGATTTTATTAGTTATACAAAAAGTTAATAATAACAACAAATTTACATAGCATGGTAGTTGTACAATGGGAACACATGATTAAAAACAGTGCATAGCCACATATTAAACAAGCAAAGTGCCATAGAAAATAGAGAAAATCCGTATGGAATTTAAGACCTAGTAACTAAAGACAGGAGACAGCTATATATAAGCCTTGGCTTTTAACATGGACAGCTCAAAAAGTACTAGAAAGTCATTACCATACCAGGATACAGGGTGTGCACTGTGTAGCCCCATAGCACGTTATATATACACTCACCGGCCACTTTATTAGGTACACCTGTCCAACTGCTCATTAACACTTAATTTCTAATAAGCCAATCACATGGCGGCAACTCAGTGCATTTCATAGTATCATAGTATATAAGGCTGGAAAAAGACGCAAGTCCATCAAGTCCAACCTTTAAGAATTAAATAAATGTTTTATAACCCTTGATATATTTTTTCTCTCCAGAAAGGCATACAGGCCTCTCTTGAACATGTACAAGAGTCCGCCATAACAACCTCCTGCGGCAGAGAGTTCCATAGTCTCACTGCTCGTACAGTAAAGAACCTTTGTACTGTCCGTTCAGGTATTTGTACATTGTAATGAGGTCTCCCCTCAGTCGTTTTTTTTCTAAACTGAATAATCCCAAATTTTGTAATCTGTCAGTGTATTCTAATCCCTCCATTCCCCTAATAATCATGGTTGCTCTCCTCTGCACCCGTTCCAGCTCTACTATATCCTTTTTATACACTGGTGCCCAAAACTGTACACAATATTCCATGTGTGGTCTGACCAGGGATTTGTATAAGGGCAAAACTATGTCTTTATCATGAGAATCTATTCCTCTCTTGATACATCCCATAATTGTATTTGCTTTAGCAGCAGCCGCCTGGCTCTGGTCACTAAAATTAAGTTTACCATCCACCAATACCCCCCCAAGTCCTTTTCAGCTCCAGTTTTACTAAGTAATTGACCGTTAGAACATAATTATTCTTTTTGTTTCCATGGCCCAAGTGCATAACTTTACATTTATCTACATTAAACCTCATCAACCATTTCTCTGCCCACTGCTCAAGCTTCTACAAATCCCTCTGTAATGCTAAACTATTGACCTCAGTATTTATTACTTTATACAGCTTAGTATCATCTGCAAATATTGAAACTTGACTGTGTAAACCCACTACAAGGTCATTAATAAAAATATTAAAAAGAAGTGGCCGCAATACTGACCCCTGTGGCACTCCACTGGTAACATCAACCCAATCTGAGAATGTGCCATTAATGACCACCCTCTGTTTTCTATCACTGAGCCAATTACTTACCAAAATACACAGATTTTCTCCTATTCCCAGCAGTCTCATTTTATATACCAACCTTTTATGTGGCACGGTGTCAAATGCTTTTGAAAAGTCCAGATATACAACATCCACAGCGTCCCCCAGATCCAGTCTTGAACTTACCTCCTCGTAGAAACCAATCAGATTATTCTGACAGGACCGATCTCTCATAAACCCATGCTGACGCTGGGTTATAAGGTTGTGCACAGTGAGATACTCCAGGATAGCATCTCTAACAAACCCCTCAAATATTTTCCCCACCACAGCAGTTAGACTCACGGGTCTGTAGTTTCCAAGATCGCTATTTGATCCTTTTTTGTATATTGGTACCACATTTGCTATGCGCCAGTCCTGTGGAACATAACCAGTCCTCAGTGAATCTTCAAATATTAAAAATAACGGTCTGTCTATCACCGTACATAATTCATGCAGAACCTGGGGGTGTATGCCATCTGGCCCAGGTGATTTATCTATCTTAGTGGTTGCGAGGCGGCGCCATACCTCTTCCTGGGTTAAACTGTTGACATTCCAAAAAGAATTTACATTATTCCTCATTGTGTCTTCCACCAGGGGATTTTCCTGGGTAAAGACAGTTGAGAAGGCGACATTCAGTAGATTGGCCCTTTCCTCATCTCCTTCCACCTTGACCCCCATGTTGTTTCTAAGGGGACCCACACTCTCTGTTTTTAGTTTCTTATAATTTATATATTTGAAAAATAATTTGGGGTTATATTTGCTCTCCCTGTCAATATTTTTGCGGCCTTTATCTGCTTTTTACATGATTTATTTTTCTCTCTATAATCCTGTAATGCCTCATCGCTACCTTCATGTTTAAGCACCTTAAACGCCTTATCTTTTTCTCTTATTGCTTTCCTTACAAGACTAGTTAGCCACATAGGCTTATTCTTGTTCCTTTTATGCTTTTTCCCATAAGGTATGTGTTTCTCACAGGACTTTTTCAGTATATACGAGAAAAAGTCCCATTTTTTTTGGGGGGGGGGGGCTTTTGTCTTTGAGAACATTATCCCAGTTTATGACTTTAAGGTCTTCCCTTAGTTGCTGAAAATTTGCCCTCCTGGAGTTTAGAGTGCTGGTTGCCCCTTCACTAACGCTCTTAGTAAAGCGTAATACAAAATCAATGATATTATGATCACTATTCCCCAGGTTCCCCCTAACCTGTAGTTTTGATACCCTATCAGGTCTGTTGGTAAGGATAAGGTCCAGCAGTGCCCCCCCCCCCTCTTGTTGGCTCCAGGACTAGTTGCAACAGGTAATTGTCTTTTTTTGTTGACAAGAACCTGCTACCTTTGAAGGACCTGCAGGTTTCTGCCCCCCAGTTAATATCTGGGTAATTGAAGTCCCCCATGATAAGTACTTCACCATGCTTTGAAGCCGCATCCATTTCACTTATGAGCATTTCCTCTGCTGCCTCCATTATATTTGGAGCCTTATAACAAACCCCTAGTAATATTTTATTATTCTTTTTCCCTCCCCTTATCTCCACCCATAGGGACTCCACATTTGCATTTGCGATCCTGATGTCATCTCGCAAGACAGGCTTGAGGGAAGAATTCACATATAAACAAACCCCTCCCCCTTTTTTATTTATACAATCCTTTCTAAAAAGGCTATAACCATCTATAGTAACAGCCCAGTCTTATCTACTGTCCAGCCATGTCTCGCTGATACCCACTATATCATATTTCCGCTCCAACATCAAGAGTTCCAGTTCCTCCATTTTGTTTGTGAGGCTTCTGGCATTAGGCATGTAGACATGGTCAAGACAATCTCCTGCAGTTCAAACCGGGCATCAGTATGGGGAAGAAAGGTGATTTGAGTGCCTTTGAACGTGGCATGGTTGTTGGTGCCAGAAGGGCTGGTCTGAGTATTTCAGAAACTGCTGATCTACTGGGACTTTCACGCACAACCATCTCTAGGGTTTACAGAGAATGGTCCGAAAAAGTAAAAACATCCAGTTCTGTGGGCGGAAATGCCTTGTTGATGCCAGAGGTCAGGGGAGAATGGGCAGACTGGTTCGAGCTGATAGAAAGGCAACAGTGACTCAAATCGCCACCCGTTACAACCAAGGTAGGCAGAAGAGCATCTCTGAACACACAGTACGTCGAACTTTGAGGCAGATGGGCTACAGCAGCAGAAGACCATACCGGGTGCCACTCCTTTCAGCTAAGAACAGGAAACTGAGGCTACAATTTGCACAAGCTCATCGAAATTGGACAGTAGAAGATTGGAAAAACGTTGCCTGGTCTGATGAGTCTCGATTTCTGCTGCAACATTCGGATGGTAGGGTCAGAATTTGGCGTCAACAACATGAAAGCATGGATCTATCCTGCCTTATATCAACGGTTCAGGCTGGGGGTGGTGGTGTCATGGTGTGGGGAATATTTTCTTGGCACTCTTTGGGCCCCTTGGTACCAATTGAGCATCGTTGCAACGCCACAGCCTTCCTGAGTATTGTTGCTGACCATGTCCATCCCTTTATGACCACAATGTACCCAACATCTGATGGCTACTTTCAGCAGGATAATGCGCCATGTCATAAAGCTGGAATCATCTCAGACTGGTTTCTTGAACATGACAATGAGTTCACTGTACTCAAATGGCCTCCACAGTCACCAGATCTCAATCCAATAGAGCATCTTTGGTATGTGGTGGAACGGGAGATTCGCATCATGGATGTGCAGCCGACAAATCTGCGGCAACTTTGTGATGCCATCATGTCAATATGGACCAAAATCTCTGAGGAATGCTTCCAGCACCTTGTTGAATCTATGCCACGAAGAATTGAGGCAGTTCTGAAGGCAAAAGGGGGTCCAACCCGTTACTAGCATGGTGTACCTAATAAAGTGGCCGGTGAGTGTATGTACATAAGATCATTCTTTTAATTTGAACCATAGGGGATTCTAGTTTGCATTGTGAGAATCCAATAGGCTTCTCTATTGTGCAGGGCTTTAAACCAGTCCCCTCCCCTTTTAGGGCGAGTTACCCGTTCTGTGGTAGTAATGGTAAGACAAGATGTGTCCCCATTGTGAACTTCTATGCAATGCTTAGATACCACAGAGATTTGCTAGTAAGTTGTGTGGTGCTGGCCATATGTTTATAACAAGAAGTTAATACACTCTTCAGAGCTGTTTATGAATCCTATATCTGAACAACACTGCTTTTGGTCTTAATCCCTTAACGCTGAAGCCACTTTTGACCTTCCTGACAGGGCCCATTTTTTCATATCTGCCCTTTGTCACTATAAACATATCCAAGTGATTATGAAATAGT
The DNA here is from genome assembly GCF_040894005.1 of Engystomops pustulosus. Lineage (NCBI taxonomy): Eukaryota > Metazoa > Chordata > Amphibia > Anura > Leptodactylidae > Engystomops > Engystomops pustulosus. Next base: position 54,311,067 of record NC_092413.1, read on the forward strand.
TTTTTCGTGACACTTTGTACTTCAAGTTAGTTGAAAAATTTTGGTGCTATGTGTTGCGTTTATTTATGGAAAATACTGATATTTGGTGAAAATTTGGAAAAAGTCTCGATTTTTGAAATAGAAAATGTTCTACTTTTTCCATACGTATTCATATAAAAAAAAAAAAAACTTGATAACTAACATTAATCAAATGTCCGCTTTATGTATCCACGGTTTTTATGCATACTCTCATTTTTGTAAGATGCTATGGGTCTTTGAACTTTAGGTACGATTTCTCACATTTTCATAAAAAACACAAAATCACGCTTTTGCAGGAACAGCTTAGATTTCAAGTCACTTTAAGAGGCCTAAATAAAAGTAAAACCCCATAAATTACCCCATTGTAAAACTACACCCCTTAATGTATGTAAAACAACTTTAGTGAAGTTTGTTAACCCTTTAATAATTTAAAAGGGATAAAACAAAATCGGATGCAATTTAGAAATTTACATTTTTTTGGCTAAATGAATGTGTTTTTCAAAAAATGTTCAAATTCTCAGTGGATAAAATACCAAAACAGCCACAAAGTTTGATACCCATATGTGGTGGTAACCTGCTATATGGGCACATGCCAGGGCATTGAAGGGAAGCTGCAGAGCAGATTATACATTGTCCCTTTTTATTGGCTATACAATCTTTATTTTTTGGGAAATTTGGGCAAATTTGTGACAGTAGATACACTTTACAAATACTTCATTTAAGTGGGTCATTAGCTCATTGATGAGATTTTATTAACTCTTAAATGGATTCAGGAAAAAAAATTGTAAATTTTGGTTTCCTTTCTTGTATATTTTTGGGGCCATTCACCGTACCATAAAATGATACCTCATTTATATAGTTTTTTAAATATATTTTTACAATTTTACTGAAGAAAAACTAATACAGAGAAAATTTATTTTCGTATTGCCATCTTTACTTAGATATAACGCTAATATTTTTTGGTTGACAGAGCTGATTTAGGGCGTATTTTTTACATATTGAGTTGTCCTTTTCAGTGATACCATTTTGGCATGCATAACTTTTTTTGATCACTTTTTAGAACATTTTTTGTGAAGGGATTTAATGAAAAATGTACATTTTTGGCAAGTTTTTGGGGTTTTGTTTTTACGGCACTCACCAAGCGGGTCCAATAATGTTTCGATGTAATGGGCATGTAATGGGTTAATGCCAGTGATCAGAGGAAGCTCCAATCCCGGGTACTAGAGATGGGTGCTAGCTGTAACATACAGCTGGCACCCCATGCATCTGGTACCGGCTCTGTATAACGTAATAATACTGCAAAATGCGGGAACGCACCTCCCATCATGCAGTATTATTATGTTATATGTCGGGAAGGGGTTAAACACAATGTGAAGAACAGAAATTCAAGTAATACCTGTTAATCCAAATCAAAGCTTATGTGTAAAGAAGGTGACATCCAAACTTTTGATTGGTATTGTCAAAAATATTTATAAATATATGAATGGCCCATACAAAAATACAATGGAAACTTGTTACATGTTAAATCAAATCAAAAGACAAGGGGGCACTGTCTGCATCGGTAGAAAGCAAGGTTTAATCACCAGAGACGACAGGACTTCATTACTGTAAGAACTGTAAATCTGCGCTTGTCACAGTAGGGACAGCAGAAATCTTCTAAAATGGTCTAGATCATTTACATCTAAATAACATTTTGATGTTATATAGAATTGTTCCCCTAAATCCCTTCCTCAGCCAATCCCTTTCCTTTCTTGATTGAACTTGATAGACATGTGTCTTTTTTCAACGGTATGAACGATGTATATGTGTTAAATGTAAGTGTTACATATGTAAATACTGGATATATACTCTTACATATTGCATATACACAGTGACCAATACAGTATTTCAGCTCTGAGTTCAGTAAAAGCAAACAAGTAATTGCCTAAATATTAGACTTCAAGCCATCTGTGTTTTTCAGCAAGTGAACCTGTGGGTAATTGTTTCCTGTCAGTCGGAGATTAGTTGAAATGCAAAAGTGAATGTAAAATCCTTCATCTAATGTGACAAACATTGACATTGTTTAAAAAGAAGGGAAAGTAACAGTTTCTAAATCTTTGCCTCATGCAATTGACCATGTGCTTTACTACCCCAAATACTGTGTATATAATAGAGACATATAGATATATGTGAGTTTTAGTGTTTTCCTCTGAAATGTGCCTTATTCACTTTGGAATATCTAGTAAAATACACTTCAGACCAAGAAACAATAAATATATGTGTAAAATTTATTTTTTAAAAATCTATCCAATGAAAGCAAACTCTGCCTCCTACTCCAACCCCTTTGGTGTAATCAGAATTTGACTCCCCAAAAGAAACAATGCTTTATAAAGGTTACAAGTCCTCGGCATAACACCTAAAAATTGCTGCCAGTGAAGCACCGCCATTTTTATCATTTTCAAATTAGCCTTTTTGATTCTTATCTCCTAGGTTTGACTCTTTTCCTCTGAGCTGCCAGTGACACGTCCCCCTTATTTTGACTGACAGCTTGGTGTCTTTTTAAATCACTGCCTTGCCTTCTTGTTCTTAGGGACCGTCTGCCAGTATTCAACTACAGACATATAAACCTCTATTAAATTATATAAATTTTTTTACACTGGGTCTTGTTTTACATTCATATCATGTGACCAGGGTGATCTCATCTAAGGTTCTATACCTTTTACATTTCTAAAATGTACCCCATGTATGTGTAATGATCACATGAAATTACATCATGTCTCCATGGATGCATGGAGAGGAGTTTTAGACCATGGAGGCATACTGTGTTTTCATACTGTGTTTTCAGGCTTCAAACATAAAGATATGCATTTGTAACTTTTTTGTGAAGAATGTAGAAAGATAAGAAATGGAATGGCACTCACCGCGTTCTCCCCTTCCAATGCAAATTTATTTGTGCATACTCACAAAAAGACAAGAAGTGTCGTTACAAGTCGAGGGGAGGGGAGGACGCAGGGACTCAAAACATGACAAATAGGACAGCTGTTTCGCGCACTCGGCGCTTCATCTGGCTTGTCTGCTCACATACATGTAAAACAAAGCGGGCATTTAAACCTGCTAACCACGCCCCCTAAAACAGGAAGTGGATTCTATTGGTTATTCCATGAGTTAGAAAACTCCCAGTAAACATAGGAATCAGTGCCTTATGATTTGTTAATTACATATGCCCCACAAGTCTAATGCACTTACCGGTGGCTAGGATGCGCTGTGGTCCGACTAACATCAATACGGACGGGGCGTGCTGCGCGCAGCCTCCCCCAATCTGGCGCCGGCACAGCTGTGAAGCAGCTGCGTCGTCACCGTCACGGGTCAGCTGTCACATGACACGCCCCCCTCAGAGACGTCAGCCGGAGAGGCGGGGCCGAGCAGCAGGCAGCGCCGGAATGGGTGCACGACTAAAGGGGTGGGAAGTGTTGCTGTGGTTACGGCACTACGGCACTAGTAAACAATGGGAGTATGGAGCGACATGCGCTCAAGGTACATATAAGGGAAGGGGTTGAGTGGGTAACGGGAAAACATCCTATATTTAAAAACTGTTTAACGTCAGTACCTCATGTATAGATGGACATGGGAGCAAGTGCTAATTTTTGCCCCAGAACCCTAAAATTAGATATCGTGTTGGGGCAAAAAATAGCTGTGAATACAAATACGCAGTGAAATTGGTTAGATATATATTATTACAGTTGATGATATTTCTTCACTTAGTTTCTTTTTGGTTGGGGATCGGGATTATCGGTACGCATATTTTGTGGCCATATAACCACATATTATGGACCATATTAAATAAATACACTCATATCCAGCTTGTCATTGAGTCCCAGAGGACCCAAGGCTCCTGTGCGCAGTATCCATTTACCCTCTTTTTGTAATAGGAGGCGCTGTCTATCGCCACCTTCTCTCAAAACAGGTACTCGTTCTAAACCTGCGAATCGTAGGGTCTTAGGGTCACAGTTGTGGTGTATTTTTATTTGTTCGATTAGTCTGGGTGCTCTTTTTTGTGAAGAATCAACAAAGTGGGACACAATTGGGAAGTGGAACAAAATTTATTGGATATTTTAAACTTTTGAAGAAAATAATAAACTAAAAAGTGGGGCGTGCAATATCACTCCAGTTCACTGAGTATGTCTGAATGATTCGATGTTGTCCTAAATAACTGCTGAGGATAAATATGATTCACGTGTGTGAAATTAAGTCTCGATAAAAATACCCCTACTCTGTGGGTTCCTCTCAGGGTTCTGCTTAAGAAACATGCCAGGCAGGTCCTTGATACTGTTGTGGAGAAGTTTTAAGCTGGATTTGGATACAAAAAGATGTCACATACTTTATACATCCCAAGGAGCACTGTGCAAGCAATCATATTGAAATTAAAGGAGTGTCAGACCACTGCAAATCTACCAAGACCCGGCCATCCCTATAAACTTTCATCTCAAACAAGGAGAAGAATGATCAGAGATGCAGCCAAGAGGCCCAAGACCACTCTGGATAAACTGCAGAAATCTACAGCTGAGGTGGAAGAGTAAGTCCATAGGACAACATTCAGTTGTACACTGCACAAATCCTGCCTTTATGGAAGAGTGGTTTCTCAAAGATATTCATAAAAAGTCTTGTTTAAAATTCGCCACAAGCCACCTGGGAGACACCAAACATGTGGAAGAAGGTGCTCTGGCCAGATGAAACCAAAACCAAACTATATGGCCACAATGTCAAATGATATGTTTGGCATAAAAGCAACACAACTTATCAACCTGAACACACCATCCTCACTGTCAAATGGTGGTGGTAGCAGCATCATGGTTTGGGCCTGCTTTTATTCAGCAGGGATAAGGAAGATGGGAAAATGAATGGCGCCACATACAGGACCATTCTGGAAGAAAACCTGTTGGAGTCTGCCGCAGATGTGCGTCTGGCCGCTCTCACCCCTCAGCGAACCATCCCTATGTGAGTGCTGCAAGCATGTCTAAATCCCGCTGGCATACTTGATCCTGGGACCATGTTCCCGATCCGACTGAGAAGGAGCGACATGGTGGTGCTCTGTGTGAGGGAGCCCTGTAAACAGGTGGGCACCCGGCACCCCATTGTGCCCTATCAGGAAGGTCTGGGACTTTGGATAACGGCTGTAGACCTGTTGGCATCTCCAGGAGGGAGACTAGTTGGCAGTCTCGTTGAAGAAGTTGCTCGGTCTTTGCTCCGACCGCGGTGACTCAAGAATCCGCATCTCCAAGGAAGGAGGTGAGGAGGCTGGAAGAGGAACTCAGCGAGGAACGGATGGAGCATAATTGGCGTCTACGATGCAAGGCAATGATACTCCTGGTGTTTCATCTACCGGTTCCAGATAAGTTAATTAAGTGTTCCCTTTGGGTGGTCCTGTACTGAAGGGTCTTCCTTTTTTTGGTATAGACTCTGCTTTTAAGAAGAAGACCCTGCTGCTTCACCCCTAACAAATCTGCTGGCTGGTACCTAATCTTCAGCGGAGTACCTAACAAATATTTTGCTGCAACAACTGCTCGCTTGAGCTTCGCTAACAAACTCTGACACTACAACACTGACCCAATTGTGCAAACTTGAACTGGCCTGTTACCTATATCTTCTATATCTTGTTCGCTTTTCATCATATCTTGGATAACGTGATAATCTTTAACCTACTAACCTGCAAGGCTATACTCGTGTCTCTCGGACCTACTTATCATATCCATGTTATAATATATTTAATATCTGTCACAGCTGGGATACACTTCATCTAACCTTACCACAGTTCTGGACAATACTTGACTTTCAGATTGAATGTTATACTAACTTTTTGGGAGTCCGCCCTTTGTTGGATTCTGCTGTATATCCATAGACAACATTTGATTTGGTCTCTTTATTGATACAGTGGAATATAATATGGGTCTTGGATGATAATTTTTGATACCTGCTTCTCACCTCTAACTTCAAACCTGATGTCATGTGAATGAGTTACCCTTTTTTTTCCACAGCTTGTATATAATGTCTTGTTAATAAGGAATTTCAAAGGCTTAGGCTATATTTGCTGTTATATCTGTCTTCAGCATGTAATATGGTGGAATACCTATTAACTTGTATGTAATTAGTCATTCTCCGCCTAGGTTTAAGAAATATTTTCCACTAAAACAAGATGTTTAATTGCAGTGGATTTGGTGTTTATCTATTCTATGTATACCTATTGCTGGACCTATACAGACAATTCATTCGGACAGAAGTGTGGGAGCACATAACTCCCAGACATAAGTGGTTCCCGGAGAAAGATGCCAAATAACAAGAAACTGGCACAAGGTGGGTCGGGAGTCGCCTCCACTGCCCCAAAAGAACAAAGGAAAGTGGTGAAAGTCAGGGAAAACACAAAATCTAGATTGAACAAATTTGCTTTTTCCCCAAGACCAGTGGAATCTAATTGTGTTTCAGGTGGTGTAGAGAACGTCTTACAGTTAAAGGGGGTGTTGCCTATGGGTGGTTCAAAAGCTCATGTTGAGGACTCCACGGAGGAAATATCCCCCAATACCTCAATGAATAACATATCTGCAGGGGAGTTGCTAGGGTGGTAAAACATCCGGGGCATGGGCCCCAACACATATACCGTATTTTTCGGACTATAAGGCGCACCATCACTAAATGCCTGCTAAAACATCTAGGTTTGTATATAAGGCGCACCGGATTATAAGGCGCACCTGATTATAAGGATGAATGACCAGCAGGTGGCAGACCTGTGCACAGTTTAAGGCAGCTGTTGTCAGTAAGTAGGTTCATATATAAGGCGCACTGGACTGTAAGGCGCACCTTAGATTTCTGAGAAAATCAAAGGATTTTTTGTGCCCCTTATAGTCCGAAAAATACGGTACATAACACTTTCACTAATGCCCACCCCTGTACACAACACATACTGCTACATAAAACACAGGAGGAATCCCTACCTGTTACATCCAGTGCCAGGAGGTGCTTCCTAATATAACATGTTATAAAGCCATAAAACCTATATACAGGCGGTCCCCTACTTAAGAACACCTGACTTACAGATGACCCCTAGTTACAAAAAGACCTCTGGATGTTGGTTTTTAACTGTACTTTATCCTTAGGCTACAATAATCAGCTGTAACAGTTATCACAGGTGTCTGTAATGAAGATTTAATGTTAATTCTGGCTCTTATGACAATCCAACATTTTTTAAATCCAATTGTCACAGAGACCAAAAAAATTCTGTCTGGGGATACAATTATAATTAAATTATACAGTTCCGACTTACATACAAGTTCAACTTAAGAACAGTCCTGCAGAACCTATCCTGTACGTTACCCTGTATATATAAATACATTCTGGTTTACACACAAAAAAGCCACCCACCTAATAATGTTCCCTAATCTTGAACTAACAAGTAAGAATGCAATTTACACTAAATAACTGTGGCCCCCCACTAACTAGCTCACAATGTGACCCTAAACTAAATAATGCCCTGCCTAATCATGCCCACATAAAGAATCCCTCACCTAATAACTACACTAAGCAATGTCCATCAGCCCCCAATAAGATGTTCCCCGCAGCCCTGACTAAGAAGTCCCCCACAGTGCCCATTAATGTCCCCCACCCCGTGCCCATTAATGTCCCCCACGGCGCCCAATGTCGTCACAGCCCCTGATGTCCCCCACAGCCTCCAGTAATGTAGCCCATGCCCCCCCCCCCGTGTCATCATAGCCCACTAGTAATGTTCCCCACAGGCCCCCAATGTCATTACAGTCCTCTGTAATGACCCCCACATCCCCCCATGTCTTTGCAGCCCCTAGTAATGTCCCACACATCCCCCCAATGTCTTCACAGCCCCCAGTAATGTCTCCAAAGCCCCCTGTTATATTCCCCACATCCCCCCCCAAGTCTTCAAAGCCCTTAGTAATTTCTCCAAAACCCCTGTAATGTCCTCCACAGCACCCCTCTGCAATATGTTTACAGTAGCTTTACTGTCCCCAAAGCCCCCTGTGATGTCATAGAAAGCCCCTTGTAATGTAATGTTCCCCATAGACACCATAAAGTCTCCAATCTGCCCCCTCCACCTTGCATAATTAAAAAAAGAACACTGATACCCATCTTTGTGTCTCCCCCGGCTTCTCTCCATTCACTCCAGCACTGAGGCGCGGTGACGTCATAACCAGGCGCCCCGTGCTCCCGGCAGCTGTAGTGAGCTGCTTGAAGCAGGAGACGCTGTGTGATGGCGTCTCCTGCTCCCTGTAGTGGAGAAAGGAGCCGGCGGCTCCTTCCCCACTACAGTGTTCATCGCTATTTATTTCCTGAGGACGTAGATAGCGATCAGAGAAGGGAAATTTTTCCCGGACACCGGGACGTTCGGGGCACAGGTCAACGCCTGTTGACCTAGCAACGCCCCTGCATATCTGTATCTTCTACATAGATATAGTGGAAGGCCGAATCTCAGATGTGGAAAATAATCTAACTAAACTCTCGGCCGAATTCAAAACATTACAACTAGAATCACATGATAAATAAATAGATAAAAATCAAATAATAGATTAAGAGAACCGTTCTCGACGAGCAAATATAAGCTATGTGGGCGTCCCAGAGAAATCTGAGGGAAATCTTACCGAAAGAGCTCATCGTGTCCCCAGCCGTAATCCAGTCCCAGGTGGTTTATCTAGACCAATACTGATAAAACTGTTCTCTTCCAGAGATAGAGATCTAATTATGTATAGATCTAGAGAGAAGGGAAAACTAGAGTTTAATGGTCAGACGATTAGTCTATTTCCAGACTGTTTCTATTTTTCTAGAACCAGATGCAAAAGTTTTATAGTAGATCTGAGGAAGTTCAAGTTTGTAGGGAAAAATGGGGTAAATAAATATAGCAACAAAGAGGAAGAGGGAATGGGGGGGTGAGAAAAAAAAAGAAGAAAATTACTTAATGCTGGCAGGCTTGTATGGGGTGCGGAGGGTATTTGATGTTGAGTTCGGAAGTAAGAGTGGGTTCCGGATTTTGAGTTCTGGTGCGATTACTCTACCGAAGCGTGGGTAGTACATGGGGTGGGGGGTTTCTGGGTATGTGGTTTGTTTTTTTTGTTTTTTTTTTGCTTTTGTTTTTTCTCCTCCCTTCCTGCTCCTGCCTCTCCTCTGCCTTCGTCTCCTCTTGGTTCTCTCTCCCTCCCTCGGCGGTACTGCTCTGTGTTATGATAAGGTTTTGATTACTTTATATGAAAAAGCTGTCTTGGAATATTAGGGGCTTAGGTACCCAGAATAAGTGGGTCGCTGTATTCGATCTGATCAACAACCATCAACCTGACATTATCACCCTAGAAGAGACTTACCTGACTGTTGATACAGGTTATAAAATCAGAAAAAATGGATTGGTTGGATTTATCATTCCTGTCACTCCTCCTATTCAAGAGGGGTATCCCTCATGGTTCGCAGGGACCTAGATTTTCACGAAATTTGGGTGAAGGCGGATCCTGAGGGGCACTACATTTATTTGCACTGTACTATTGAGGGGTAGACATGGGTGATATATATATATATATATATATATATATATATCCCTCCACCATTCTTGATTGGTATTTTGATAGAATTTTATATTTTTTTCACTAAGGTGGGAGAGGGACACATGTTACTGATAGGGGATTTCAAAATTTTGGATCTGAACTTGGATGTGGTTCAGTTGGATTCAGACAAATCTTCACAGAACTTAATCGATACATTTGGATGGTACGAGATATGGCGTAAAATTAATAAGAAAAAAAAGAAATTTTCAAAAATGCACAAGATGTTCTCATGCTTAGATATTCACTAATATTAATACACTTAAACTTTGCACGCAGTGTTCATATGCAGTCAGGGGGGTTTCTGAACATTATTATATTATCATGTTCCACCTATTATAATTATAAATGGAAATAAAATTAAAGAATTTTTGGGGTAAAAAGGGAAACTATGTAGTAGATCCTTCACAACAGAATAGAGTAAAATGTGAAGAAGCACAAACTCTACAGTCAAATAGTAAAATCACCCCCGATGACAGACAAGGGTACGTTGAGTCAAACATGCCAGGGAAAATGCTAGCTAATTTAATTAAAGAAGAAAAAAAAACTATAATCAAAACTATAGAGAAACCAGGGGTATTTTACATCAATCGGAGAATATACAGGAGGCTTTTGTAGAATATTATGAAGACCGGTATAAATCTCATTTACGTCGGAAGAGATCTCGACGTACAGTATATCTTGGAGGCGCAACTATCACAATTAACTGAACAAGAGAGAACATCAATTAATGCCTGATAACCCAGGAGGAATTAGAGGAGACACTATCCCGCACAGCACACAGGATCCCATTGGAGTCATATGGATTATATAAAGACGAGCTTATAAGTCACCTCCTTGAAGTGTGGAACTACGCCTTTAAAAAGGGGGAGCTTCCTCCATCTTTGAGGGAGGCTCTCATAACCCTAATATTAAAAAATGGGAAGAATAGTAGTAAGCTTGATTCATATCGACCTATTTTGTTGATTAAAGGGGTTATCCGAGTTTACTAATGATTTAGGGCCAGGCTGGGACGGGCTATTTAAAAACAATAAATGTGTACTTACCTCCTCTGTCGCCGCTGATGTGCCGCACCGGGGACCGTTTGATCCATGCCCCTGTTTGTTTACAGGGGCACAGAAGCCGCACACAGGGACCATCGGGCCAGCAATATGGCTGGCTCCACCCATCCCTCCCTATCTATCAGCATTGTAAGCACTGGGAGATGGTGTTGGATGGGAGCTTACCGCTGGCCCTTGTAATCAAACCGGAGCATAGGTCAGATGGACCACAGTGCAGGACAACGGGAGCGCCGGAGGAGGTAAGTACACGTTTATTATTTTTAAATAACCCGACCCAGCCCGGTCCTAAATTATTAGTAAACTCGGATAACCCATTTAACACCAATAACAAGCTCCTCGCTAAATTATTAGCTGAGAGTTTTGTACATGCGGACCAGCGAGGCTTTATGCCTGGCTGTTCCACAATGGACAACCTTAGGAGATTGTTTCTTAATTTGCAGTTGGTTTTGTCCAGTCCTGGGGATTGACCCATTTTGATGTTCGATGCTTCTAAAGCATTTGATACAACAGAGTGGGATTTTTTTATGGATCACATTGGAGGCAATGGGTTTTGGCTATAGATTTATAACATGGCTAAAGATGCTGTACACTGATCCCTCAGCAAGGATACTAATTAATGGGGAGGTATTTTGGGCCTTTAAAATAAGCAAATGCTCGAGACTGGGTTGTCCCCTATCCCCCTTACTTTTTGCCATAGCTTTGGAGCCCCTGGTATGTAGGATCCGGCATTCTTCCAAGATAATCGGGTTTTAACAGGGTAAGGTACAATTGTAAGGAAAAAATTGTTATATGGGGAAGATATTCTGCTTTTTCTGGGCTCCCATGAGGCCATCTCAAGAGTATTTTCAATTTTTGGTGAGTTTGGGGAAAGATTCGGGCTAATGTTAAATTGCAAAAAGTCTGCTTGTCTTCTGGGTGATCCCAAGAGATATCAAAATTATTGATTCCGGTAGTTGTGTGGAATATTTAGGGATAAAGATTACAGTGGATATATCAGGATATACGTATTGGGAATAATATAATACCAGTGCTCGGGTATATCAGAAGCACTTGGAAAAAAATTACCTATTAACCTGCTTGGCAAAATTGCTTTGATTAAAATATTAAAATGCAGTTACTCCCAAAAACTTTCTTTGTGCCGTCTGCCGCCCCCATATGCATTCCTGTGAGGATCTTCAGGACTATGGAGAGTTCCTTCAGGGATCTGGTTTGGAGGGGCAGGCAACCTCATATTAAATTGGAGGTGATGATGCTTCTGCATGAGAAGGGGGGTTTTGAACTCTCGGACATGCAAGCCATTTTTTTAAAGAACAAATAAAGTATATTTTGACCTGGGACCGTTTTCCCCTGGCAGATCTTTCTGTTAGGTCACTGGGCTCAGGGGATTGTATAGTGAAACTTAATATACTGGAAATTCTGGAAACAGGTATTTGGAGGGGGCAATTATATTTAAAAAACTATTTAACCCTTTCTTTAATATGTCAAGTGTGGAGGGAGATTAAGAATCTTTGGCACTTAACATATATAATTCCATTCATCTTTGGAGAAACCAGGACTTAAAAACGCCCAAAATTAAAATTGATCCATGGATTGGAAAAAGGGTTATCTATATCCAACAGATCATTAGGAATGGAAGTAGAAAACCCTATCTCCACTATGCAGGAATAATTTTAGATTCCACAATCCTGTTTTTTCTCCTATTTGCAACTTGTTCATTGGTGAACTACAGTTAACAGTGATATAATGGGATGGGATAGAACACCCCTGTTAATAAACATAATGTGGGCATCATTAAATAAAAAAGGCAAGAGTAAAAACATTTACAATTTACTGGTAACTCAAAGACATAAGTAGGTAAACAGGGTGGCGGAGAGGTGGGTGGAGGAAGTGGGAGTCCTAGTGGAACAAGTTTGGTCAAATACCTGTAGAGACACTCGTAAGATATTGAAAATCCCGGCACATTGGTTGGAACATTTGTCAATTTTACACAGAATATATTATACATCCAATAAGATGTAAATGAAATTTTCGAGAGAAGTGATACGCTGTAAAAGATGTGGCCGGGAGAATGTTGATGATGCACATATTTTGTGGTTTTGCCCACCAATAACACGATATTGGGAAGAAATGGTTAAGGAAATTCGAAGGTGCTATGACTTTCAAATACTAATAAATATTATGACCTGTGTCCTGGGTATTTGGCAAGGATACTCCAAGGATGATAAAGGGAATTATGTAATTAAAAATTAGCTGTTTCTTGCAAGATTTTGCATCTTAAAAAAATGGATCTCACCTGATCTACCCTCTGTTGTTTTCTGGAAACGAATTGTAAATAAAACAATCATGGCTGAAGGCTTTGAGAATAGTAGAATTTGTTTCCAAGGTACATGTACATACATAAAACTATGGCATAAATGGATAGAGTTGTTTTTTTTTTCCCAGAAGAAAAAAGGTTACTGGGATGGTACATATTACATAACAGCATGCAAGGGGGGGGGGGGGGGATCCCCGGGGGAGGGAGGTAGACTTTCCTTTCTCCTTTTTTTTTCTTTTTAATTTTTAGATTTTGTTAACAGGCATGCAAGGTTGGAATGCTCGTCTATTTGTATACATTGGTTGAATTAATCCTGTCAAATTTGAGGGGGTGGGAGGTATTGGGTATAAAAACGTATTGATGTATTCCAGGATATTAACTATGGATTGTTATGTAATGGTTTAATGTATTATTTGAATGTTTATATTCTGTATCTAATATAATAAAAATGTATTTAAAAAAAAAATGGTTGTGTGGTGGGATGCCAGCTTCACATGTCCTGGACAGGACGTGTGGGGCTGAGGTCCCGCTGTACAAATTTCATATGCACATTTTTAAGTCTACTTTGTGAGTATATGCAATGAAATAAATTTTAAACTAGTTAGAACATTAAAAAAAACTTCACGGGCCAAAATAATATTGCATGCCCCACTTTTCAGTTTTTTTTTTTTTTAAAGTTTAAAATATACAAATACATTTTGTTTCACTTCATACTGCCACACTGCCAAAACAGCTAACTTTATTTTCCAGCCCCAAGCCATAGGATATTCCATAGTCCCGACCTTTTGGTCACACCCTGCGTATGTATATACTATATATATTGTATTTACTGTGTAACACAATAACACAATCAGATCATCCTCAGCCATCCTCAGTTTAACATTACCCATCCCCCCTTTTATGAGGGGCCACTGGTAAGTAAATCTGCCCTAATGTGTTACCTTCAAATGTGGAGAGGGCTCAGCCTGTTTGCCCTCTCCAAATATTGCCAGATGACGCATGATGTACTAATATGTCACACGTCGTTAAGGGGTTAAAGGACAAAACTTAATCACACTCTACTCCATTGGATTTTTGGGGATAATGTGGAGCTATTAATTGTGAAAGTTCAGTTTTTTCCATGTTCAGTTTAGAAAATGGAAAGATAAAATGGATGATTTGGAGATTAGACACTCTTATGTATGGTGAGTTAACAGAATGGCCACATAGGGCCATTCACCACCTGTGCAATGAAAATGTGTTATCGGTGGGTGTAGGGACCATGTTGTTTGCCGTGGCTGGTGTTGTTCCCACTAAGTCACTGTTCTTACTCCATGTGCCATGTTGAAATCAAAATAACATATAACCAAAAACGAGGGTAGTATATACTAATATGCTTAATATCAATTATGTTTAAAGACAGTGGTGTCTTCAGCATGTTGTAGTAGCATTCTCACTCCCAGACCGTTAGTGACAGGATTGCATGTGCAGTGGTGTCTAAACTAGTGTCTGCCATGTTAGATAAGGTCAAATGTCCTGGACTGCCTATCTTTACTAAAGATTTTTTTTACAATGAAAAAACAGTATAAAATTGCTATGCAAACCGAAAGAATATTCTATACCAAGAAAGTAATCCTGTAACTAAACGAGTTTAGAGGTAAGAACATACAGTAAGGGCATAACACCGGGGTGAATTAATTAGTCCCTGACCATCTGACAACCCTGATCACAATAAGTCTTTGTGACTTCGGATAGTGGGGCACATTTTACAGTGACGCTGGAGTTCACCGAAAGTGCATTGTCCAATGATGATACACTGTGCCGCAATTCACTAAGATCGCGTGCCTGATATTATGCATTAGTCACATCTTTTTAATGGTGCATCTAAGTGTTTGGGCTTGTGCCACAGTTTGAAAATTAAATCCCGCGCTCAGACTGAATCAATTGGACGGGCCGACGGCACACCCCCTAATTTGTGTTGCATGGAAGCAAGCGCAGCTGCCCCACAAAAGGATCATGTGCGCCAAAATTCCAGCGCAGACATCTTTTAAATACCTGTGCGAGTCGTGTAATCCCCGACAAAAGTGCACAGTCCGACAAAAGTGAGAAGCGCAACCCTTAGTAAATGAGCCCCATTTGTAACTCTTGCTGAAGTGGAATAAAACTTTTTCTTTATTTGAGGTGCTGCCTCACCTTTGAATTTATTAGCTTATTGATGGGTAAGGTCTGGCTAGTCTGACTTTTTATATATGTACTGTTCCCCCCAACCAATCTTCTTTCTGATAGAGCTAAACCATTGTTTCAGGCGCTTAATTAATCTATGTCTCAGGTCATAGGCTCACCTGTGCCCTGCGTCCTGCAGTTCTAACTTACCCTTCCTCACTTCTGCCTTCAGTCCATCAGCCGTGTGTGTGTGTCCCCGTCTCCTAGGGCACATGTGCGCCGGCTACGTTAGCATTAAAGGGCCAGCGTGCCGTTAATTGGTGCTGGCCATTTCCCAGAATGCCTTACAATCCAGCTTCTCCCTGCACATCCTGCCGGATCTTTGTGCCTTGTGCCCTAGAGAAAGCTTTGTTCCATTCTCTGTGCTGTTATTGTGATTTCCCGTTGTGACCCCGTTTCCGTTCCTGATTACGCTCCGCCGCTGCCTTGACCTATTGCTACATCCCCGACTCTGATCCCGTCCTGACCTCTTGCCTGTCCTCGACTACGATTCTACTCAACGGCTCTGTACCTCGCCTTCGCTACAACCGCGGACAAAGTTGCACCTGTGGAACGACCTGTACCACGCCGCAGCAAGTCCAACACGCTTTTTGGAAGGCTCTGGTGAAAACTGGGCACCACTTAGACTCCGGTCCCAGGTGTCGGCTTACGTAATCGTCTGTGGTGGTGAGGCACTGCCCCTGGAGCCTGACAATGTATTGCCCTACTGTGGACAGCGGAAAGGCTTATACTACAATTGTTTGTCTCATAGCCAAGCACAGGACTGTAAGTAGAACAAAAGAAAAAAGGTTTTGTATTTTAAAAATAGTATCCTAAACAAACAGAGTGTACAGTCGTTTATAACTAAAACATATTGTTATATCAACATGCTTTTGCCGTAGATGCATGCTATGGAGCCTTGATGTATCTTTCTACTAGTATGACCTGCTATTGTCCCAGAAAGAAGGATACAATATTATCCATAGGTTTACATTTTTCCCAGCAGATCATTTTCTGAATTCGCATTTGTTTACTAAAGTGAGTTTAGTTGAAAATTATTATTGTACCCAGTGAAGCATACTGCTATTTATTGTTCTGCAGCTATTGGGACAAAGTGTTCTTCTGCCTAAGTTTATTTCCCTTGTCCTCATTATTGTATGAAATATATTTGTATTGAAGTAAGATAGCGGAGTCAGTAGAATATTTAATATGTTCTTTATACATTACATGCTATTGCTTACTGCACATTATATTATTCTTTTTTATCAAGGACAAAAATAAATGGGCAATTGACACATCTGAATGGAAGACATGGTGAAAACCCATTGCTATAATATATCTTCATCTATTTAACAATTGTATTATGCATCCCTTCTTTTACAGTAACTGTGCGAAAGCTGTTTTTTTCTTATTCGAAAATCGTGAGAATCAGATAATATAGCAAAATGGTAAATAATGTGGTTATAGGCAACTTCCTTCCAAAATAGTCTTAGTCCAGTCTGTTACATGACAAAGATTTCTGGTTATTGAATGGGAAAAGGAAAACCATACGTCCTTTACTACCTCATTCCAGTTAGATTTTAATCATGAGATTAGGCTTCCTGAAAGTCGTGCTAAAAATGAAGGGGTCTTCATACAAGAAACAAGGGGTCTTCATACAAGAAACCAAAAGAGGTGTGGTTTTCCTTTTGGGATTCTGGAAAACGTATTTGCATATATTCCCAGAATCTCTTAGTGGAGCATCAATGGCTATAAGTCTCCACAGGCCTACAAGGCAGCCTTAATGGGCAAAGTCTCCCTAAAGGGAAAAAACATTGACAAGTTTCTTAAATGTACTCAGGATAAAAAATAACACATTCTCTAATTCACTGTTATTAACAAAAATACAGCATCCCACCTGTCTCTATCAGTTCTGGTGTACACAAATTCAGTTGCCCATAGACACAACCTTGTAACTTCTGACTTAGGGTTGGTGACGGCATCTTGGATTTCTGTGTGACGGCCGTGCTGCCGAGTTTCTCTGTCTCTGCTCCCTGCACTCTAGTCCCGCCCTCTGCAGTCCAGGAAGGAGCTCACTCACTAATGAACACTGAAACATAGGTAGTCATTTACTAAGGGCCCGAATCGCATTTTTACGGCGGGTTACCCGAATTTTGCGCCGATTTTCCCTGAATTTCCCCGGGTTTTTGGGTCACGTGATCGGACTGTGGCGCGCCGGCGTGCCCGTGACGGAAATCGGGGGGTGGCCGAACGAAGACCCGATGGATTCGGAAAAACAGCCGCATTTAAAAAAAAAAAAAAGTGTCCCTGGCTTACCTGCACCCAGCACCATGAACTCCGGCGGACCTCGGCGGATTTCAGCGCAGCAGCGACACCTGGTGGACATCGGAGGAACTGCCTTAGTGAATTGACGGAAGACCCGAATCCACTGCAGAGAACGCGCCGCTGAATCACGAATGGATCACAAGCTACAGAGAGGATTTGAATGGACAGAAGGCGCAACAAAACTAAAGTGCAATAATTAGTATCCGGGTATGTAGAGAAAGGTAGGATGTATATGATCATTTATTTGGGGAACTATATAAAGGATGTTTTATGTGGGGAATAGTGTATAATATAAATTTAGGAACACAATCTATTATACTGTGACTGGGGAACAAGCAATTTAACAAGCAAAGTCCGACAGCAATGTATTGCACGGCCTATGTTAAAGGTGTACCAAACAAAAAGCGGTGCACTCTGTCAGAGCAGTGTAGAGGGCAGCAGAATTATGAAGAACGGGCACCGGAAATCCTGAATCTGGCACAATCTGCACACTACACAGGCAAACTGTACAAAGTGCAGTTTTCACGGTTTTTAGTAAAAGTGTTTTTTTAGGGGAGCCGTGTGAAGTTAAGCTGCATTGAGCTGAAGACATTTGACTGTGAATTCATTATAGATAAACAATGGCCGGGAGAAATCGTAAGGAGCCGCACGACCCTGCCAGCGCCGCATGGCCACCAAATCCCATAGAGCCCATCAGAACCACAGTTCCAGATCCTGATCCTATGGCACCTTACAAAGCACCCACTTAGGTTCTACCCGCCGTGCATCAGAAGAAAAGGTCAGAGGATACCATCAGCAGCACCCGCCACAGTTGCACATGTGTTTTTTGAGGCTGGAGAATATCAGATGAGCAGTGCCAGATGCAGTACCCAATTGGGCACTGGTTCCAAGAGAAGGAAGGCATCAGGGTAGGAAGGTCAACGAGCCAGATGATTCCGCCACCAGCACTCCACCAGGAGTCCCCATGTGGTTTTAAGTTTGAAGAATACATCCTGTCCTGTGCCTGATGGACTGTGCCGGATGCAGTACTCAATTGGGAACTGGCTTTTTTCATATATTTGAATAGGATACATGGAGGAGCAGTTTCCTAAGGGTGGGGGTGAAATTGTTCCTTTCCAGCCACTCCCAGACGACGAGTGCCTAGTCACACAGCACATGGTATTGAAAGGTACTATAAAACATATCTTTTTTTCTATAAAACCTATTTTTATACAAAAACACTTTGGCAATGTATGTACAATGCTCTGTGGGAACTGGGGGAGTGCTAAAAATGGGTCTCTTGGTGACAGGTTCCCTTTAACGATCATGTGATCGTACTGATCCATACTAATAAAATCCATTAGTAGCTGCTGTATTAAGGATGTATGTATGTAAACTAACAGGTTACAACATGTATGGCTTTTTTTTTTAACAATACGGATAAAAACTAATACTCAGCTTTACCATAATTTAATATTAATAGGACCTGAAACTGTACATGAGACTTATGCAGAGAGAACTGCATTCTTTCCCTACTATTAATTATCTTGTAAGCCAGTTCAATCATCAACATTAGCACCCAGCGAGAAAAATGTTCTGAATACCTAAATGATATTTTAAGAATGTTTCAATCATTATAAGATTAGTTAATAGTTATCTTTTTGGAATTCTTCTTGTGTTGCTATGTGGAATGCCTAGGAAGCCAGTGGGACATAGTTTTGCTGATAAATTCTGTACTTTACTCAGTTTTCGGTTTTCAAGCTCATTGAATAACACATAACTATTCATATATTTAATATTTTTGGCAGAGGTTATTGTTTTCTTATTGTATTTTGTTATGGATACATTTTGTTAGTGCACAGTAACTTGTAGCTTCTGATTCCCAGTGCAAAAGCAGTTCAACCAGAAAATTTAAATTTTTGTACGTTTTTTCTGTATTATACAGTTTTCTCTGTGTGACTCCCCTAAGGCACTCAGACCTCTTTTCCTACCCTTTACAGCTTAAAATAGCTAGAAATAGCTAGATATGCCGGAGCCCCTTTATTATTATGTGGGTCACATATATGAAATGTGTAGGATTGGATGTCTGCAGTTTATGGGTGTCTGTACACAGAGTGCTCTGGCAACGGTAATGACATGAGAATTACCACTAGTTGCCATGATGTTCCGATGACCTCCTTCCCGCAGCCAGGCTGAATGTTGAGAGGCCTATAGTCTTGGCTCTTGTCGATGCTCCCATAGAGTTGAAAAGAGAATGTGTGGCAATTTCTCCATTCAGTCCATCTGCGGGAAGGAGTCTGGTTGATCTCTGTTTCGGAGATAGGTATGGGTCCATAGCAGCTGTTATGGCCGCTACAACAGTAGTTACACCCATGTCACCTTATGTAAAACTTGCGTGTATATTGCTGTAAATCTTAATTTCATGTGTGTCATGATTAAGCTGCCATCATATTGTTTAGAACGCATGTGTGAATAGTAGGAATAAAAGATCATGAGTAATATATTTAGTTCTTACAGACATATGCAACAGCTACTGAAGGTTATTTGGAAAATAAAAAATATGGCCTTCTAGTAATGTATATATGTAGTAATCTTGGTTCTAATTCCACACATCTATTTTAATCTTTGTTCTGGTGTCTTATCTATCCAGTAAGCTTGGTGCCAGTGTTTTATCATTGCAGTTAGATTGTATTTGGTACTGTCCACTCGTGATATGTTTATTTATGTTATAATTTCTATGCAAAAAGTTTAGCTCTATTACTGTTTTATTGATCATCATCAGATCATCTAAATCCTTTAGACCATTTGGGAGAACACAGTCTCTTTACAGTCCGAAGCCTAAAATAGTCTTAAACTCATGAATATGATGTGGTGCAGTAGTATAAGAGAAGAAACTTATACCTCTTGTTTGGTGTGTGTATGTATGAAGGGGGGGGGGGGGGAGGGGCAGTAAGAGGCCCCAAAATTTTTAGTGACAATCCTGAGCCAAACTGTCTAATATAGGTTTTCAAGATGAATTGTACTAGCCCTGAGAGTAGAAGGATTCTGTATTTCTTTTTTATGATGCCCAGGAAAAACAGCTTAGGGGAGCCTTATACCTTGCTCTGAGGAGAGATGAGACAACTCTAGCAGTGGCTTACTCCACTTAAAATAGATTCAGTACATAGGATTAAAAAACATGTTCCAATAGCATTGGAGCTTCAGCTTTTAGACTGAAATCATACTGCATACATACTGCATACACATTTCGACTAGGGCTCAGAAGCTTTTAGCCACGCATCCCACATAGACTTTAATATAGATACAATTGATAGAAAATTTTTGGCTGTAAAATTATGCTTTTGGTTCATTTCCATTAAAACCATATTGAATAATAACTGTTTCTGCTACCGTATGTTTGAATGATCACAGTTTTCTTTAATGAAAAATATTTGTCCAAATTGATGTGTGCTCCTTTGGTATATGCTATTTATAGTTGACCTAAAGAACTTTCATATTTTTATGTTTTTCCATCTAAGGGTCTTCATTATTTCTCCTATGCTTTTCATTTTTAGCTTTGCTGAAAATTAACCTCTTAAAAAAATTGCTTGTTAAATTATTCAGACTAACGCTACTGCATCTGCATGCACTTGACCTTCACGGCTTGCACTTCCAATTAAAGCACTTTCACTCTCACGGGTTCTGTGTTTCCCATTACACATAAGTTCCCCAAGGGTTTATCTTCTTCTGCCTTATACTATTATTTATTTCCTTACTGTTTGTACTTGGTTCAAGTACATTGTTAGTATTTAAAAGCTTCATCTTCTTTTGATTCACACTATCATTTACATTTACAACACGTGTACTTTGTTTTCTATTTGGAGCCCAGTTAAGAAGATCCTGGCAGCAGTGTTGCTTCTGAATAAATAATTCAAATACAATCCTGTTGACTTTTTTCTATAAAGAAACTGTTAAATAATTATAGATCACAATATTCTTTAATATAAGACCATGAAGATGTAATAGCCATACACGCGCTGCTGACTATACAATCTATATCAGCATTAGGGGTGAGCTCCTGTACATTGCATCAAGTCTAAATATATATGAATACCATATATAGGGACACAGAGGGGCACATTTACTTACCCGGTCCATTTGCGTTCCAGCGGCTGCTTCTCAGACGCATGTTCGGGTCTTCCGGCGATTCATGAAGGTCCTGCGCCCGATGTCCACCAGGTGTCGCTGCTGCGCCGAAGTGCCCCGGAGTTCATCATCTTCATCGTGGTGCATGTGAGTATGGCCCGTGTGACCATTTTTTTTTTTTTTTTTTAAATACGGCGGTTTTTCCGAATCCGTCGGGTTTTCCGACGGCCACGCCCCCCGATTTCCGTTGCGGGCATGCCAGCGCCGATGCGCCACAAACCGACCGCGTGCGCCAAAATCCTGGGGCAATTCAGGGAAAATCGGCGCAAATCGGAAATATTCGGGTAACACCCCGGGAAAACATGAATCGGGCCCTTAGTAAATGACCCCCAGAATGTCCAACACTACAAGACAAACCTCTACTATGACTGTATATGACAGACAGAAAGACAGACTGATGGAACGGCGGGTACGGAGAGGCTTCTACAATGAGGCTTCGACAGCTGGACGCCTCTCACTGCTGAAACTCTTGTGCTCTCACATCTCTCACAGACACATGGAGGAGACACAACAGGTGGATAAGGACATATGAAGAGCTACAGGAAAAGATGGAAGCCTCCTGGCCATCACCAGAACATATTGTCAATGAAACACTGACTGACATGGACACGTGACTGATAACCTTTGTAGTATCTTGTATCCTGATGGCAATAAAGGAGACTTTTTATACGTATTACCGAGTCCTTCTGGTGTTCCCTGATTGATGTATTTTGGGAATAATCCCTTTGACACCAAGTATAGTTATTTGTATCAAATTACCTTTAACAATACATAGAACCATAGAGACAATATTTAAGAATATTTTACAGAAACATAGCTTAGATCCTTCATTATAATTTTTAAATGCATAAAAATAATCAAATGTGAAGTCTTAAACATAAATATCCATAACTCTGAATAAACTTGACTGTTTGTATATATGTGCATTAGAGAATACTTATCACCTCTGTAGAGCATAGAAGCTTTCACTACTGTAAGCCCCTCCGTGCAGCTGACTCACAGGCCGTTACAGTGTGCAAGGAGCACATCCCCCTCTCACTGTGTGCTGAAACTTCCTGTGCTACAGAGAGATTACATCATGGATAAACAAATATAGGAAGCTGCTAATTGGTGGAGCTGCTGGCTGAAAGTTCACCAAGGTGTTCCATTCTGTTCTATGGGATTGGCCGGAGATATTCGAGTGCTTTGCTCTTCAATCTTCAGCTGCTCCATAGAATATAATTGAAATAAGCTGCCCTGTGCAAGCTTGGCCTGCTGTTCCACCCATCAGTGAGAATGGGTTCCTCATACCCTAATAGCTCGGGGTCCCGTTTTCATGATTGGTGGGGCTCCAGCTGACCGACCCCTCCTCGATAAGTTAACTCCTAAGTTGGGACAACCCCTTTAAGGTGTTGTACATTAATAAATGATATTAATTACATACCTAAAATGTCAAAAAATGAAAAATCAAATAATAAACTGTATATTTAAACACATTTAGTAACTAATAAAACAATCTATAGAAATATTAAGTAATAATTCCCAGCTTGTATACAGTACAGACCAAAAGTTTGGACACACCTTCTTATTCAAAGAGTTTTCTGTATTTTCATGACAAAAATTGTAGATTCACACTGAAGGCATCAAAAGTATTAATTAATACATGTGGAATTATATACTTAACAAAAAAGTGTGAAACAACTGAAAATATATCTTATGTACTAGGTTCTTCAAAGTAGGCACCTTTTGCTTTGATTACTACTTTGCACACTCTTAGCATTCTATTGATGACCTTCAAAAGGTAGTCACCTGAAATGGTCTTCCAACAGTCTTGAAGGAGTTTCCAGAGATACTTAGCACTTGTTGGCCCTTTTGCCTTCACTCTGTGGTCCAGCTCACTCTAAACCATCTCGATTAGGTTCAGGTCTGGTGACTGTGGAGGCCAGGTCATCTGACCTAGCACTCCATTACTCTTCTTCTTGGTCAAGTAGCTCTTACACAGCCTGGAGGTGTGTTTGGGGTTGTCCTTTTGAAAAATGATGGTCCAACTAATCGTAAACCGGATGGAATAGCATGCTGCTGCAAGATACTGTAGTAACCATACTGTTTCAGTATACCTTCAGTTTTGAATAAATCCACAACAGTGTCACCAGCAAAGCTCCCCCACACCATCACACCTCCTGCATGCTTCACAGTGGACTGCTGACCTTTATTTCTTAAAGTAATGATGGCCACTGGTTTTTCTAGCCATAATACAAATTCAAAACAGTCTATTCAGTAGGACTATCAGTAGGACTGTGTATCCACCTGACTTCTGCACAACACAATTGATGGTACCAACCCCATTTATAAGGCAAGAAATCCCACTTATTAAACCTGTGATGTGAAAACATTTTCTTGTGAGTACCTATTGAAGCTCATCAAGAGAATGCCAAGAGTGTGCAAAGCAGCTATCAAAGCAAAAAGTTTTTTGAAGAACCTGGAAAATAAGACATATTTTCAGTTGTTTCAAACTTTATTTGTTAAGTATATTATTCCACATGTGTTAATGCATAGTTTTGATGCCCTCAGTGTGTGAATCTATAATTTTTATTGTCATGAAAATACACAAAACACTTTGAATGAGGAGGTGTGTCCAAACTTTTGGTCTGGAGTGTAAGTAGACTATTCCAATACTTCATAAAGCTACTGCAAAGAGCGAGAGGTGCAGGCTTAACTTAGCCTCCTGCTCTTTCAGTAAATGACTCATGGGTTTTGCCTTCACTAGGTGTTCATGCCCTCCACCCCAAGACCATCCTAAAAAGACATTTTATAGTTTGCTCGTCGTCAAACGCAAAAATGCTAATAAAGTATTCTGCCTATTCATAGAAAAAGCTGATACACCTCTAAAGGAGTACCATCAGTTATCATTGTACCACCATTGATAAGACCATTAAACACTTTATGATTCTAGACTAGCAGAGATCTACCATCAATTCTTTAACCAGCTTAGATCACTTGTTTTACTCCTAGCTCATCTCCATAATGGAGCAAATTATAGAAAGGAAATTAATCCTGTTATATAAATTACTATTTACTGACCCTAGGAAGCAGGAAAATCTGTCCATGTTTTAGAGACTTATACAAAAGCATTTATACAAACAAACAATAAACAGGAGATAAAATATGTTATACATTTTTAACTTTGAAAAAAAGTGCTTTTTATAATTTACTTAAGCTCAAAACAAAAAAATAGCTTTTATATGCAAGTAAAGCACACCGGAATGTAAATCCTAGCACATTTAAAATAGACTTTCCACTTTTGATGGAATCTCTCAGATCTACAAAAGTTATTTGTTTACGTCTTGATTCTGACGGTAAAAGATTTCACAATCTAAATGGAATAAGAAAAATACTGAATTAGCTTTTTCTTCCACTAGTCAAAGGTTAATATGGACTGGAATAGTGTGAAATTGCATTCCATATTCTGTACTGTAAACACCTTCTTACTGCTCCCTAGATCAATCAAGCCAGACATGCATTAACATCATTGAGAGGAGTATTTCCTTTTTCTGTGAATTTTCAATGCTGTTAATGCAAACCATTTCAGCTTTCACTGCATCTATTATATACATTAGATGTTCGCAGAATATAGTATCTACTTCCAGAACAATATTTAGGTTGTTTTTCTTCAATAAACATGTTCACAAGTTTGATAGATAATGATTAATATTCCTCTCTTTTTATAAAAAAATGATAATTTAAGCAAAAAGTTTAAGAAAACTAAAAGGAATAAAAAGCCTTGTAAAATATGATGCATGAATTTTGCTCAGGGTTTTTAAATGAGTTTTCTGATAGTTCTGAATATCTCTAACAATCTTAAAGGGGTTATTGCTGTTTTTAGCTCCAATCACTCAGTGGGGTCAGTGTAAAATTCCAGAGAGTGGGTGGGACTCTCTAAGCAGACATTTAGTGATTCCTTTGTGCGGTGTGAGATGCTGTGTGCTGACAAAGTAATTAGATCAGGGTACAGGGTTTATATACACTTTCCCACTGTGTGGGTTCGAACCCAGGACCCCAGCGCTGCAGGGCAGAAGTGCTACCCACTCAGCCACCGCGCCAAACTAGAAGAAGCTGCCATGCCCGACCCTAGACAGAAGAAGATTTATGGTCGGAATCCGGGGCAACCAAAATTGTGTACACCAGGCCTGATAGAGAAAGGTTGGGATTATATCTGTGAAATGCTGTGTTTTGTTAACAGAGAATTAGAGAATGTGTTATTTTGTTATCCTTATCTAAAATAACACATTCTCTTAAGAATCTTGTCTTCCTGGGAATACCCCTCCCGCTCTGCGAAAGATATATTGGACACTGAGCCCAGTGACTTAGCGCTCAGCGTCCAATATATCGGACGCAGAGCCGATGCTGGTTCAGCTCAAGATCTGAGCCGAACTGACCTCGGGAAACACAGGTTGCCGGCCATAACTTATAGCCTACAACCCAGTGTAACACCCGCGGTCGGAGTGGGCTCTGATCGCAGGTGTTTAGCCCGTTAAATGCTGCAGTTAGTGCGACCGCGGCATTTAACTTGCCTTTGGGGGGTCTTTTCCCCACGATCGCTCCCCCCCCCCCGCACCATTTTCAGGGGTCGCCGATCATTGCTATGGCAACTCTGGGGTCTGATCAGGACTTTAAAGTTGCCTGTAAGAACTGCCTGTAAGATGGCGTCTCTGATGTCATCTTACGGTACCAGTGTTAGACTATAGGCTGACACTGCTAATACACTGCAATACATCAGTATTGCAGAGTATTATCATGAACAAGCAATCAGATGATTGCTTGTTCATGTCCCATTGTAGAAACTGCCCCATAACATATAAAGAGACATATAACGCAAAAAAAGGTCTAAATCATAACACAAACCCCACATATATAGTATCACTGCGTCCGTAACAATCCGTAGAATAAAAGTAAATTATTATTGAACCCGTATGATGAACGCCATTAAAAAAAACTTGTTCTAAACCCACCAAAAATTTTGATTTTTATCTATTCAATCCCACAAAAAATGCTATAAAAAGTGATAAAAAAACATATGTACTCCAGAATGATACTAGTGCAAAGTATCAACCAGCTAACAATGTTGTGCCACTTTGAAGATGGCCATGCAAAAATGATAGATTTTTCCCACATTAGGGTTTTATTTGACAAATTTAGTAAAACGTAAGAAAAAATATTCATGTATACTATCCCTGTAATAGTATTGACCCATAGAATAAAGATAACATGATTATTGGGCTATACGGTGAACACAAAAAAAAAAGTATTAAAGAATTTATGCTTTTTCTACTCCTGCCCTCAAAAAAAAGTTCCTAAATTTTCAACAATGGGAGATACCAACCCCAGCATGGTAACACTGGAAAAAGCATCTCATCCCGCAAAAAATGGCATCACATGGCCCCAATAAAGCAAAAGCTAAAATTTTATAGCCTACAAAAGTGGCCAATGAGGAAACTTAAATCCTGGCAGCTGCAGGGTGCTCCTTCCCTTCTGTGCCTCGCTGTGCGCCCATAAAACAAGTCATGGCCACATGTTGGGGGTCTCTGTACTCAGGAGAAATTATAAAACAAATTCTATGGTGGGTTTTCTCTTTTTCTCTTTTGGAAATGTGCAAATTTTAGGCCTAAATGAACGTATAACCGTCAAAATTTGACCATTCTAAATTTCACCTACATTTTGTTTCAATTACTATGAAGATCATAAGGGGTTAACAATCTTCCTAAAAGTTGTTTCTGATAGTTTGAGGGGTGCAGATTTGAAAATGGGCTGATTATATAGGGGGTTTCGATGCTAAATAAGTAAAATTTCATTCAAAACTGTATTTATCCCCAAAATAGTCAATTCTGAAACTCCGGAAAAGCGATATTCGATTTGTAAGCCGGTTGATGTCAAAATAAATTACCATATATTCTCGTGTATAAGCTGAGTTTTTCAGCACAAAAAATGTGCTGAAAAACGTCCCCTTGACTTATACATGAGTCGATACATACTTAATAAATACTTAAAAAATAATAAACTTATATACTCACCCTTCGGTGGCCCCGATGTGCAGCGCTGCTCCCCCGATGTCCGCGCGGGTCCTCTTCTGTCTTCCGCACCGGTCTTCTGTAAGATCGTGCTGGGCGCCGCCATTGCTTTCTCCCAGGCGGTGCCTATGACGTCAGCAGCAGCGCGTCATACTATGCGCCTGCCGGCCGTGAGAGGTCAGTGGCAGCGCCCAGCACGATCTTACAGAAGACTGGCGCGGAAGCCAGAAGAGGACCCCCGCGGACATCGGGGGAGCAGCGCTGCACATCGGGGCTACCGGAGGGTAAGTATATAATTTTTTTTTTTATTTTTAATGCTGGGCAGGCTGGGCTGTGCTGTATACTACTGGGGGCAGGCTGGGCTGTGCTGTATACTACTGGGGGAAGGCTGGGCTGTGCTGTATACTACTGGGGGCAGGCTGGGCTGTGCTGTATACTACTGGGGGCAGGCTGGGCTGTGCTGTATACTACTGGGGGCAGGCTGGGCTGTGCTGTATACTACTGGGGGCAGGCTGGGCTGTGCTGTATACTACTGGGGGCAGGCTGAGCTGTGCTGTATACTACTGGGGGCAGGCTGAGCTGTGCTGTATACTACTGGGGGCAGGCTGAGCTGTGCTGTATACTACTGGGGGCAGGCTGTGCTGTATACTACTGGGGGCAGGCTGTGCTTTATACTACTGGGGGCAGGCTGAGGTGGCTGTATACTACAGGGGTGGCTGTATTCTACAGGGGGCAGGCTGGGTGGCTGTATACTACTGGGGGCAAGCTGGGCTGGCTGTATACTACTGGGAGCAAGCTGGGCTGGCTGTATACTACTGGGGGCAAGCTGGGCTGACTGTATACTACTGGGGGCAAGCTGTATACTACTGGGGGCAAGCTGGGCTGGCTGTATACTACTTGGGGCAGGCTGTATACTATAGGGGGCAGGCTGGCTATATACTGGGGGGGGGTCTGTGACCAATGCATTTCCCACCCTCAACTCAGTCAATAGGGTCGGCTTATACTCGTGTATATCCAGACATTTCAAAAATTATGAAAATATAAAGTAGACATATGGGAAATGTTATTCCGTAATTTATTTATCATTCATAATTTTTTTTTTTTTTTTTAAATAAACGCAAAACTTATCTGCCAAAATTTACCACTAAAATGAAATGCAACATGTGGGGAAAAAAAAATAAATAAATCTCAGAATCACTTTGATAATTAACAGTGTTCAAAAGTAATAACCATATAAAGCGACAAGTCAGAATCCAAAAAATGGGGCTGTGCCTTAAGCTACAAAATGCGTCCTTAAGGGGTTAAGGGCATGCAGCTTGTTTTCACATACAGAGTTGTGTATAATGTATATTAACTATAAATAAATTATTAAAATAATAGTTTAGATATTATATGTTTTAGGCTAATTTCATGATGGGGCAACATGGAGTAGTTTAGCCATTTAAGTATATTGAACTTCATTTACGTCTTATATTTTTTAAAAAATATAGAAAATCTACATTTCAATCTGTAAATGGTGAGCGAGTAAATTAAGAAAATTTTACACCAGACATATAAATTATTACATATGTAATCATTGATGTGGATGGGCATGACTGCAGTAATCCTTGCAGATTACAAGAAAGAGCTGTTAGTGGTTGACTAGAAGTTGCCGGCTTCTAGTCTAGATTTGTACCGTGTTAGCCATAGAATGAAAGAAAGAAGAAAACAGGTGATACCTTTTCAAGGCTAACTGAGTATATTTGATGGTGAGCTTTTAAGAATACTAGTGTTCTTCATCAGACTAAGAGAACTAGTATGTAACATCCGTGCAAGCATGTTCTGTCCTCACTTTTGCATAGAAAGGGACTGTTTTCTATTTGTCCTGTAAGACCTTGGAAATGCATAGGCAAACAGGTAGGTTACAGTTTGGGGGTCCTGTTTTGGGCGCACCGTCTTGTCTGTCCTTCCTGAGTTCAGAGTTCACATTACATAGTATTCTCACAAGCTCACAATTAAATATACTCAGCCTCAAAAAGATATTGCCTGTTTTCTACACTCTTTATAAACTGCTTCATGGCCCCCCGGGCCACAGGATGCTATTTTACCAACTAAAGTCAAGTAAGGCTAACAGTAGACAAAGTGGAATGGGGTTTTCTCAGCATCTGCACTGTTGTGTGTATCCCACCCAATGGTCACTAGAGGCCTATCAAAGCTCTCCAAAAATAAGCCCTTTATTTCTGTAACAGATCATTTCAACACTACTTTTTCAATTATCCAAAGTTACAACTAAAATACTGAAATATAGTGTTAATATTTTGACAGAAATATAAAATAAAAGCAAAGGGCCTGAAAAGTACAAAACTTTTTGTTTTATGCTACTGTGGCTGCTTCAAATAAAGTATGATTAACAGCTCATTCTGCTGCTCTGAAAATCTAACTTTGAACCTTTACATTCATCATATAATTTAGGTGTCCTGGAGGAAATCTGCTGTCAGCATTTACTTGCACCCCAAATTAAAACTACAAACATGACATTTCCATGTTTATTTATATAAGCGAAAGCTAAGATTTTATTTCCCTTTATATGTGACATATACTTCCAAGCATCAAACTTTGTTACTTTCATACCTTCTGGGGCTGTCCCTCCTTGAACAAATTCTGAGATTTACACGCTTTGCACTACCATGAGTTTTTAAGGGGTTTGTAATAGATGCTATCATACAGTATCTCAATGCAACTACATGAGTTTATGAGGGATTGGTCCTGTCAAACTAATCTGATCAGCTTCTTTGAGGAGGTAAGTTCTGGACCTGGGAGCCAAGTTGTAAATGTTGTGTTTCTAGGCTTTTCCAAGGCATTTGTTACCGTGCTACATAAAATGAGACTAATTGAAAATCTGTACATGTTGGCGAGCCATTGGCTTAGTGATAGTAAACAGAGGGTTGTGATTAACGGAACATTTGCAGACTGGGTTGAAGTTCCACAGGGGGCAGTATTGGGACCCCTTTCATATATTTTTATTCATGATCTCGATACCATTGGTTTCCACAGCAGAATTTCAATATTTGAAGCTAATATGAAGCTCTAAACTACAGAAGAAATTATTAAAGGTGGAGGCTTAGGCAGAGAAATGGCTAATAAAACAATTTTGTTACATTTTTTCACATAAAACTTTAAAATTACTTGGTAAAAGCTACAGCGGAATAAACCAGGGTTACCAGTGAACGGTACATTTCACTTTAGTGATCAGGGCTGGTCAGCTGCTAATTGAGCAAATAAAATTATGGGATTTATAAAAAGAGGCATAGATGCTCATGATAAGGATCTAGTTTTACCCTTATACAAATATAGTGATCAGACCACACAATTCCAGTGCACTATGGGTGCAGAGGTAAGCGACAAAGCTGAAAAAGTGAATGGGCAGACAGATTACCAAATTTGAGGTTATTTAGCTTAGAAAAAAGATGACTAAGGGTTGACCTCATAGCAATGCACAAATATCTGAATGGTAGTACAAAGATCTCTCCAAAGATCTTTTTATACCCAGGCTTGTAACTAGGACCAGGGGATATCTTCTACACCTAGAGAAGAGGCGGCTCTACCATCACCATAAACAGGGATTTTTTACTGTAAGAGCAGCAAGATTATGGAACTCTGTCGCAAGAAGTTGTGATAGTTCATACATTGTAGATGTTCAAGAGGGATCTGGAAAAATCATGTGTTGTGGGAACAAATAATTTTTTTCTACTATAAAACTATTAAACTTCAAAGATACCTCATAGTCATATGTTCACATGAATAAATCATCATAATATCACTAAAACTGAACTAAATATCTGCTTTTCAGTTTTCAATTTTAAGACCGTCCCAACCTGCAAAATATAACAATAAAGCATATTAACAGGCACCCCTGAAACCTATATATTCTTTGAAAGCAGAGAACCAGGTGATTGCATTTGCCTTGATCAACAGTTGACAGCCTGTACCACCGTAATGTAACTTTGTGACAAACACTAATTATTTTTTAAAAATGCATTGAAAATGGTATGAAAACATACATTTAAACATAAAACTCACATCAAATCAGAGGTTTACGCACAAAAATGAGCAGATTTATATATACCACATTACACAACATCCACAAGAATTTAATCTCCCAAAAATGCTTAACCTGTTCACGACCCGTGACGTAATAGCACGTCACGAGTCGGCCGCGGGTGCATGGAGAGGGCTCACGCGCTGAGCCCTCTCAATAGCAGGTAAGTTTTTGCTGCATATTGCAGCAAAGGCTTACCGGTAACACCCGACTGGCACCGATCGCTGGTGTTATCTCGCTGATCGCCACCGGCAAAGCTGCCGGTGGCTTCAAAAAGACGGTGGCTCATGGGCGCCGCCATCTTTTCGAGGATCGCCGGTCCCCATGACATCATCGGGGAGCAGCGATCCGTCGCCATTGTAGCTACTTCGGATTAACCCATGCATTACAAGGTGCTATCAGCACATTGTAATGTATGAGAAGTAAAATCTACATATACTGCCATACTGTAGTATGGCAGTATATGATAGGATCGTACAGACAACCTAGGGCTAAAGTACCCTAGGCAGTCAGAAAAATAGTAAAATAATAAGTAAAAAAAAAAAATTATAATAAAAAAACCCTAAAAACTCAAATCACCCCCCTTTCCCTAGAACTGATATAAATAAACAGTAAAAATCTGAAACACATTAGGTATCGCCACGTCCGAAAATGCCCGATCTATCAAAATATGATAACGGTTTTTCACTGCGTTTAATCCCGTAACGGAAAATCACGCTCAAAGTCGAAAATGCCACTTTTTTTTTCATTTTAAAAAAAATTTAAAATTCTATAAAAAGTGATCACAAGGTCATACAGTCCTAAAATTGATAACATTGTAAACGTCATCAAAATCCGCAAAAAAATACTTCACCCACAGCTCTGTACACCAAAGTATAAAAAAGTTATTAGCGCCAGAAGATGGCAAAATCCCCCCCCCAAAATTTTGTACAGGTGGTTTTAATTTTTTTAAATGTATGATAACATTATAAAACCTATATAAATTTGTTATCCCCGTAATCGTACCAACCCAAAGAATAAAGTAGACATGTCATTTGGGGTGCACAGTGAAATCCGTAAGATCCAAGCCCAAAAGAAAATGGCACAAATGCGTTTTTTTACCAATTTCACTGCATTTGGAATTTTTCTCCCGCTTCCCAGTACACGGCATGGAATAATAAATACTATCTCTATGATAGAGCTGAGCTCTCTCCATATACAGCGGGTAACAGCTGTATAACACAGCTGACAGCCGCCTGTTACTGCCGCGGTCGGTGCTGACACGGATCGCGGCAGTTAACCCGTTAAGTGCCGCAGTCGAACCCAACCGCGGAACCTAACTTACCCATACATGGGCACCGCCATCTTGGATGGCCAATCGCTGCCCCCTGTGACATCATTAGAGGGCAGCGATTGCTTGGCATGGCAGCCTACAGTCTTATTGAGACTCACAGGCTTGACATGTGCAGTGATCTCTAATAGCCAGCAGATGGCAGGCTATTAGAAATCATTGTAATATTGGTATATACTGCAATATAGTAGTATCGCAGTGTATAGTATTAGCAATCGGACCCTGCAGGGTTAAATTACCCTGGAGGATCTTTATTAATGGTAAATTAAAAAAAAAATAAAAAATAGGAAAAAATAGGAAAAAAAGTAAAAGTTAAAATCACCCCCCTTTCCATATATAAAAGTAAGAATCAGAAATGTTTGGTATCATCACGTCCCATGATGTCCGATCTATCCGCTAACCTCGTAACGGAAAATGGCACCCAAAGTCGAAAGTGACACTTTTTTGGCATTTTGAAAAATATAAAAAATTATATAATAAGTGATCAAAAGGCCATACAGTCCTCAAAATGATAGCATTAAAAACATCATAAAAATTAGTAAAAATAACACCACCCACAGCTCCATGCACTGATGTATGAAAAAGTTATTAGTGCCAGAACGTAAATGTATGAAAACATAAAACCTATACAAATTTGGTATCCTCATGATCGTACCGAACCAAAGAATAAAGTAGACATGTCATTTAGTGAAAGCTGTAAAATACAAGTCTACAAGAATATGGCGCAAATGTGTATTTCCATCATTTTCACTGCATTCAGAATTTTTTTACCACTTACCAGTACATGACATGGAATATTCAATACCATCAATATAAAGTGCAACTTTTTACGCAGAAAACAAGCCCAAACACAGTTCTTTACATGGAAAAGTAAAAAATTTACAGATTTTTGAAGGTGGGGAGTGAAAAATGAAAATGCAAAAATGAAAAAGGGCCACGTCTTTAAGGGG
Source organism: Engystomops pustulosus (assembly GCF_040894005.1). NCBI lineage: Eukaryota > Metazoa > Chordata > Amphibia > Anura > Leptodactylidae > Engystomops > Engystomops pustulosus. Next base: position 54,345,110 of record NC_092413.1, read on the forward strand.
TTAACCAAGATAATGAGATAACAAAAGTCACATTTAGATGTGCGCCAATGAATTAGCTGCACATTAATGGATCCCTCAGCAGTTCATAAGAAATTGATTAAGTACGCCATGACATAGGTATGGGATGGCACAAAATAAAAACTTTTTTCCGGAAAGTTTGTGTGTTTTTTAGTTACACTTGAGTTATAACTTTATGGACTTTATTGGGTCGCACTGTTAATATGTAGCCACATATGGAAATGAGGATCGAATGTTCACTGTTTCACCCAAATTGCATAAAAAAAACTATCACAAAATATAAGGCAATCAGAGCAACTGTGTTCTCAGATTGTTCTGGATAGCAGAGGGTTAACATGAACATTAGTTGATATTATCCCTATTATCAAAATTTAGTAACATATAAGGTCAATATTTACTTTATCTGTGAGGTGCAGCAGCTCCTGTGTGCAGCATTATCCAAATTCTCCCTGCAGCCTGATGGCCAAGAATCTGAAAGGGAGGAACATGTCAGAGGACCATATCTCTGGATCTGTGGCACCGAGAAACTCACTTATTTTGTTCCTATAAAAGAGGAGAACCTGCTCTTTCATAAATTTGCATTTCTAAGTTTTAGAAGACTGGGGAGATTAACAGTTAAAATGTTACAGTTAAACATAAATATTCTAGAAACAGAATTTTAGATTCATTTGAAAGAAGAGATTCTCCTCTTAAGCAAAAAGAAGTGTGTTTCTACACATAAGCTCCTTGCAACTTTTTGGTGGCAAAAAGTTCCAAAAATTATGATGCAACTTTTTCAAGCCAAAAAAGTTCTAGAAACTCAATGATAGATCTTTTTGTAAGATTTGTAAGGGGTTTCCAATGTTCTGGTGCCTTTGCACATGTGCAGTGACTTTGCACATGTGTAATTATATCCAAAAACTATTAAATTAAACTCTGCCCTCCAAAAACACAATGGCCATGCTTACCTTTTGTTTCCTGTTGTGGGCCCATACAAGGGTTTACATCCACACGATGGTTGGTTCTTTTTCTTCTTTTATCCTGTGTGAAAATGTACATTCAAGGGATAAATAATAATTTCAGTAAATAATTTGTGTTGTCAGACTAAACATGAATTTTGAAACTTTTGACAAGTTTCAGTTTTTTTCCTTAACTATTGGAAAATGAATTATATATAATTTTCCACTTACATAAAAAAAAAACTGTCTAAAATTTGCTTGAATAAATTAAAGCATTCTAAAGTCATTACGGCATTAAGTGACACGGCACATTTGTAAAATCAGGCTTGGTCCTAAAGGTGATTAAGTCTGGTCCTAAAGAGATTAACCCTTTACCCTCAATGGACTTTTTCCATTTTGCGTTTCCATTTTTCACTCCCCACCTTCAAAAATCTCATACAGATTTCTACATGGAAAAATAAAAAAAAGTTTGAGGGTTTGTTTTCTCTGTAATAGTGGCAGTATTTTATATTCCATGCCGTATGCTAAGAAGCTGGTAAAAAATCTCAAATGCTTTGAAATTGACGAAAAATTGCATTTGCACCATTTTCTTGTGGTCTCCGTTTTTGTGGTCAACATTTTTGCTGTGCGCTCCAAATGACAACTCTACTTTATTCTTTGGGTCGTTATAATCACATGGATACCAAAGGTTTATATAGGTTTTGAGAGATTTTAAAAACTTAAAACCTTTTATACTAAAAAACAAAATGTCTTCATTTTGCCATATTCTGACATCAATAACTTTTTCATACTTTGGTGTATGGAGCTGTGTAATTTGTCATTTTTTGCAGGACTAGATGATATTTTTATGCTACGGTTGAGGACCTTTTGTAAGACCCTTGAAATCACTTTTTATAAAAAAAAATTAAAATTTTTATGTCTTATTAAACGGCGAAAAAGTGCCAATTTATAATTTTCTATTGTGTGGTTCACTGCCTGAAATAACCACTTTAATATTTTGATATATTGGGACTTTGTGGCAATACTTAAAAATACACAAACACAATCATAAACATGTTATGTGAAATCTAGTGAAAGGTGGATGATTTAAACTTTAAGTTTTTAAATTTTTTTTACATGTTTATTAAACATTTTTTTTATTTATACTGTATTATTAGGCACCCGCGGATACTTGAATACTAAGGGGTCGGATCATTTATACAATATACTGAAATACTACAGCATTGCAGTGAAATACTACAGTATTGCATTGCCAATGGCAGCCTCCTTTACAGGCCTGCTATGACAGCCATGGATCCATGGAGCTCTCTGATGATGCCCTCTGGATCCAAGATGGCATGTCACTGGCTCCGTTCGTGGGTGTCAGACGTTGGTGTTAGCTGCATAATACAGCTGACACTAACTATGTATACAACTGCCTCAGCCTGTGAGCCCTATCAGATATGATACACGTGTACAGATATGTCAAATGTTGATCAAGTGTTAAGTATGCCGCTCTAGCACACTATATATGGAATTAAGTGAACTAGCTGTATCTAGGTTTATTTTAATCTGAGGCAACCTGAGTCTGCTGTTCTATCCATATATCTAAACAACTTATTTAAAGGAAATCTACCATCAAAATGCAGCATGATAAGCCAGGGACACTTACTCATAGATCCATACACTATGACTGTGGTAATGTTCTTATAAATTATATCCATTGTCTCGTTGATGCTAAAAGCACCTTAGTGAAATGGCTTCACAGGCTGTTAAAATGAGCAGCACTTGTCTGGACTGCTGCTGGTTTACACAGGCAGATTGCGGAGGGAGAGAGCAGGGGGTTGAGTGAGACATGTTTTGCTCCTTGTTGAGGAGTTCTGGAAAAAATCCACCAGAGCCCTTTGAGCTTCTATGAATAATAATAAAAGCTGATTTTAGAAAGAAGGATACCATGAATAACAAGTATAAGAACATTACCACAGTCATAGTGCCTGGATCTATGAGTAAGTGTCCCAGGTTTATCATGTGCAACACCCTCGCCGATGCAAGGCAGAGTGGTTGTTGCGAATACGTCCCACCATGTAGCTTGAAGCCTGCGTAGGGTCTGATCAGCCCCACAGCATGTCACTACATAGTCACTACATAACACAAATGAGCACTGCAGAGGTAGAGCCTGCCTGGTAAGGCAGGAGTTAATTGTTTTATGTGATGTAATTCCAGCAACCAATATACTGTATGTCTGTGAGCTGAGATGTAATTGGAGGAGTAGCCACCACCTGACCAGTGGGAGTAACAAAACCCTGGTCAGGAAACTTCTAGAGGGCAGTCAGACCCAGGAGTTTGAAGAAGAGAGTGCAGTGTGAGGAGAGAGTTCATTCTCTCAGATTAGAGACTCTGAGGAGTCAGTGCAGCTGGCACATCAGACCAGAGCAGGTGAGCCCAGCTCCCTGCTGAAGACTGTAGTGAGACAGTTAGTTAGGAAAGGGATATCATCCTACCTTCAAGGGTGATATATGAAGCAACCCAGGACAAGCTGAAGCATCCTTCTAGGACACAGCTACCTCCCAGCCTGCCTTTGCATCCAGGCTGATGATCTACATCCTGTGGCTCCCTCCAACTGCATTTCAGTAATCTACCATTCTGTTAAGGCACGTTGTTGCGGTTCCTGTCGGTTCCAATAAAGAACTGTAAGTTGTTTTTGTTCAACGTCTGCCTCCATCTGGTCCATGCTACTACGGCTGTCACCATCACGGGCACCCTGTCCACCACACAGAGACCCATACTCTAGACACCAAAGGGTTGCCCCAGGGAGAACCGCTATAGCAGCCTCTCCCTCATCATTTCTTGCCAACACCACCCTGCTGGAGACCTGCCAGTCTGTAGGACAGCCCTCCGGTTCCCCATACCAAGCACCGTGACACTAGCGTGCCTAGGCCGCAACGGCCAGCCACTCAGGTACTGCGGGCCCCGGCTGACTCCAGACCCCGAGAAAAGGCTAGGCCCCGGTGGGGGATGTTGCACATGTTTCATTTTTATGGTAGATTTTCTATAAAGCAGTTAACAAACTGGACATCAGATCTGGTAGCCACATTATACATGTTGAGGATATGTTTTTGTATCTTTGTATCTGAAAGTCATATCTGCAAAAAAAAAGACATTCATTGGTAGCAGATATGGTATAAAATAGAAACTTTATTTAACATGGAAAGAATATCAGAGATCTCATTCCATTTTGTTTTGACAGGACTAAATGTCTTTGCAGAATGCACACTGTGCGTCATATGCTACACTTCACATAATGTCTTCCATACTTGTGTTGATCATTTATGATTAATTGAGCAACTATTTGTTATTATTTCTGACATCCAAAAGCTTCTGTAATAATCGTTTTCAAGCTTTTCTTTCAAGACTATTTTTTCCTCTGAGTTATTCACATTATTATTCAACATAGTTTATACGTAGTGTACCATGCTAGAATGACAATAATAAAAAGTATATCAACATAAGGGTGCATTTGGTCTATGTAAGAAACAGAAAATCCAGCTCTCCACTCTTGTAGACTCCTGTGCAATCACATATTGAAATCCATGGTTAAAGTAAACCAAGATGGTCAGACACAAGGTGTAATCAAATCCAAAGCTTGCTTCATTCCAGCCAAATTATGATAAAGAATCACAACAGGACAATCATCACAAGAACTGACCATGCTCTAACTCAAGGCTGAGGGTCTCAGTGAGTCAATGGGGGACATAGTGGCTTAAACATAGAACCACTGCAAGCACAAAGAGGGCACGATCACATGATGCATCACGTCACGTTCTTTGATGTGTTTTTATGCATTTCAGCCTTGATCACATGCTGAGGTTACATTGTATTTTAGCAGATGCAGTGGAAATGCAATGTAACCTTAGCATGTGGTCAAGGCTGAAACCTCTGGAATGCTTCAAAAACGCATAAAAAAATGAGACACAACGCATCATATGAACGTGCTCAGGCAGATTCACTTAAGAAAAAAAACAACATACCCACTCCACTCCCACTTTAACCCCTTCCCGACATTTGACCTAATAGTACTGCATCGCGGGAGGTGTGTTCCCGCAAAATGCAGTACTATTACGTCATGCTTCTGGCACCGGCTCCTGAACGGAGCCGGTGCCAGAAGCAGTGGGTGTCAACCCCTGACACGCCGCCGTTGCGCTGACTGCGGCGTGCAAGGGGCATTTGAGAAGAATAGGACCCCCCCACGCTGCTCGGTGAAGGCCGTAAAAACAAAACCCGAAAAACACGCCAAAAATGTACATTTTTCATAAAATCTCTACACAAAAATGTTCTAAAAAGTGATCAAAAAAAGTTATGTGTGCAAAAATGGTACCACTGAAAAGAACAACTCAACACGTAAAAAAATAAACCCTAAGCTAGCTCTGTCAACCAAAAAATATTAAAGTTACATCTCTGAAAAGATGGCAATGCAAAAACAAATGAGATTTCCTCTATATTAGTTTTTATCCAGTAAAATTGTAAAAATAAATGAAAAACTATATAAATGAGGTATCACCGTAATCGCAGTGACCTATAGAACAAAGATAATATAGTATTTTTAGTGAATGATGTACGACCCCCAAAGAATACGAAAAGAAAGTAAACCAAAATGGACAATTTTCTTTTAACCCATACTTTCAAGAGTTAATAAAATCTCATCAATAAGCTAATGACCCACTAAAATGAAGTATTTGTAAAGTGCATCTCATGTTGCAGAAAATAAGCCCTTATATGTCCAAATTGCCAAAAAAATAAAGATTGTATAGTCAATAAAAAGTGACAATGCATAATCTGCTCTGAATGGCGCAGCTTCCCTTTGATGCCCTGGCGTCTGCCCATACCGCAGGTTACCACCACATTTGGGGTATTGTTATACGCGGGAGGGATTGGTTATCAAATTTTGTGGAGCGTTTTGGTATTTTATTCACTGAGAATTTGTACATTTTTTAAAAAACACATTAATTTAGCCAAAAAAATTTTACTTTCAAAATTGCATCCGATTTTGTTTTAACCCCTGTAAAACAATTAAAGGGTTAACAAACTTCATAAAAGTTGTTTTATGTACGTTGAGAGGTGTAGTTTCTATAATGGGATAATTTATGGGGTTTTACTTTTATTTAGGCCCCTCAAAGTGATTTGAAACCTGAACAGGTCTCTCAATAGCAGGATTTTGCGTTTTTTATGAAAATGTGAAAAATCGCACCTAACGTTCAAAGCCCCATAACATCCTACAAAATAAGAGTATGCATAAAAAACCATGTCCACATAAATTAGACATTTAGTGAATGTTAGTTATTATGTTTTTTGCGGTTATGACTATGTATGGAAAAAGTAGAACATTTTGAAGTTCGAAAATCAAGAATTTTTCCAAATTTTCACCAAATATCTGATTTTCTCACAAATAAATGCAAAACATACCACCAACATTTTTCAACTAACATGAAGTACAAAGTGTCACGAGAAAACAATTTTAAAAGCGTTCCGAAGTTATAACCACTTGTAGTGACAGGGCAGATTTGAAAAAATGGGCCGTGTCAGGAAGGTGAAAAGTGGCTTCAGCATTAAGGGGTTAATAAATCTGTCAGGCAGCAGAGCATCAAATAGCAGTCATAGAACAGTTATGTGGAATCGGTGTAATGATATCTAAATAGCCCCTTACATCTTAGCCAGGTAGTTAGCTGTTTGGGTCACATACAAAAATTGCTTAGATTTGATTTGGATTGAATAAAGTAGCTTAGTATTTGATCACACCTGGTGCGGTCAACTTTGTTTGTTTGCTTTAACCATATATTTGTTTTAGCTTTTCTTATTGAGATAACATTGGGCACATAATGAATGGCTATCCTATATACACAAAAGTCTTTTAGAGCAGCTGTCACAAACCTTTCCAGCAACAGCACAAACACAACCAGACTTGGTGCTAGGTGTCAGACTGCATAAGTGGTGGTAAACTCACCCTGCAATGTCTCTGCGGCCTGCTGAAAGACTAGAAGATCAAGTTTGCGATGAGGCATTACAGGATTATAGAGAAAAATAAATCCTGTAAAAAGCAGATAAAGGCCGCAAAAATAGAGAGAAATATTGCCAGGGAGAGCAAAAATAATCCCAAATTATTTTTCAAGTATATAAATGATAAGAAACTAAAGACAGAGAGTGTGGGTCCCCTTAGAAATAACATGGGGGTCATGGTGGAAGGAGATGAGGAAAGGGCCAATCTACTGAATGTCGCCTTCTCAACTGTCTTTACCCAGGAAAATCCCCTGGTGGAAGACACAATGAGGAATAATGTAAATTCTTTTTATAATGTCAACAGTTTAACCCAGGAAGAGGTACGGCGCCGCCTCACAACCACTAAGATAGATAAATCACCTGGGCCAGATGGCATACACCCCCGGGTTCTGCATGAATTATGTACGGTGATAGACAGACCGTTATTTTTAATATTTGAAGATTCACTGAGGACTGGTTATGTTCCACAGGAATGGCGCATAGCGAATGTGGTACCAATATACAAAAAAGGATCAAATAGCGATCCTGGAAACTACAGACCCGTAAGTCTAACTGCTGTGGTGGGGAAAATATTTGAGGGGTTTATTAGAGATGCTATCCTGGAGTATCTCACTGTGCACAACCTTATAACCCAGCGTCAGCATGGGTTTATGAGAGATCGGTCCTGTCAGACTAATCTGATTGGTTTCTACGAGGAGGTAAGTTCAAGACTGGATCTGGGGGACGCTGTGGATGTTGTATATCTGGACTTCTCAAAGGCATTTGACACCGTGCCACATAAAAGGTTGGTATATAAAATGCGACTGCTGGGAATAGGAGAAAATCTGGGTATCTGGGTAAGTAATTGGCTTAGTGATAGAAAACAGAGGGTGGTCATTAATGGCACATTCTCAGATTGGGTTGATGTTACCAGTGGAGTGCCACAGGGGTCAGTATTGGGGCCATTTCTTTTTAATATTTTTATTAATGACCTTGTAGTGGGTTTACACAGTCAAGTTTCAATATTTGCAGATGATACTAAGCTGTGTAAAGTAATAAATACTGAGGTCGATAGTTTGGCATTACAGAGGGATTTGTGGAAGCTTGAGGGATGGGCAGAGAAATGGTTGATGAGGTTTAATGTAGATAAATGTAAAGTTATGCACTTGGGCCATGGAAACAAAAAGTATAATTATGTTCTAAACGGTCAATTACTTAGTAAAACTGAAGCTGAAAAGGACTTGGGCGTATTGGTGGATGGTAAACTTAATTTTAGTGACCAGAGCCAGGCGGCTGCTGCTAAAGCAAATAAAATAATGGGATGTATCAAGAGAGGAATAGATTCTCATGATAAATACATAGTTCTGCCCTTATACAAATCCCTGGTCAGACAACACATGGAATATTGTGTACAGTTTTGGGCACCAGTGTATAAAAAGGATATAATAGAGCTGGAACGGGTGCAGAGGAGAGCAACCAGGATTATTAGGGGAATGGGGGGACTAGAATACAATGACAGATTACAAAATTTGGGATTATTCAGTTTAGAAAAAAGACGACTGAGGGGAGACCTCATTACAATGTATAAATACCTGAACGGACAGTACAAGGATCTCTCCAAAGATCTTTTTATACCTAGGCCTGTGACCAGGACAAGGGGGCATCCTCTACGCCTAGAGGAGAGGCGATTCTACCATCACCATAGACAAAGGTTCTTTACTGTAAGAGCAGTGAGACTATGGAACTCTCTGCTGCAGGAGGTTGTTATGGCCGACTCTATGTACATGTTCAAGAGAGGCCTGGATGACTTTCTGGAGAGAAAAAATATCACGGGTTATGGGGATAAAACATTTATTTAATTCTTGAAGGTTGGACTTGATGGACTTGCGTCTCCTTCCAGCCTTATATACTATGATACTATGAAGTTTGGAACAGTTACCAATATGACCATTTTGAGGTCTGCTTACATTTTATCTGGGTGCACACATCTGATGTTCCCGGCATATGCATAAGAGGAGAAAAAGCAGCAACAGATTCAAGTGTCAATGAATCAGAGGGGGTAATGTATCTCCATACTGACGGTTCCTTTACTAATCTTTGAGACTTTTTCGACAATAAATTCTCAACTAATATGTGAAAATTTGAAAAAAATTGATTTTCTGCTTGTGACTTATTGCTACAGAAGTGACCATCAGATGTCTTCAGCTACGTGCAGCACATCTCAAACCTGTGCCCCTAAAAACACCATTAACTTACAGTATATTGTCACAGTTATAAATGCTATCTCCTGATTTTTATATGGCAGCAACATTCTGTAATTGATTTTTGTTTACTCTATTCATTAATATTTAGAAAATCAGAACCTCCATTCATTTACATGTAACCCCGCCCCTCATTATAAATTAAAGTAGTAGAACAGTACTCCCTCACCATTCATATGTAGTACGTTTTCATTGCTACCATTTGAGGCCTGTGCAACATTTTGATCACTTTTTATTACATTTTTTATGTCATGTAAAAGGGTGTAAAAGTCGCAATTCGGACATTTGGGTGCCATTTCCAGTTTTGGAGGTCACCGTTGGCAATAACCGTTTTTATATCTTGATAGATTGGGAATTTTGGGACGCAGCAATACCCAATGTGTTTGTGCTTTTCTTTTACTGTTTATTATGTTTTATATCCGTTCTAGGGAAAGGGGGGTGATTTGAATTTTTAATAATTTATTAATTTTTAAAAATTTTTAAACTTTTTTTTTTTTTTCCTCACTATTCCTTTTTTATATTAACCCTAGATAGTCAGATCATTCCTACCATATACTGCAATACTACTGGCTCAATGTAACGAATCTCCTGAAACCATGCAGGGTCTGACAAAGACCCGAGGCTGTCATGGCAACCGATCACCACCCCCCGATGATGTTCGGGGGACTGACGATCTAAAGAAAAATGGTGGCACCCATCAAAAAAGGGGGAATAGGGAGAGAAGATATTACAAAAGAGGCATAATGGAGGTGTGTTATAAAAGAGGGCATAATAAGCGGGGACATTATGAATAGGGCATTACGAATGTGGCATAATGAGAGGGGGCATTAAAACTCTCAAATCATTCCAATGGCTCATGTGGCTCCATGGAAAAGTGCTGCTTTTTCTTCTTCGGCTAAAAGATACTTCACAGGTCTTGAGGAAAAAAGGATTAATACTGCTCTTTTTCCCAACTTTCTTATTTGTATTTATTTACCAGTTATAGGTCATTGTTTCATAGTGATTCATATGAAATACTTGCATGCTCTGTATAATGCATTTTATTTAACCAAATAACTACATTTTAATTACTTGGTAATAACTTTATTCCATTTTGAGAATTGTAGGGAAAGTGCCAAACTGTTCTTTCTTAAGAAGCACCTACGCAGATTTATTTTGTTCCCATACATTATTTTCCTTTATTGTTCTAGAGTTAATACAAACAAATATGTAAACAGGAAGCCTTTAAAAGTTTAGTGGTAAAGTAAGATCAGTATAATTTCTAAAGTGTTACTGAAAATATAAAAATAATCTCTCACAAAGATGCATTTAAGTTTCACAATTTTTAAAGCTAAATATAAAAGCCTCTTTTTCCTTGTGAGGAAAAGGAACACATTTAAATACTTATTGGTTTAACACTTACTTGTTAACACCAAGTTCTTTGTAACAAGAAATATTTTATTTTTTACTTTAAGGGTTCATACATTTAAGCAACCTTTTTCTATGAAAAAAAAATCCAAAAATAGATTTTGCCAATTTAAGAACATTTTTATAGAAAGTGCATATTCTTTTCAGATATACAAAAATAAAATTTATTTTACCTTAAAAATAGCAAATAAGTTCACACAAATTTCACAGTGTTAATAAAATTATCACAAGAACAGATATAGGATTAGCCAAAATCTAACATAAAAAAAAAAATAATCAAGCATTGATAAACCAGGGACACTTACTCAAAGATCCAGGCACTGTAACCTCCTTCTTTCTAAAATAAACTTTTAAAATTATATTAATTGCTGATCTGTGTCATACAGAGCGAAAGGGCAGTGCAGATGTATGAATCTGCATCTCAAAGGACTTCAGGTAATCTTCCGCCCCACTCCGGGCTCTGTCATATGCTGTCCGAGGCGGTATTTTCATCCCGCCTCAAGGCAGATCAGGCCCTACAGCTGCATCTTTGGAAATTAGCCAAGTAGGTTTCAAAAGTTTTTGGACCTTTAAACCCTTACTGACGTGCGCCGTAATAGTACAGTGCATGTACCATGCGGGTACATGAAGAGGGCTCACGGGCTGAGCCCTCTCCATAGCTGGTAAGTCTTTGCTGAATATTGCAGCAAAGAGTTAGTGGTAACATTTGTGATTGGTGTTAGCACCGAATTGACTATTTTGGGGATAAATACTGTTTTAAATAACATTTTAAATATTTAGCATTAAAACCACTCTACATAATCAACCCTTTTTCCCAAATCTGCACCCCTCAAAATATCAGAAACAGTTTTAGGAAGATTGTAAACCCCTTGAGATCTTCATAGTAATTGAAACAAAATGGAGGTAAAATTTAGAACGGTCAAATTTCGATGGTTATATGTTCATTTATCCCTAAAATTTACATATTTCCAAAAGATAAAAAACCCATCTTACAATTTGCTATGCAATTTTCTTTTGAGTACAGAGACCCCCAAACATGTGGCCGTTACATGTTTTATGGGCACACAGCGAGACGCTGGAGGGAAGGAGGCACCTGCAGCTGCCAGGATTTTAGTTTTTTCATTGGCTCCCTTATTAGACTATAAACATTTAGCTTTTTCGCTATCAGGGCCATGAGATGGCATTTTTTTGCGGGACGAGATGCTTTTTTCAGTGTTTCCATTTTGGGGTTGGAAAAGCATCAGTTCTGTACTGGATTTTTTACTTTGGTGTTCACCGTATAGCCTACCAATCCTGTTATCTTTATTCTATGGGTCGATACGATTACGGGGATACCATACTTGAATATTTTTTCTTATGTGTTTCTTAATTTGCCAAAAAATACCCTAATGTGTGTGTGTGGGGGGGGGGGGGACCAATCATTTTGGCATTTCCGTCTTCCAAGGGGCATAACAATTTTACTTTTTGGTTACAGAGCTGGTTGATGGCTTGTTTTTTGCAACAGTATCATTCTGGAGTACATATGTTGTTTTGATCACTTTTTATTACATTTTATGTGGGATTAAATGGGTAAAAATCAATTTTTTTCAGGTTTTATACATTTTTTTTACACCGTTCATCGGGTGCAATAATTATTTACTGTTTTTCTACGTTTTTTTATGGATGCAGTGATACTATATATGTGGGGTTTGTGTTAGGATTTGGACTATTTTTGTGTATTATATGTCTCTTTAATTGTTTTGGGGCTTATGGGCTTTTTTATTGATTTATGAATTTATTTTTTGTTGAATAACTATTTCTTTTACTTTTTCTTAGTTCCACCATGGGACATGAACAAGTAGTCATTTGATTGCTTGTTCAGAATAATACTCTGCAATACTGATGCACATGCATAGGCTGACACTGTGCCTTTAAAATGATGTCATAGACGCCATCTTAATGGCACCACCTGCAGGCAGCGCTGGGTTCCTGTTCGGACCCCAGGGCTGCCATAGCAATGATCAGGGCCCCCTGAAAATGGCACAAGGGGGGACGATTGTGGGGGAAAAACCCCCCAAAGGTAAGTAAAATGCCACGGTCGCACTGACCGTCACATTTAACGGGTTAAACACCTGCGATCGGAGCCCATTCCAACCGCGGGTGTTACTTGTGGATCTTAGCTGTAGATTACTGCTGACATCTCGTAACTCCCGATGCCAGTTCGGCTCTGGTGGAGAGCGCTAGTACAGTGCTGAGCGCTAACCACAGGAGCTCGTGCAATATTAGTACGGCGCTGAGCGCTACAGGGTTAATTTGTCCACACCAGAATTTTATCGTAGTTTGCACTAAAAAAAAAAAAAAAAACAAAAAAAAAAACAAAAAAAAAAAAAACACACCTATCTGCACCACACTTATAAAGGGGTTCAGACAGTTTTCGGGCTCTTCTACAAAAGGGTTGTAGCTTTAAAAAGGCAGCGTGGCCTTGCTAACTTTCTGCCATAAAGTAAGCCAACCAGTAGGAGGTGCAGAGTATGACTAGACAGTATTGTACTAGAGCAGATTTATAATCCAGCATTACGCTTTTAGAAATCTGGTGCTAACTCTAGTCTAACTCTGCACTGTCCAACATTAGAACACATTTTATAAATCTGCCTCATCATTTTTATGGTATAGTGAACGACCCCCCCCCCCACAAATCCTTAAACAGAATTGCTGATTTTCTTTTTCTCCATACATTCAAGACCCACTAAAATAAAGTGCATCTAATCTCACAGAATATATATATATCCAAATTTACAAATAAAAATAAAGATAGTATAGCCTTTAAATGACAGTGACAGTACACATCTGCTCCGAATGGGGCTCCTTCACTTTAATGTTATGGCATGTACAGCAGTTTACCACCACGTAGAAGGTATTAAAATACTCACACTTCGTATAGCATTTTGGTATTTTATCCACTGAGATTGTGTACATTTTTGAAAAATACATTCATTCAGCCAAAAAAAAAGTCAATTTAAAAATTGCACCCTATTTTGTTTTAACCCGTTTAAAAGGGCTAACAAACTTCATAGATGTTTTCTGCGTAACAAATTGTACTTCATAGTGACAGTATTTATTCTTCCATGCCGTGTACTGGGAAGCTGGAGAAAAATTCCAAATGCAGTGAAATTGGTGAAAAAACACATTTGTACCATTTTCTTTTGTAGGCTTCGATTTTACAGCTTTCCCTATGCGCCACAAATGACATGTCTCCTTTATTCTTTGGGTCGGTGTAATCACGGGAATACCAAATTTGTATAAGTTTTATGTTTTCACACATTTACAAAAATTAAAACCTCCTGTACAAAAATGTTTTTTTTTTTAGATTTTGCCATCTTCTGGCACTAATAACTTTTTTATGTAGGAGCTGTGGGTGGTGTCATTTTTTGTGACTTTTGATTAAGTTTTCAATACAAAAAGTGCCATTTTCAAATCCGTTACAGGGTTAAACAAAGTGAAAAACTGTAATTATTTTTTAATAGATTGTGCATTTTTAGACGCGGCCATACCTAATGTGTTTATGATTTTTACTGTTTATTTATATTTCTATTAGTTCTAGGAAAAGGAGGCGATTTGATTTTTTAGGTTTTGTGTTTCTACAAATGATTATCCGTTGAAGATTTTATGAGGATTTCCCAGTTGAATTTTTGCACTTCATTGTTAAAGAGTAATGAATATTGAAGAGTGGGTTTATTGAAATTCAGGGTCGTTGGGTTTGTCCGAATTTTGGGACAAAATTTGGTTCAGAACATGGACTTGTGGCTGAACTCTGAGCCGAACACAAACCCTATCGAAGTCATGGCGACCTGATTTTTAACACCCCAAAATGGTTGTAAAATGGGGCTACTAAAGTCTAGAGGGCTGAATTAAAAAACAAAACATAAAAAAAATATACAAAGAAATAATAAAATATAATAATGAACGCTGATGATGCCATCCTCATCAAAAAAAACTTTAGGCAATGACAGAGGAAGTAATGGTGGCACAGGAAGAAGTAAAATGTGTAAGGCAAGTCTACACATGGATGACAGAGTTGGGTACTGCACCAACAGTAGGCAATTACTCCATTGCCCAGCCTTGGGATAGTTTTGGAGAAGGATAATAGGACCATATTTGCCATCAGCAGGGTGTCACCTAGTGCTGCTCACGGCATTGCCTCTAGAAATCTTGGCTCACACTAGCCACTACATGCTTTAGTGGCCTTTTATATTTCTTTACTCTTTATTTTATATTCATTTTTGTTTTAAGTACTTTACCTAGCCTAATTTTTGCAGGGCAATTGCTTGTTTGGTGATGAATGGACCAGAAATCTGCCTGGATACAAATTGCATTTTTAGGGCAGTGAGAGGAAGGACTTGTTTTTTTCCCAATGTTTATTTTATGGATGTGAGAGAAAGAGCGCAGTTTTCCCATTGCATCTTTTATCAAAGTGGAAGGAAGTGTCCATTTTTTCCCATTGCATCTTTTAAGGCAGTGAGAGGAATATTTCACAATGTCCAGCAGTAGCAATTAGTGCCTGGCTACCCTGCTGGATCCACACTAAAGATAAAATAATATCCTTGATTCCACCACTGGTGCTCATGATAGAAAAATGAGAGAATGCCCTAGTGGTGGAGGTTACCATCTTTCAGTGATTGCTCAGTATTGGTTACAGATGGCTATGTTCCCCTCCTGGTAGATTACAGATGCCTCATACATAATTCATTACAGTTTTCTGAAAATGTTGGCGTTTTACGTATTTGCCTGTTTTCTTTAATTGATTATATTCAGTGTAGACTTGATAAGATCTCAATGGAGGATGACCACTATTCAAAGGCCAAATCTACTTTACTAATAATGGAAAACATGCAAGCTTTGCCGTTGATGATGTACTGAAAATCACTAGCCCCAAACTCATTGCTTTAGCTCAGGGGTTTCTGCAGGCTTGGGAAAACAAGAAGCAGAATGAGGAGCATTGCCCTAATCTTTGTAAAGCTTTGGATAACGCAACCAAGGCATTTATGCTTTTCTCATCTGCATCATATTAACCCTTCCTGGGAACTTCATTGTGGAGTACACATCTTAGAACAAACAAAAACTTTTCTGATTCATGACTTACTGCACAATATTCACTATGATGAACACTTTTATGATCCACTTATTACTGCACTCTGAAAGGAACAACTTTGCAATCAAGGTATGATTAATAATGATAATTCATGATGTATCTGGAGCTGAATAATACACAGATCTTGATAGATGATGTAATAAATGCGTATAATTCGGTGTGGTCTTTGTAGGTATTGCTGTGTGATAATCTATAACCTGTAAGACTATCCCTGTAGTCGAAGGAAAAATCTGTGGCAAGAATGGCTGTTTGAAATGAATATAAAAGCATCAAATCATTATTCACACGTACAGCACTAAGCAGCAATTATAGCTAGGGGTAAGAATGCATTAAAAATAGAAATGTTAATATTTACATTTTCCAAAATAAATTTCTGAAAATTCTTAAAAGAGAAATAGATCTCTTGAATAAACCTTTTATTCTCCTTAATTCCAGGAAGTCTTGGTCATATTATAATCAATATTCAGAGGGGAATTTATTAATGGATTGCCACATTTTTTGGCACAATTTTGTGCACAGATAAAACAGCTAAAAGCTGAAGTTCTATTTAACCTTCATGGATGTGGAGTTAGTTTAGACCCACTATGCACCCCATAATGCCCACTTGGCATGAAGGTAGCAAAAAGAGGGGGTTGCCAAGTTGGTGTTTAGGGGCATAGAGTGGGCTAGTATAAGCCCTCTTATATTACTTCCAAAAAATTCTTAATTCAAAGCTTACCCATAGCAGATTCCACATACTCATAAGCAATAGATGGCAAAACAAGATGGTAAACAATGATTGTCTACTTTAGCAATAATCCTACATGAACTTATCTTGTTAAACTTTCTGTATTTACTCGTGTATAAGCCGAGTTTTTCAGCACAAAAAATGTGCTAAAAACGTCTCCTCGGCTTATACAGGAGTCTATTAAAAAAAAAAAACTTATATACTCACCCTCCGATGTCCCCGCGTCCCATCTTCTTTCTTCTCCGCGGCTACTCTTCTTTCTTCTTGCTTCTGTCATGGATGTGGCCATGTTTTCTTCCTGGCCGCGCATACTATGACGTCAGCAGCAGCCGCGTCATAGTATGCGCCTGCTAGAACAAAACATGGCAGCGTCCATGCCGGAAGAAAGAAGAAAGAAGAGGAGCCGCGGAGAAGAAAGAAGACGGGACGCACTGACATCGGGGACATCGGTGAGCCGCACTGACATCGGGGAGCTGCGACGACATCGGAGGGTGAGTATAGAAGTTTATTTTTTTAAGGGCCGTGGGGGCAGGCTGTATACTACATGGGGGCAGGCTGTATACTACATGGGGGCAGGCTGTATACTACATGGGGGCAGGCTGTATACTACTAGGGGCTGCTGTATACTACATGGGGGCAGGCAGCATACTACTAGGGGCTACTGTATACTACATGGGGGCAGGCTGTATACTACTAGGGGCTGCTGTATACTACATGGGGACAGGCTGTATACTACTAGGGGCTGCTGTATACTACATGGGGACAGGCTGTATACTACTAGGGGCTGCTGTATACTACATGGGGGAAGGCAGGCTGTATACTACTGGGGGCTTGCTGGCTATATACTGGGGGGGGGGGGGTTGACCAATGCATTTCCCACCCCCGGCTTATACTCGAGTCAGTAGTTTTTCCCAGTTTTTGGTGGTAAAATTAGGGGTCTCGGCTTATACTTGAGTTGGCTTATACTAATACATATATATATATTTATATTAATACAAAAGGGGCTTTTTTTTAATTCAAATGATCTTTTATGTAAAACA
Source organism: Engystomops pustulosus (assembly GCF_040894005.1). Lineage (NCBI taxonomy): Eukaryota > Metazoa > Chordata > Amphibia > Anura > Leptodactylidae > Engystomops > Engystomops pustulosus. The sequence continues at coordinate 54,362,638 of NC_092413.1, forward strand.
AAAAAATGCCTCAGCTGTACCGCCAAAAAATTAGCCAAAGTAAAATTAAAACAAAAACATAATTTACTTTTAGAAGTTCCCATTCAGCATCAGTCACTGGTATTTCAAAATTTTTAACAGTATGACCTATGAAGTCTAAAAAACATCTACAAAGATAGGGATGTGGATGTTTTCTCTTTTGTTTTGCTCAATAAGACTTTTATAAGAGGAGAAGAGAGATGAGCCTGTCAGTTCATTTAATGTTTGAAGGCACATCAAGATTAAATCTGACAGAGCTACAGAAAAGTTGGAATAATAAATATTTTTCTTTTCTGAAATAATGGACAGATTTGACAAAAACTCCAAGAAATAATGATTATGGTGCATTGAAAAAATAAAGCAGGTTATATTTATTTGATTTATCTGATGTAATTTTAAGTTGTTTTTGATCATTTTAATGGACAAATTATTTGTACAAGTTATTATATCAAACAAAAATTAACATTTTTAAACGTCACTGTTACCTCATTGTGTTTGCCTTTAAGAAATTTTAATTTGAAAAAGCATTCAGTTACAAGTTTGTTACCTTTGTTGCGATATCGGCACAGTTGTCTAGGGTAAAGCAAAATGAAAAGCCAAATTACTTCTGTCAAATACTTGCTTTGTTATTTGCTTTGACTTTCAACTCTTCTACTTTTTATTTTCTACTTCAATATACATAACTAATTATGATATAGTTTTAACGTAATGGCATGTGACTTACCTGCACTTTAGATGTTGATTAAGGCTCTATGGAGTGGGCTCCCAGGTTGAGCATGATCAGAACACTTAAGAGATAGCACCACCATCGTTGATCCAGCCAGTGCACCCCCTGACGTCATATAAGACAGTTGTTATGACAGCCAGGACCCTAAGGCCTCTTTCACACCTGCGTTTTTCAGGGCCATATTCTGCGCATGTATTTGACGTGCATTCTGACCCATTGAGGCACATTTACTTGGACCCGGTCCAGTCGCGATCCAGCGGCGCATTCTACGACGCTGATTCGGGTCTGCCGGGATTCACCAGGTGTCGCTGCTGCGCCGAGGTCTGCCGGAGTTCACCTGCTTCGTCCCACTGCATGTAAGTGCTAATGTTCTGACACAAATTCTTTGTTTAAATTCCACGGTTTTTCCAAATACAACGGGTTGTCCGTCGGCCACGCTCCCCAATTTCTGTTGCGTGAAAGCCGGTGCCGATGTGCCAAAATCCGATCGCATGTGCCAAAATCCTGGAAATCGTAGGGAAACCCAACGAAAGTGCGGCAATTGGACCCTTAGTAAATGAGCCCCATTGTATTGCATGCTCTACTTTTGCAGGTCACTCGTGTGAAAAACGCACCACACAAGTCTATAGAGATGCATAAAAAATGCAAATGCAAAAGTGAAATTCGTTTTTTAACTGATCAATTGCTGTAGAAAAGATAGCTCTCAGTCCGGATTCTTTTTCCCGCACCAAAAGTGTGTTTTTTGAAAACACCAAAGAAACGCACGTGAAAAACTGAGACACTGAACAAACTGACTGAAAACTGATTGAGCTGTGATGAAAAATGTCAGTTATTCATAACCAGACCCTGATTGCACTCTGATCAGACTCTGATGTGATCTGCAACACAGATGTGAAAGAGTCCTGACTGTTCCATGGCTGTCCTAGCTGGATCTGCGAAAAAGCTAAAAAGATCTAAATCATCCCATCTTTTCCTAAAACTATTGAAACATATGATACCTATTTAATATATAAAGCTGAGTATACGTTTGTGTGTATGTATGTGTTTCCGCTAAAGGAATCTGCGGCGTCGCATTTACAATCACTAAATTTTGCACAGCCACTCCCTGTGACTCAGGGATTGTCAAAGACAATGTTTAAAGACAAAAAAAATTCACCACAATACACATTTTTAACCTCCATCAACAGAAAAATGTATCTGCTGGCTGCTGTGGCAGTTAGCAACAAGTCACAGCTCAGCTTCCAGCAACCAATCACAGCTCAGTTTTTATTTTGCCACAGGTCATTAATATGTGCTCTGAGCTTTGATTGGTTACCATAGTTAATATAAGATGTGTTCTCAGTTTTTATCTGTGATACTTCAGTTACATAAAAAGCTGAATTCATGTATCTACAGTTAGATTATCTTAGATGCCTTCTGCTCTGGTTGGGACTGAAGTATCAGTCTGCCTTTATTATTCTTAGTATATGGCAGCTGATATGTGAGGTAATATGTTTTCAATTGCAGCACATCATACGTGATGCATCCAGAGTTGCAGTTGAATCCATGCTGTTATAAGGAGTTGTAGAGAAAGTACTTCACATTACCTAGACAATTATTAAGTAAACCTGTGTTGTATATCTGTGGTATTGAATATAAAATTTGCTTCTTTTATTTTTTGATTCTTCAAAAAAACATCTGTCTTTAATTTGTGATCTTTATGTGCAAAATATTTTTTGGTTAACCCAATCTATTTCATTATAGCTAAGAACAGTTATTTGCTATCCCTGGCAACACCGATGGCTATAGCTGGCATCTTAGATAAGATGGTCACGGTGAACCCTGTAACCGAAAATAGTGCTCAAGTGTCTGAATTGCCTCTTTTTTGCTATTTTACAACACATACATTCGAATAAAACAATGATCAAAAAGTCATTCAGTCCCAAAAATGAAATGAAACGTCACCTCAGCGTTCCAAAAAAATTACAAAAATACAGAGAACAATGTATTTTAAAAGTTTTTTTTAAATCTATTAAAACCTTATAAAACCTATATCAATTTGGTATCATCATGATAATACTGACTCAATGAATAAAGCTGAGTTGTCATTTAGAAAACCTAGTGAAAGCAGTAAAAATGAAACCTGCAAGAAAATAGCGCAAATACATTTGTTGTCAATGTCACCACATTTGTAATTTTTTTCCAGCTTCCCAGAGCACAAAATGGGAATAAAATACTGCCACTGGGAAGTACAATTTATTACTCAGAAAAAGCCATCACACAGCTCTGTGAATGGAAAAATAACAAAGATATGGATAAAAATGTAAAAAAATCTATCGTAGTCAAGGGGGTAAACTATTTTTATTCCCCCAATCAATTCCTTACAACTAGCTTTTACGATCAGCAGAAGCAAATGTCTGGCTGTACAATAAAAAAAAAAAAAAAAAAAAAGCATATATACATAGGTTAGGCTGCAGGTGAGCAGTTCATAAAGAGTGTCCCTACCATAGCGGCTCACATATTAAAGTGCCCATACACCATAAAGGGCTATTCACAAAGTGATACTGTCATGGAAAGTTTCATTTTATGTGCTCAAAACAAGACTGCATGTGTATGCATTCATCAGAGGAAAATGTTTACTTCTAAACAAGGATACATTGAACAGATGCTTAAAGGGATTCAGCAAATAATTGATATTGTTTGTGTAATGAAAAGTTGTAAAATTTTCTTATAAAATTTATGTATACTCACGGTTTTCTAGATCTCTTTTATTCAACAGAAACCTCATCGTTTACTTCCTTCAGATACAAACAGGTCTGTCAATGTCACACAGGTGCAAGCTTCATTAGAATCCCTGCACAGTAATCAGAGCCGAACACCTGTGTGACATCACATGACTAGTGACCACAGGAAATAAACAATGAAGTTTCCTGTTGGTGAAAACAAGTTGTAGGAACGAGATATAGGAAAATTAAGATAGAGGAGCTGTTGTTTAGATACTAGTTATTTCCATGCACGTGCGCACTTATCTGGGTTAATCTCGATATATTAAATTGTCCATATGTGCTAAATAGGAATATATGCAATGTCTATACATGAAATAAAGGATGAAATAAGGTTGGTGTTAGAGTTATTTTATTATTGAAACACTTTTCACACTTCTGTATTGTATTTTCCTGACATAAGCCGTAGAAAATGTAAAGAGAAGGTTGTGAAAATAGCTGTGCATTAAATTTCAAGGCTACGCTTCAAGCCTATAACATCCATTTTGAAAAAAATGATTGTTATAGCTAAACAGGGTTTCTCTTCACCTTAATGATGCAGAACAACATTTGACCATTGTGACCTACCTGATACATATAGGATATTTCCCTTGAACACAAGTGGTCCTATAAATCCTCCACATCTGCACATATGATATTTAATCACATAAATGAAACTTTGTTATTATTCTTAGTTTAAGTCATTAGGGAAGCAATGAACATTTTTTAAGTAAGTGCTTCCTGTAGGCCTAGGATCTCATAGTAGTTCACTGATAATAATTTAACACCTATCATTCCTTTCAAATACAATATAAAATTATTGTTAATCAATTTGTTTACTGTGCCCTTATATGCATCCTATAATTCCGAACGGAGTCACCTTACATTTGTACACCCAACACAACTAAAGAACAGAGTGGCAAGTCGCTATTCATGATCCTTGAATTTTATTAGTGATTAAAAGCAGATACACAGGAACAATGTGGCTCTTGAGATAACAGGCCATGTCAGGGTTCTGAGTCTGTGGACCCGCTAGACCACTGCGGGAGATGGTACTAGCCGACACCTGGGACCGGAGTCCAAGTGGCACCTGGGCTTCACAAGAGCCCGGCGCAAAGCGGGATGGTCTTGCAGCCAAGGTAGTAATGCAGGACACAGTCTGGGCCCGGGTTGACAGCAGGAGAACAGCACAGGAAGGCACACTAGGACTCACGGCAGGAACAGAGGAGCTGGCACACGGAGCCGGAATGTAGGAACGGACAGGAACACAGAACAGAAACATGGGAACAAAGGAGTGGGAACACAGGGACAGAAGCAGGAACTGGAATGCAGGAACACAGGAATGGAACATGTGAACACTCAGGAACACAGGAACGCAAGAGGGCTTTCACTTCACTGGGAATGGCTTGAAGATCCGTCGGGGAATGATGGGAGCCGCCTGATTATATAGTAGAGCCGGAAGTGGCACGCGGCAATCACCTGTGTGCTGATCCTTTAAATTTCCGAGTGCCGCCATGCGCGAGTCCCTGCTCCCTAGGTCCTACCACAGATTTATCATACAGCAAGTAACACTTTCATAAATCTGATGCCTCATAAGACTGCCTAGTCTAACATGCAGAATTTGGTGAGTCAGCACCTGGCTTACTGTTCCTGTACACGTGGACAGGGTACAGAAACTTACATACAATGTAGTCCTGACACTTTTAGGATGGTAAATCACTTTTTTTTTTTCATATGTCTTACCATATGACACTTTTGCTTTGGGCAATCCATTTGGGCTGACAAATCTCTCCCTTTGCTGGTGGCAAAGGGAGAATGTGCTAGGTTAACATTTGGAGCATTGAACATCACATACAGTACATCCTTATAAATAAGATTCATCAATAATGTCCTAATAATCTAGAATAGAACATCAGAAGAATACAGGGAATTTGTGTCTACCGTATAATAATACTAATTCCTTTATTTATATAGCCCCCACAAATTCTGCAGCACTGCACAAAGGTTGCCAATGCAGTCCCTGATTGTGGGGCTCACAATCTAATCAACCTACCAGTATGTTTTGGAGTGTGGGAGGAAACCCTTACAAACACTCTTTGCAGTTGTTGACCTGGATGGGACTTGAACCCAGGACTCCAATGCTGCAAGGCTGTAGTGCTAACCACTGAGCCACCAAGCTGCCAATGCCTTAAACATGATGGAAGTGACTCACAAATGGCTCAAAGAAGCCGAGGTTGGCGAAACCCAGGGTCGGGTGATTAAGTGAAGCTGGCGTCCTGTTTTATGATTCTATATGCAAATTTTTACTTAGCCATTTGTGAGTATATTTTATATGAATAAATTTCAACTGTGTAAACATACTACGCGATCTGTGTGTGTGTTTCTTCCAGTGACCGACTGTGATGAACGGTGGAGTCAAGGGAGGATTAACCGCAACAAAGATGGTCTAAACAGTGATCTTATCTAGTATGGAGAAGAAAGATAACACTATAAAATTATTTTAGGACAACTTTTATTGAAGAAAGAATAGCTGTAATTCCTGGAGCTCTGGTCAGAGTTTTAATTTCTTTTTCTATGTGAAATTTGTGACTTTGTGTTTGGATCGGTCCTGGACTGTTGTGCAGCTCCATATAAGAGAAGTATGCAACACTTATCCATACAAGTTTACTTTCAGTGGGTGCTGGTTAATTAGTCGAATCTCTACTATCTAGTGCTTTTGCTATTTTGTTGTCATGTCAGCTGTGGTTGTTTGGAGAGGGTTCACGAGCTGAGCCCTCTCCAAACCCGATGAGTGTTTGCTGCATATTGCAGCATTCAACAGCTTGGGCGTGGCATTATTGGCTTAGATCGCCATTCCCCTTGATGTGATCGTGGAAAAGCGATCTGTTACCATAACAACCTTGGGTCATACAAGGACCCAAGGATGTCCGATTTTAGGCTATTACAGTATGTGATTTGCACATTGTGATATATGATGTGGAAAATCACCATATACTACAACACTGTAGCATGGAAGTACAGGCAGTCCCCGGGTTACATACAAGATAGGGTCCATAGGTTTCTTCTTAAGTTGAATTTGTAAGTCAAAACTGTATATTTTATAATTGTAGTTCTAGTCAATTTTTTTCTTTTGCCCCAGTGACAATTGGAGTTTCAAATTCTTTTGCTATAATGGGACCAAGAACTATGAATTACCCTTCATTACAGACAATTTACAGCTGATTATTGCACAACCACAACTTACTACCACCACTTACTCACGAGCAATTTTCTTTCCCCGTACTTCTCTCCACCACAGTGATGCATTCCTCTGCACTGCTCCACTCCGTTGCATTATTGTTTCATGTCACCACCCCCGGTCACTTAGCAACCTTTCGGTATACACCAACACATATTATTTTTTTGTACTTTATTAAATGTATATAGGGAATGTTGGCTTTAAGGGGAATTTGGGAACGGATTTTATGAAAGATTTACATTTTTGGCAAGTTTTTGGGGGTTTATATTATGGCGTTCATCAAGTGTGGCCAATATGCCTTGTTGCACAAATTGTTACAAACTTTGCGATAGAAAATTTGTGAATTTTTTAATATTGTGTTTTTTGTACTTTAAAATATGTGTATAGGAAATGTTGGTGTTAAGGGAACTTTTATTTTATTTAATTCATTTTTTTTATTGAAAAGAGTTTATTAACTGTTTTAAACTTTTTTTTCTTACAGGTTAGCTTGAACAAGCTCTTATTCATCTAAATCCGTAGAAAGAAGAATTCAATAGTCAGCACTGCTCACGCTGCAGCACGAGTTCCCACGCAGCAAGCGCACAACAGGAGACATGTGTCCGAGAAACAAGAACAGTCCGGGGTGCACATCCACAATCAATAGTATGCAAGATAGAGGAAATGAAGAGTGGCACTCACCGAACAATGTGCTGCCTCACCAAGGTAACAAGCCGTTTCGTCTGTGCGAGCGCGCTTTCTCAAGCCTAACTGAGGCTTAACGGGGTCGCCTTGGCGAGGCAGCACCTCACCCTTCCCTGATGCCTAAAAGAAGTTTGTTGAACATTGTTTCGGTGAGTGCCACACTTCATTTCCTCTACCTTGCATCTTAGTCATGTAACACAGTGCAATACAGACGTACAGATGCTGTGGAAGCTCAGTGTGCTACAACCCAGGAGAAAATTGCGCAGCCCTGGGGCACTGGTGGTCCAAATCACTTGGGATTGAAGGAATCTCTGATCACGGGTGTTAGAGGCGGGTGTCAACTGCAATATACAGCTGACATCCGCTGCTCCTGGTGCCGGTGCCAAAAGCTAGACGTAGTAGTACTTCTTATGTCTGAAAGTCACTGCCGACCGTGAGGTACTTCTATGTCCAATGTTGTTAAAGCTTTTACATTGTCTTATTCTCCCCCTGCTTCCTTAGCACGTGTTGTAGTGCTGAGGAGGCAAAGGGGAGGATGCGACAGTATAGCAGCCTGTAAAGCCAGATCACAGAGGGGTTAGGGCAACCCCTGCAGACTCATTAGCTTAGTTAAAAAGTTGAGTTTAGAAGGAAGGAGACCATGGATAACAAATATAAGATTACCACAGCCACAATACCTGGATCTATAAGTAAGCGTTATCATGCTGGATTTTGATGGTAGATTTCCTTTAAGGAATTTGAGAAATAAGCATTATACTGACCCTGTACCAGTAATGGATCCAAGGAATTTTTCAAGTTCAGCATACCTGCTGCATACCTTGCATTCTTCTCTACATGGGGCTGCGATTATAATGTACTTTGAGTCATGTGATGTAAGTATCTAGTTAGCAAGGTTTAACTAAAACTGGTTCTACGTAGTTGATTAAATGAATTATTAATTACCTGAGCCAACATAACAGACCTTTCTATTGACCTCTAACTTCTTTGTGGCGTGTGCACAGGCATCGGTGAATAAATGCAGTGTCACAGAATTTCGTTTCTAAGAAGTCTACAAGTTTTATAAGACATCATTATTAATACAATGTTGTAATCATTAACAACCAATCAGACATTTCATTTAATTATTTTGTAATTGTCAACAAAACATCCTTAATTTTGAGCAAGACATAATTTATAATCATTATTTATTTTTTAAGGAATTTTTATGTTGAAGTGCCATTCGTATCAAACGGATTCCAATTATAACATGAAACAAATACAATGACCATTCTATTTGTGCTGGTTATGTGGTATATTAGTGGTATACACTCACCGGCCACTTTATTAGGTACACCATGCTAGTAACGGGTTGGACCCCCTTTTGCCTTCAGAACTGCCTCAATTCTTCGTGGCATAGATTCAACAAGGTGCTGGAAGCATTCCTCAGAGATTTTGGTCCATATTGACATGATGGCATCACACAGTTGGCGCAGATTTGTCGGCTGCACATCCATGATGCAAATCTCCCGTTCCACCACATCCCAAAGATGCTCTATTGGATTGAGATCTGGTGACTGTGGAGGCCATTTGAGTACAGTGAACTCATTGTCATGTTTAAGAAACCAGTCTGAGATGATTCCAGCTTTATGACATGGCGCATTATCCTGCTGAAAGTAGCCATCAGATGTTGGGTACATTGTGGTCATAAAGGGATGGTCAGCAACAATACTCAGGTAGGCTGTGGCGTTGCAACGATGCTCAATTGGTACCAAGGGGCCCAAAGAGTGCCAAGAAAATATTCCCCAAACCATGACTCCACCACCACCAGCCTGAACCGTTGATACAAGGCGGGATGGATCCATGCTTTCATGTTGTTGATGCCAAATTCTGACCCTACCATCTGAATGTCGCAGCAGAAATCGAGACTCATCAGACCAGGCAACGTTTTTCCAATCTTCTACTGTCCAATTTAGATGAGCTTGTGCAAATTGTAGCCTCAGTTTCCTGTTCTTAGCTGAAAGGAGTGGCACCCGGTGTGGTCTTCTGCTGCTGTAGCCCATCTGCCTCAAAGTTCGACGTACTGTGCATTCAGAGATGCTCTTCTGTCTACCTTGGTTGTAACAGGTGGCGATTTGAGTCACTGTTGCCTTTCTATCAGCTCGAACCAGTCTGCCCATTCTCCTCTGACCTCTGGCATCAACAAGGCATTTCCACCCACATAACTGCCGATCACTGGATGTTTTTTCTTTTTTGGACCATTCTCTGTAAACCCTAAAGATGGTTGTGCGTGAAAATCCCAGTAGATCAGCAGTTTCTGAAATACTCACACCAGCAGTTCTGGCACCAATAACCATGTCTACATGCCTAAATGCACTGAGTTGCCGCCATGTGATTGGCTGATTAGAAATTAAGTGTTAACGAGCAGTTGGACAGTATGAAGAAGTATGTTTTCAAGTTGTTGAAGGCTCTCAGTAGGTTTTGTGTAGCAAACAAATGTGAATTAACTGGCAGCAGCCCTGAGAACACTAGTGTTAAATGAATGGCCATTGTATTTGTACGTGCAAGACAATCCTTTTCTTTACAAGAAAACATGGAACATATAAAAAATGTCATATATCATGAAACTTATATCAGAACAATTTATAATAGAGACTGTGTTAAAAATAGAGTAAGATGACAATGGCAAGCGATAGGTTGCAAAAGGGGATTAGAGCTGGCATAAAGATAGAAGCAAGTTTTGTGATGACATAATATACATAGGATAAAGTTCAGAGCAGATATTGGATTTGAAGAGCAGGGTGGTATTGGTAATGGTGTAATTTGGTTGCATCGACTGTGGGTCAATGTCTTTTTTCAGATTTTCTCAAATTTGTCTTTGAAATATATAGAAAATGTGTCATTTGCTGAGTTGAAAGATGTTGGGAGAAGCACAACAAGGTAGAACTGTAAAATAATTTTCTGTGATTGTGGGACAAAGAAAAAGCTGATAAAGGAGTGAAGCAATGCAAGAAGTTTAATTCATAAGAAAAAGGAGAGAAAAAGTCAGCTCACTCACCTAGGTTGTATGATCTTGTGTAGTCCACGGAAGAGGATGCACGGATAGAGACCGCTGTGTCGATCGGCAGGGAAGTTTCCAACAAGCAAACAAAACAAAAGGTTGTGTCCAGCACTCTAAATCATGCAATAAAACTTCACATTTATTTCATCATGATAAAAATAGGTCCTAGGGACATGATCCAAATGCAGACCTACACATTCAAAATATGTAGGTCTGCATTTGGATCATGTCCCAAATTTAAATCATGATGAAATAACCATGAAGTTTTATTGCATGATTTGAAGTGCTGAGTACAACCTTTTCTTTCATTTAATTGAAGAAGTTGATTATAAAACAAAAAAGCTTTCATTCCTATGAAACTAGAGGCAACCAGAGATATTGGGGCAGATTTATCAAGCAGTCTGAAAGTCAGAATATTTCCAGTTGCCCATGGCAACCAATCACAGCTCAGCTTTCATTTCACCAGTGCTCATGAATATTTTAAAGGGGAGCTGTGATTGGTTGCCATGGGCAATTGGAAATATTCTGACTTTCAGACTGCTTGATAAATCTGCCCCATTGAGTCATACACTGACATGAAAGCCACATAACATCTGAAACCAGTTGGATATAGCAGTAATGCTGAATAGCTATGTGCATCAGACCTTAAAGGGAACCTGTAAGTAAAATTTGATAAGATACTACCTGTTTGTTAACATGCAGCTTAACAACTTCCAGGTATTTAAACTGGGATGTTAAATGGTTGTATAAAGTCACAGAGGCAGAGCGCTCAGTGAAGTCCACCTCTCCACCCTAAGAATACCCAATTTGCTGTGTTTTAGGTCTTTGTGTTCAAAGACATAAGAAAATGTCTTTTCTGGATTATGACATCAATTACAGAAGAGGGAACATTGACTTCAGTGCTAGGCTCTGTGGCTTCTTGATTTTGAACAGCCAATTTACAAATCAAGATAACAAAAAGTTGCAGTTAGTAAGGTAAAAGCAAGGCAGGTGGGGGAGGCAAGGAAGCACACCCACATCCTTGAACATGAAACGCGTCTGCTTCCTTGCCCTCCTCTTGCCTTTACCTTACTAACTGAAGCTTTTTGTCATCTTTGGTATTATATAATTTAACACTTTATTGGTGCACCTCACTGTGTCATATACATATATTACAGTGTGTAGGTATAACTTGGATTTATAAGATGTCCAGATTTTGGAGGAATTTTTTTGGATGAATGTGGCCTATTCAATTAGCTATGGAAAGAAAAGTTGGTTATTCCAAGCCCATGATTCCTAGAATATTGCATCGTAACAGCATTACAAACTCATTCTCCAAGAAAGGTTGTCTTCTTTGAAAGGGAAATGGAAGTGAGCAAAGGAGAATCTCCATGGGTAATCATTTCAACACTGCTGCTGGAATTGCTTACCAATTTAATAGTAAACTAGGTAAGTATCTGTCTCATCATATGTCTCAACATTTAAATGCATTTGGACTGAAAGTCCACTCTGCAGTGACCAAACCTCTTATTCGCAGAAAGAATGAAAAAGCTTGACTCACCTTTTTGTGTGGACAGACCACGCATGTTGTGTGGACAGAGAAGTTGTCAACAGTTCATTTTAGTGATGAAAGCAAGTTCAGTTGGGAAACATTAAGGTTATCATCAAACTGGGGAAAGAATGATCCCAAAGTGTATAAAGAAGTCACTGAAAGGTGGTGGAGAAGTGTCACGGTTTGGGGAATGTTTTCTGCAGCAGGATTTGAACCTCTCCAACAGCTATATGGAATAGTGAATGAAAGTGTGTACCAGAACCTTCTTCAATAACACGTGGTTCCTTCCATGCATTTTTCATGCAAGACAATGTTCCCTATCACAACCAAAATTAGGTGAAGCTGTTCCTTGAAATAGAAAATAATGAAACAATCAATTGGCCTGGCCAGAGACCTAATATAAACTGAACAGAAAACCTTTTAAAAAATCATTGGTGTCACCGTTATGGCCAAGAAACCCACAAGTGACAGCACTGTGGAAGATACTGGAAGACATTTCTCTTCACCAATTATGTTCATCACATTTTTGCAAAATAAAGGTTTTATGTTGATTAGAGATGAGCGAGCACTAAAATACTCGGGTGCTCATTATTCGAGACGAACTTTTCCCGATGCTCGAGTGCTCATCTCGAATAACGAACCCCATTGAAGTCAATGGGAGACTCGAGCAATTTTCAAAGGGACCAAGGGTCTGCACAGGGAAACTTGGCCAAACACCTGGAAACCTCAGAAAATGATGGAATCACCACGGAAATGGGCAGGAAACAGCAGGGGCAGCATGCATGCCTCTGAGGCTGCTTAATCGCACCATTATGCCAAAATTATGGGCAACAGCATGGCGATGACAGAGTGACCGAATGAGGCTAGATAGCATCTAAAACATCCAATAATTTACCCTGACGCTGAGGCAGGCTAGAGAGTGGCATGGCGACATACCCCAAATGGACTCAGGCTTCAAACCAATTTTAAAAAATCCTTTTGGCGAGGATAACGTGTAGCACTGTATGTATCAGTATTTTGCCTGGTTAAGGCGGCAGAGAGGAACCAAAGGAGGTGAGCAAGAAGCACTGGAATGATTTCCTATGTGAACAAAAGGTTGACGGTATATTTAGTCGATAACACAGCATGGTGGCTACATAGTGACCAAGTAATGTATCTATTGAAACACCCGAAAAATTAGCCTGACACCACTCGTTTGATAAGGGGATGACATGTGGAGGCAGCCATGGAGAAGACTTCAACGACAGTATGGGGCATCCATATTGCGCTCCTGTGATTGAAACTTCAGGTCTCCAGCATGGCGGCGACATATGCGCCGAGTTCCATTATGTATCTGGTGAAACACCTGAAAATTCTGCTAGACACAGCTCGTTTGATAAGGGGATGGTGTGCTGTATTTCCTCTCGCGCTCCAGCATCTGGGGTATAGACAGTTGAAAGTTGCGCATGGAGACATTGGTGGATGCTGTGGAGGATCGTTGAGGCGAAATGGACAGGATACAGAAGGGGCAGTATGCATGGATGCCTCTGAGGCTGCCTAATCTTGGGATGGAGTTGGCGGTCCGCTGCCAGACGAGCTTTCACCTGTCCAAGCCCCTGTCTCTCGGCTCCTTCCCACCCAAAATGGGCCTGGGGGCCAGAAGCGCATACTTTGAAAAAATTATAATTTTCAAAGCAGGCGGGGTCGTTTGAATATTTCATCTAGGAATAATGGAATAGCATAGTGGTTCTGTTTTTAAGTGTTTTTTCGGAAATGGTTCCATGATTAAGAGCGACAGTATAGGGCATCCATATTGCACTGCTACGATTGCAACTTCAGGTCTCCAGCATTACGGCAACAGATGGGCCGAGTTCCATTATGTATCTGGTGAAACACCCAAAAATTCTGCCCGATATAGCTCGTTTGATAAGGGTACGATGTATGGAGGCAAAAAAGTAGTAGTAGATTAAAGGTGCTGCAGTTAAAACTATGTTAGTTGGATCTTGGGATGGAGCTGGCGGTCCGCTGTTAGGTGAGCTTTCTCCTGTCCAAGCCCCTGCCTCTTGGCTCCTCCCCACCCAAAATGGGCCTGGGGGCCAGAAGCGTTTACTTTGAAAAAATTATAATTTTCAAAGCAGGTGGGGGCTACAAAGAGCACTTCTAAGAACCTTTTGTATAAGATCAAGTGTAGTACTGTTCTTATAAGTAATTGGCTTGGTTATGGCGGTTATTCAGGTTGAGCTTCTTTCACCTGGTGGAGAATGGAAATGCTGAGAAATCCAGGCTTTATTCATCTTGATAAGCGTCAGCCTGTCAGCGCTGTCGGTCGGCAGGCGTGTATGCTTATCAGTGATGATGCCACCAGCTGCACTGAAAATCCGCTCAGACAACACGCTAGCGGCAGGGCAGGCAAGAACCTCCACAGCGTACAGCGCCAGTTCGTGCCACATGTCCAGCTTTGAAACCCAGTAGTTTTAGGGGGAGCTGTGTGATCATTTAGGACTATGGTATGGTCAGCTACGTACTCCCTCACCATCTTTCTGTAAAGATCAGCCCTTCTCTGCCGAGACTGGGGACAGGTGACAGTGTCTTGCTGTGGGGTGACATAAAACTGGCAAAGGCCTTGTAAAGTGTACCCCTGCCAGTGCTGGACAAGCTGCCTCGGCTACTCTCCCTCGCTACTTGTCCCGCAGAAGTACGCCCTCTGGCGCTAGCGCTGTTAGAAGGGAAATACTGTTCCAGCTTGTGCACCAGGGCCTGCTGGTATTCATGCATTCTCACACTCCTTTCCTCCACAGGGATGAGAGTGGAAAGACTTTGCTTGTACCGTGGGTCCAGGAGAGTGAATACCCAGTAATCGGTGCTGGAATAAATACTTTGAAAGCAAGGGTCACGGGATAGGCAGCCTTGCATGAAATCTGTCATATGCGCCAGAGTCCCAACGTGCAAGAATTCACTCCCCTCACTAGCCTGACTGCCCATTTCCTCCTCCTCCAACTCCTCCAACTCCTCTTCTTCTGCCCATACACGCTGAACAGTGAAGGACTGAGCAATGCTCCCTTTTTCTGTCTCGCCAACATCCTCCTCCTCTTCCTCCTCATCCTCCTCCGATATGCGCTGAGAAACAGACCTGAGGGTGCTTTGGCTATCAACAAGGGAATCTTCTTCCCCTGTCTCTTGTGACGAGCGCAAAGCTTCCGACTTCATGCTGACCAGAGAATTTTTCAACAGGCCAAGCAGCGAGATGGTGAGGCTGATGATGGCGGCATCGCCACTGACCATCTGTGTTGACTCCTCAAAGTTACTCAGCACCTGACCTGATATCAGACATCCACGTCCACTCCTCATTGTAGACTTGAGGAAGCTGACAGACCTGACTACCAGTTCTGGTGGAAGTGGACATCTGGCAGTCTACAATCGCTCTGCGCTGTTGGTAAACTCTGGATAACATGGTTAATGTTGAATTCCACCTTGTGGGCACGTCGCACAACAGTCGGTGAGTGGGCAGTTTGAGGCGGCACTGCGCTGCCCTGAGAGTGGCAGCATCTGTGCTGGACTTCTTTAAATGCACATAGATGTGGCGCACCTTCATGAGCAAATCAGATAGATTGGGGTATGTCTGAACGCGGTGCATGGAGACATTGGTGGATGCTGTGGAGGATCGTGGAGGCGAAGGTGTGGTTTTCGCACGGGAGGTGTTTGGGCCGGGGTCCTGGGCAGGGGGCTGACAAGCAGAGGCAGCAGATGACACAGGGGAAGGAGCAGTGGTGTGCCCGGCTGGAGGTGAACGGCCTTGGTTCCATTGAGTGGGGTGTTTAGCATTCATATGCCTGCGAATACTGGTGGTGGTTAAGCTGGTAGTGGTGGAACCCCTGCTGATCCTGGTGTGGCACAGTTTGCACACCACAGTCCGTCGGTCATCCGTGTTTCTTTAAAGAACCTCCAGACTTCCGAAAATCTAGCCCTCGCCACGGGAGCTTGACTACGTGAAACATTTGGCGCTGATGCACCAGCTCTGGCCCTGCCTCTTCCAACCTGTTCTCGTCGAGGACTCGCCTCCGTCTCAGAAGCACTGTGTTCACCCGACCTATGAACCCAGCTTGGGTCTTTTACCTCATCATCCTCCGATCTTTCAGTATACTCCCCCCTCGGACTTCCTGCCCTGACAACAACTTCACCACTGTCTGACAACCGTGTCTCCTCATCGTCCGACACCTCTTTACACACTTCTTCCACTACGTCAACAATGTCATCAACACTCACAGACTGCGATCGGTGGAAAACCTGGGCATCGGGAAAGAGCTCAGCAGCAACCGGACAAGTGGCTTGTGACTCTGGGAAGGGTCCAGAAAACAGTTCTTCAGAGTATGCCGGTTCAAATGCCAAATTTTTCTGGGAGGGGGCAGACTGGGGGGAAGGAGTCTGAGGTGAAGGAGCTGGAGGAGTGCTGATTTCGGTGACATGGGTGGACTGTGTGGAAGACTGACTGGTGGACAAATGGCTAGAAGCATTGTGCGTATTCCATGACATCACCTGTTCACACTGTTCTGGCCTCAACAGTGCTCTGGCCTCGTTCCCCTTCTCCCTCATCAGCAGGTGGTGTCTCACCCCGCCCAGGACCACTGCCTCTGCCCCCTGCAGTAGTTGGACGCCCACGCCCTCGTCCTCTACCCCTACCCTCGGGTTCAACATTTTCAAAATTAAGCTGTAAAGTTTTTTTTTGTTTTTTGTGTGTTTTTTTACAGCACACAACAGCACACAACAGCACACAACAGGATTTTGTGCTGTGCCTGTGATGACTTTCAGTTTTGAAAAAAAAAAATCGTTAGACTGTGCCTAATTCAATCAAACCCCTAATAAATTGTCCCATTTAGGTGTTTGAGATGGATATGTGTGTCACTAAGTGCTAAATAGAACGTTCGCAAGTCTCCCTGCAAATTTGTCACAATATGGTACTAGCTGCACTACTTGTGCCAGCAAGGCCAGCCACAAGCAAATAAAAAAAAAAATATATATATATATAATGCTATTGTAGCCCTAAGAAGGCCTGTTGGGTTCTTGTATGGATAGTTTCTAATCACATTGACAGTACACAACTGGATTTTGTGGTGTGCCTGTCACTTTAAGTTTTGAAAAAAAAAAAAAACAATCGGCAGACTGTGCCTAATTCAATCAAACCCCTAATAAATTGTCCCACTTAGGTGTTTGAGATGGATATGTGTGTCACTAAGAGCTAAATAGAACGTTCGTAAGTCTCCCTGCAAATTCGTCACAATATGGTACTAGCTGCACTACTAGTGCCATCAAGCCCAGCCATAAGCATCATCTGTTCTCGTGGCATGTTGATTTTAAAATCCATCAAATGTTGATCAATGCAGATTACATTATTTCTGAAAAAATAAAGTGATTATACATTGTTCTATAATTT